>NC_090931.1:772450087-772755313 GCF_040938575.1 Ambystoma mexicanum
GAGTTTGCAGTCTCCTGAACAGGTTCCAAACAGGGTTTAGTCCGGGGTCCTCTACCTTACTTAACCTGAGGTTAATGGATTTATTAACAGAAAATGCAAAGGTGTGTAATAATCCAGGACCCTATGCACTTTTTGTTGATTTTCGAGCAGCCTTTGACTCTGTATGCAGAAGCAGGCTATGTCAGAAACTACAAGATTATGGCTGTCTGGCTCATTTATTAGATTTCTTGAAGTTATTTCATGAGGACAACACTGGCCAGGTGAAGTTGGATCAGAGGGGGACTCAGATGCGCCCGCTAAGTATTACTAGCAGGGTTAAACAGAGTTGTGTCTACTCCCCTTTACTCTTCAACATATACCTCACCGATTTGCTGAAGTTTTTAAAAGAGGTCAAAACCTCTCCTACGAACATTTATAATCATCACATTGTGTGCCTTGCATACGCTGGTGATATTAGATCATAGTTTTTCCGGTCTGGTGAGAACTGCGGGTAAATTGTGGGAACATGCTGCAGTCAATAAATTAACCATTAATGTGAATAAAACTCAGACTATTCTGTTCTCACATTGGAAAACACAGAGAACTAGGCTGATCATAAAGGGGGTCTGCATGAAATATACAGATTGTTATAGATATCTGGGAGTTGAATCTGAACCAAATTATGGTTTTAATGAATGCCTCACAGTATGCAGATGAAAGGTTGCACAATTCGCAGCACTAATAGGGAATTTTACTGGAGGTACAGGGGGATATAGATCTGCACGGTACCATTCGCCTTTATAAGAAGTGTTTTGTTCCTGCAATATTATATGGTTTAGAGTGCCTTTCTATTACAGAATTTGACATGGCTAAGTAGAATTGAGGCTTGTTTCGCGAAAAAGATGTTAGGCCTTCCACAGTGTATCCCCATGGAGCTACTGAGACTTGAGTTGGGTCGTATCTCCATGAGGGCTACAGTATTAAAAAAGCAAGGTCTATCACAAAGAAAAGCTTTGTCTGATCTGAGATGCAAGCTTCTGTATGCTGGTGGTCAGATTAAGAAGCTGATGAAAGGTGGCATTCATAAGAAGGATGTACATGCATTGTTTAACATGATTGAATGGACCCCAAAAGTTATTATGAACAGAACAGAAAATTGAATATAGGGACTGGGGAAACAATTTTACACATTTAGCCAAATCAAAATCATATGTACATGTCACAGAAATCTTATATTTTTTAAGAAACCCCAGCCTTATTCTGGTTATTTTTATCAGAAAAGCGAGACCAAATTGGTGCTATAACTGAGTGAAATGTATAATGAATGGGCACAGCATATTTTAGGTTTTTAAGATGAGATTGATTGAGTTTTAATTCTAAATTTAATCTGTAATGAATGTTCTTATAAGTGTTTTATTAATGTTTTATGATGGAATTTTATGAAGATTAAGTGAATTCTATTTCATGTTTTATGATAAAACAAATAATTGTATGTCTCTGGTTTGTTTCAAAAGCAAAGATTTTATGGAAATGTTATTATTGGATGCATTAGAATTCTCAGATTTAGCAAAGGAATTAAACAACTCAATTCCCTCTAACAGCTCTAGTCAAATATTTTCATGAAAAAACTCTTTTTAGTATTTAGAATATTGCCAAATTACTTTTTTTTAAGGCAATACGGTCTCAAGAGCCAGTTGTTAGAACTTACTCCCCTTTATACTCACCCTCGCTGCAAAAATCAAACTAATTTAGTATGTTTTAATTTTTTATTTTTCTCTGTTCAGATTCAAATATTATTATTGGAGTACAAACTTGTATTGTTTAGTTAGGAAAATATCCTCTCACTTACAATTCTAAGGTACTGTTGTTTAATTACATCTACAGAGAATTATTGAAGAGCTGTTTGTAAGGTATTTCTCCACCCAAAATGTATTGATGATCGAATGTAGTATATTTTGACTTTTTGTAATTATAAGCTGAATTGATATTGTTTTAACCAAGTTCCAAGATATAACTTTTGTATTGAATGATACAATAGTATTGGGTTTGTCATTGAAGTAGTTGGTGCTGTGTGTTTATAAAGAATTGTTGTTTTGAAACAAATATTGATGCACTGTGGAGCAATAAGTACAATTGAGGCTGATGGCTAATTTGATTAGTGATCAATGGACTACATTATTGATTGTGATTTGTGGTCAAATGTGCAGCCTGATAATGTATTAGGAAGTAGCAAGTAAAGCAAAAACAACCCAGGATCAGGCACTGTCCAGATTTGTTCATCATGGCAGTGGACGTCCCAGGATCCTGAATCATGGGGAGACAAAATAAAAAATAGGATGGAAAAGTAGGAATAGATGTTTGGGACCAACAGGAGTCATTTGACAAGCCATTCCATAGACTTTGGCCCTTATTATGAGTTTGGTATTAATTCAGCAGTAAATCCACCAAACTCAATTACTTTTACCACCACTTGGTCCCCTTGGCTTACCATGGGATTACAAGTGATGGCCATTCTTCTTTTTGGAGTCATAGGTCTCCATAAGTATTTTTTGAGCTCTTAACTCCAGTGAATTCACTGCACAGTAAATCCACTGATTTTTGTCGTTTAAGTGGTAGATTTACCTCAAGCTTGGTCCTGGAAGTAAATCCTCCACTTTGCCTCCAAATTCATAATTCAATGGTGCAGGAAAAACAATGGTAATTCTATTACTGCCAGAAAAGTGACAATAGAATTACCACCCCTTTTCCCACACCGCCGAACGTATAATGTGGTGTGATGACTAACTCGGAAGATGAAAGATTTATGCTACTCAACCTTTCAGCAGACCTTTTTTTTTGAAGTCATGTTGGTAGAAGGAAGACCAGTGGAACGGGAGACTGATATGTATGCATATAAGCAAACTAGCAAAAGGATATCAGTATAATTACTAAACATTTAACAAACCAGTGATCATTGAGCAGAACAAATAAAACAATTAATGATTTCCTGGCTATCAAACAACCATCAATTCAGCACAAACAGGGCCTCCTTACGCAAATATTAGAAGAATTTAAAGTATGCAATCAAGTAAAGGGATGCATATAAAAGGTTTTATTGCATGTCAAGGACAGTCATAATCAGTTTTTACAGAATCAAGCCATTTTACAATGCACATTAAATGATCATGCTGTATACTATAATGGCTTACTTGATAACATCATGAATATGAAGTTACAATTGAAAGACTCCACTACAAAACGAATTGTTAAAGATGTAGATATGCTGGGTAGGCTAGATCACCTAGAACAGGATTTGATTATAGGCAGGCAACAAAATACCCAGATAGACAGAGAATAGGATGCTGTTACTTAAGAAAAAGCATTACCTTACTTTACATTTAACACAAGCACAGGCACATAAACAACAAAATAGGGTGTGTGCACAGTCAAGCACAGGCACATAAACAACAAAATAGGGTGTGTGCACAGTCATTTGAACAAATAATAAATGGAAATGTGGGATTGAGATATAAATTGGGGGGACAAATCATTGAATGACCTTACAGCTGCAGTTCAACAAACAGGACAGTGAAGTAGAGAGATAGCTAGTTGGCAATTTAAAACACAAGAAACAGTGAATGGAGTACCTGCTTGTCAGCATGAACAGGATTTCCTACAAATGAAATTACAAAACACAATAGAATTACTGTCCTATAAAACTAAAGCATTTTAATCTAGCCAGGGCAGTTTTGCCAATCTAGAGAGCAACTAGTTTGTTATGAACAACAAATGTTGAGTGAGTTGAATCCCAATGGCAAGCTAGGATAAGGAATTAAAATAAAATAGTTTAAGTTAAAAATCAGTGTTAACATTTAAATTCAAACAGGTATCATGGAAGGGAGATATTTCTGTATGCCCTAGCCCCTCTTCAGACCCTCTCTCAACTTCCTAGACATTTATTGAATTATACTTGTGGATCTGGTGTGCCTAGGCCCAGCCACAATACTGAGATTGTGAAATATACTGTTTTCCCCTCCTCTCCCCCATCACACCCATGCAGACAAGAATAGATGGTTTTTCCATTAAAGATAAATACCAGGACTTACAGGTGAAAGGGGGAGTGGTCCACTTAGTGTGCCAGGAATTAAGAGAATGGGAAATGAAAAGTGCTCTGAAGCAGAAAATCAGTTAAGAAATGTACCAAAATGAGTTGTGAGAGCATGAGTTGCAGCACTTGATTAAGTATAGAGACCATTTAGCACAATTTGCTAACCTTGAGAGACAAGGAACGCAATCCAGGAAGGGCATTATAAAAACCTTGTCTTACACAAGACACCATGAGGGACGCAGGAGATTCCTTTGGAGATGGGGAAATACAGATTTTAAACAGCAGGACCCAGAAACACCTTAACAACGAGCTCCTCAATAGGGATTTTGAGCTCATTACCCAGAAGAGCAATGGAGAAGGGACAAATAGAATGCCCCTTACAGCATGCACATAAGAAGCATTATAACCTCTATCGTGACACGGAAATTAGGCAGGGGAGCCAGTTCCCCACCAACTTCCGAGAAAGATACCTGGTTCAGGAAGCAGCCAAGAGACTTCTACCTGACCCTTAAATTATAGACTCACAAACTAACAAAGTAGAAAACTCCTCACACCACAGTTTATAGAACGCAGGAGTGCATAGAGCAGATGAAGGTGCAGAGCGAATGAGCGTAGAGCGGATGAGTGTGTAGAGCGGACGTAGCTGTAGAGTGGATGAGTGGATGAGTGCAGAGGTGCGGAGGAGTCTGTAGAATGCAGGAGCAGATGAATGTGCTGAACGAATTAGTGTATAGAGCGGATGAGTGTACAGAGCGGATGAGTGTATAGAGTGCATGAGTGCATAGAGCGGATGAGTGTATGATGCGGATGAGTGCGTATGAGCGAACAAATTTGTGAATGCGTGGAAAGAACGATTGCATAGAACGGATGAGTGCGTGGAGCAGATAAGTGCGTGGAGCGGATGATTGCGCAGAGTAGATGGGTGCGCAGAGCGGAAGGGTGTGCAGAGCGGAGGGGTGCGCAGAGCGGAAGAGTGCGCAGAGCGGAAGCGTGCGCAGAGCGAAAGAGTGCTCAGAGCAGAGCAGTGCGCAGAGCGGAAGAGTGTGTAGATCAGACTAGTGGGTAGAGCAGACGAGTTTATAGAGCAGACGAGTGTGTAAGAGCGAATGAGCACGTAAGAGTGGAGGGTTGCGTAAGAGCAGGTAAATGCATAGAGCGAGCAAGTGCGTAGAGCGGATGAGTGTGTAGAGTGTGCAAGGGCATTAAACAGACGGGTGCCTAGAGTGGACGAATGCCTAGAGCGCACAAGTCAATAGAGAACAAGCGCACGTAGGGTGCATGAATGGAAGTGCGGATGACTGCTTAGAGCGGATGAGTGCGTAGAGCAGATGAGTGCGTAGAGTGGATGAGTGCGTAGAGCGGATGAGTGTGTAAAGCGGATAAATGTCGAGTGCATGTAGAGTACATTGAGCTGCTGAGTGCATAAAGCGGACGGAATGGGTGAAGTATGTGGATGGAATGGGCGACGTATATGGATTGAACGAGTGATGTATGTAAATAGAATGGGTGACGTATGTAGATGGAACAGGGTGACGTATGTGGATGGACGAGGGCGCAGAATGGACAAGTGCATAGAACGGATGGAGCAGGCGAGGTATGTCGACGTTTGGGGACTTATGCGGAACAGATCCAAGTGCATGGAACAGATCCGAGTGTGTGGGATGGCTTGGAGTGCATGGAATGGTTCGGAGTGCGTGGAATGGTTCAGAATGCGTGGAATGGTTCAGAGTGCGTGGAATGGTTCAGAGTGCGTGGAATGGTTTTGGAGTGCGTGGGATGGTTCGGAGTGTGTGGGATGGGTCGGAGAGTGTGGGATGGTTCGGAATGCGTGGGATGGTTCGGAGTGCGTGGAAGGGTTTGGAGTGTGTGTAATGGTTCACAGTGCGCGGAATGGTTCAGAGTGCGTGGAATGGTTCGGAGTGCGTGGAATGGTTTCGGAGTGCCTGGGATCGTTCGGAGTGCGTGGGATGGTTTGGAATGCGTGGGATGGTTCGGAGTGCATGGAATGGTTCGGAGTGCGTGGAATGGTTCAGAGTGCGTGTAATGGTTCAGAGTGCGCGAAATGGTTCGGAGTGCGTGTTAGGCAGAATCCTGTGCAGTGCCCTTAGGGACCACTACACACAATAAAGACCACAGCCTGTACTACTAAGTTATAGTGGTAGCAGTAGCAGAGCAGCCAGGCTTATCTCAAGATTATATGAGCAGTAGCAGAGATTACACAAAGGGACCACAATTACTGTGGCTCAAGCAAACACTGACTCAAGGTTTCAGGTAAAAAATATAAGTACATTTATTTTTAAACCATCACTTATAAACACAACACCTCTATTAAACTTTAAACAAAACCACATGTTAAATATACTACAACTAACCAATTCACCTTGTACAGTATGTCTCAAGGTAAGTACCCTGTGTTTGAATGAACCGGTGTTATGAACAAAACGATCACTTTTTGACACTTCGGTCTACTCAATAAACGCGTATCTGTGACATGAAATGCTACCGGGGAAAAAACACACTTAGCACCTGAGATACCCAGAGGGAGTTGGAACCAAAAATCACAGGCAATATTTAGGTTAGCCAGACAGTATCGAGAAACACTCAGAAACAGGAGTTCAAAAGCCAAAGGGTCAGAGCCAGGGTTAAGTGACACCTGAGACCTGTTGCCGAAGATCACACCGTTAGACAGTTCACGATTCAGTGTAGCCAAGAGTACTTTGATATTGTCAATGTTCGGAAGCAAAAGTTATAAGAAGGAGGGAAGACAAGGGCGAGCCTTGAGGATGAAGAAAAAGGGATTCACCCAGTTTCCTCGAGTAGAGCACAGTACCTTATTCCAATGATGCAGCTGGTGCCCTGACAGTTGTTCCTGTTGGTTTCCCGCAGACCCACGATTCCTGGAGCTTCATTGTGAAGGAGGACGTCTGAAGAGGGTCTGCACCACACAGGGATGAAGCCGGCAGCAGCGACAATGAATAAAAGGTGCACTCCTTAAAAACAGGAGAGGCTCGGCAGGTGGCTACCCGCACCACTACAGCAGTGTGCAGCGATTTCGACCACGGCTGAGATCTCTGGCTGAAGAAGATGAGCTGGTTATCCCCATCAGGCTCAAGGGAAGAAGATCTCCTCTTAGTCGCCAAAGGGTAGATAGCTCAGGACTGCAGCAGGGCTTCACCGGGACAGGGTAATTGCAGAAGCCGTCGTTCTCTCCGCTTCTCTCCGGTTCCTTGTAGTTCCAGAGGCGACTCTGACTTCTAGGCCAAGAGACCTGCCTTTTATGCGCAAAACCCCCATTCACACAGCCGGGCTGTCAATCACGCAGCAGGGGGGTTGTCCAGCCGGGACAACCACCTCAGCCAATCATGGCAAAGTGCAACTTGGGTTTCCTAGGATACCCTGTGCAGGGGGTGACTACACCCCTCCCTCACATTCAGCCCACCTAGACACCCAGGCGCCTGGAGGAGGGCTTCTCTGCAGAAGCCCGCCAAAAGACAGTGAACAAAGAAGGCAAACCTAGTTTGCCACGCAAAGTAAAACACAAGAAGGACTTTAACAAAAAGAAATGTCGAATAAACCCAACCAGAGCCAAAAGAAAGATGATTTGGTCAAGCGTGTTTATGTTCGAGGCTAATATAATAGCCAAGAACAGTACCACGTTTATCGAATATAATCGTGGTAGAAAAGTTAGGGTAGATACCACTGTCACCAGCCAAATCTAAATTTCAAAAGAGCGAAACAATGCTCGGGGAGGTACAGACAGAAAAGGGGTACAGATTAGTCCTTCCAGTACTCCATGTAAGATGGGGTGTACTGGGTCTGTGGTAAAAATGACTATGTAAAGTAAATGGCAACTTTACCTTTCTCTGGGGAAAAGTAGTCAGCCCCAGCAAAATGGAGTCAGAGGGAAGTCTTAAAGATAACCCTGGGTTACTGCACTAAAGGTGCTGTGTAACCCATACAAGAACAGGGGCACCTGCAGTGGTGTGCTCCAGTGCCCAAGATCACACAATGAGTAAAAACACATAGGCCAAAACACATGTAAGAGTGGAAAGGAAAAAGGATCTACACTCTTACCAGGTGGAAAAAATAAACTCCAGAAATCCAGCAAAGCTGCTGGGGGACTCACTAGGTGAGGGAAATTAGCCCTAGAAGGAGAATTCTCCCTAACACTCGCCCAACCCCCCAGACTAAGGGACAGGAGGATTAATCCACTCCTGGATGGATCGCATACCTCTAGTCGGTTACAAACATCCTAGAGAGACCATCAGCATTTTGGTGGTGACTTCCTGCTCTGTGCTCAATGGAAAAATAAAATCCTTGCAGGCAGATTGACCATCTGTGTAATTTTGGGTTTTCCCCTTTCATTTGCATCAGCCATCTCAAGGGTTGGTGGTCAGTCTGAATGATGAAGGTAGATCCATACAAGCATGGTCTAAACCCCTTCAGTAACCACACAATAGCAAAGCATTCTCTTCTATTGTTGCCCACCTTGTTTCAGGATCCTTTAACTTCCTGCTGATGAAACAAATGGGGTGTTCCCTACCTTTCTCATCCAGTTGACTAAGGACTGCACCTATACCTACATTAGAAGCATCAGTTTGTACAATGAAGGGTTGGTGGTAGTCAGGAGCTCTTAGGACTGGAGCTTGACAAAGGGCTTTCTTTAGACCTTCAAAGGCTTGATTGCACTCCTCATTCCACCTGACCTTTTTAGGAAATTTGGGAGAGGAGATGACATTCAAGGGAGAAGCTATGGTCCCATAGTTTTCTATGAAGTTCATATAGTACCCAGTACGACCTAGGAAGGCTCTTACTTGGGTTTGAGTAGTAGGGGTGGCCCAGTTTTGTACAGCTTGTACTTTGCTAGGCAATGGCCTTATTTCACCTCCTCCTACCTCATGTCCAAGGTAGACCACTGAACTCTGACCAATTTCATATTTGCTTGCCTTTATGGTCAGATGGGCCTGTTCCAGAGCTTGCAGTACATAACCTAGGTGTTCAATATGTTCTTTCCATGTAGGGCTGAACACTGCAATGTCATCCAAGTATGCCATGCAGACGTCCTCCATCCCATTCAGAACTTGATTGACCATCCTCTGAAATGTATCAGGTGCATTCTTTAATCCAACAGGCATCACCTTGAATTGATAGAGGCCAGCTCGAGTGTAGAATGCAGTTTTCCTCTTGGCATGTTCTGTCAGGGCTATTTGCCAATAGCCTGATGTTAGGTCAAATGTGATGAGGTACTTGGCTGCACCAAGTTTGTCCACCAGCTCATCTGTCCTGGGCAAAAGATGGACATCAGTCGTGGTGACTGCATTTAGAGCTCTATAGTCCATGCAGAATCTCAACTCCTTGGATCCTGCTTTTGGTACAAGCACAACTGGGCTAGAACATGGGCTAGTAAAGGGCTCTATAACCCCGGGTTCAAGCATCTTGTTGACCTCATTCCTTATGTGGGATCTGATATTGTCCGACATTCTGTACCCCCTGCTTTTGACAGGTAAACAGTCATCAGGGTGTATGTCATGCTGGCCCCAAGGGGTCAAGGCTGGTGAATGTGAGAACAGGGAGGCAAACTGATTTAACAGTGACTTGCACTCATCCTGCTGGTCAGATGTGAGACTGGAAGAGAGATTAACTCCTTCCACTTGCTCATCTAAAGGTAAGCCGCTGAGGAGGTCGGGCAAAGGTTTACTCTCCTCTTCCTCCTCCTGAGCTGAAGCTAGAGGCAGAGCTCCTATGTCAGGTCTAGAGACATAAGCCTTTAAACAGTTGGTGTGAGGGACTCTGGGAGCCTCCTTAGGGTTGCCTAAGTCCACCAGATAGTTCACCTCTCCAAGTTTACCCACAACCTTGAAGGGTCCTATCCATTTGTCCTGCAAGTCCCTCTGTCTTGTGGGGACCATAACAAGAACAAGCTGGTCTTGAGTAAACTCAACCATTTTAGCCTTCTGGTCATGCCAATGCTTGACCAGAGCTTGACCAGCCCTCAAGTTATCACTTGCCTCTGCCATCATGTGTGACATTCCTCTCCGGAGACCTATCACATAGTCAGTCACTCTGGCTTGGGGGAAGGAGCACTCTGCAACCCCTCCTTAATCAGGGCCAATGGACCTCTGACTGGATGGCCATAGAGAAGTTCAAAGGGACTAAATCCTACTCCCTCCTGAGGGACTTCTCTATAAGCAAAGAGAAGGCATGGCAGTAGAAGGTCCCACTTTTTTCTAAGGAGTTCTTCTAAAGCACCTATCATGCTCTTCATAGTTCTGTTAAACCTCTCTACCAGTCCATTGGTTTGGGGGTGGTAGGCAGTTGAGAACTTGTAGGTAACTCCACAGGTTTTACACATGGTTTGCATGTAGTGGGACATAAAATGTTATCCCCTGTCAGATATCACCTCCTTAGGAAAACCTACTCTGGTAAAATAATCAAGTAGGGCTTTAGCCACAGCCAGAGTTGTAACAGTCCTCATAGGTATGGCCTCTGGAAATCTAGTGGCATGGTCCACTACAACCAGGATAAACCTGTTGCCTGAAGATGTGGGAGGGTCAAGAGGACCAACAATGTCAATCCCCACTCTCTCAAAAGGAACTCCCACTAGTGGGAGAGGCACCAAGGGTGCCACATTCTTGGACCCACTCTTGCCAGAGGTTTGGCAAGTGTGGCAGCTTCTGCAGAATTTGTCTACTTCTGTACCCATCTTAGGCCAGTAGAAGTGCAGAGATAGTCTTTCTTTGGTCTTCTTAAAACTTAAGTGACCAGCCAAAGGTACCTCATGGGCTAACTGCAGAAACTGGAGTTGGTTCACTAGAGGTACTACCAGTCTTTTGTAGTCTTCAGAGGTTGACTCAGTTGGTTCACTGTAGAAGAGGCCATCTTCCCAGTGCAACCTATACTTCCCAGGCTCAGTCCCCTTGAGCTGAGAAGTGGCCTGTTGGCGAAGACCTTCCAAGGTAGGACACTCTCTTTGTCCCTTGCTGAAATCCTCCCTGTTGGGTCCACCTTCTGCCAGTAAAGACTGCAGCTGAGGATGGTCAACAGGGTCAAGATTTCCTACCAAGGTAAGATCCTCTTCCAGATCGGATTCCTCAGTATCTAGTTTGACCATACAGGGTTGAACCTCAAACTCAGCCTCTGCTGGTGTGGGAGTCACAGGTGTGACTTTGGACAGTCTCGGAGATGTCCTCCTGGGCACAGGAGTGCTTGCTGGTTTCTTGCTGTCAGACTTAGGTTTCCCTTTTGTCTTTTCTTGCCCTGCAATGGCAGTAAATCCTGTGGACTTTGGGTGATAGCTTCCTCTATCATGTCCCCAGGAGAGCCTCTTAAGGTTCTCTCCATTGCAGACCTCGTGAGCTCATGCTCCCTTCTACTGGGAGGTCTCGGGATACTAGACACAACTCCAAGAGTTTTAAGGTCATTACCCAACAGGACCCTCCCAGGTATGTTATTTTGCATACTTACAGGTATCCTGACAGTCATGTCATTACACTGGATGAGAGCTGGTAACTGGGGAACCATTTGCACAGGGCCTCCAGCTAACTTGATTAGGTGTTTGGGTGCCTTAGCAACATCCTCCACCTTGAAACAACATTCATCAACCACAGTTATGCTGGCTCCAGTGTCTCTGATGGCAGGGTTCTCCTGACCATTCACAAGAACACTATCTTTGTAATACTCTTAAGTATTATCTGGGATTGAGTTGTAGACATCTAAGTTCTGTTGTTCCCAAAGACCCAAGGACATTAAAGAAACACTAGCTGAGACTCTCATGGATTCATCAGCTAGTAGCTAAAAGTTTCCACTTGTCATAGGTACTTCATCCACCTGGGAGAAGGGTAAGGAGACAGTGTTGATCCCTTAAGGTTTACCCTTACACTTGGGATCTCCTTTCACATGGCCAGGCAATCCACAAACAAAGCATTTCCCAAATGCTCTCTGGAATGGTGGCTTCCTCTGACCTCCATCTGGTGTGGAACCAGGTGGTACACTAGCCTTATTCGGTTTACCTTGTGGCTTACCTGGTTATGTTTGTGGCCCTCTTTTGAATTGGAATTATTGGAATTCTCCTTGTTGTCTTTCTTGGACTGCTTTCCCTCTTCCTTCTTCTGAGTTGCCCCAGAATCCTTGTGAGTAGTCCTGTTGGCAACCCACAAGTCAGCAGCCTTAGCTAACTTCTTAGGATCTATCTCCTCTAAATCAGCCAAGTGCTGTCTAAGCTCACGAGAGAATGCATCAGAAATAGACTCCAACATTACAAGATTCCTCAAACCTTCATAAGTGTTCACTTTGTAACCCTTAACCCAACCATCTAAGTTTTTCAAACAGTCACACACCCAGGAAGCCCAAGGGGTACCATCATGCTTTTTGAGGGTTCTGAACCTCTTAAGATACTGGGAAGGGGTCTTCCCAAGCCTAGCTATTAATGCTAGTTTCACACACTCAGAATACTGCTTATCCTCCTCCCCCAACTCCATTACAGCATCATTTGCAACAGGGGGAAGCCTAGAGAAAAGTCAAGTAATCAACTTATTCCCTGCGATACCTTGAATCCCATGATTGTGTTCAAACAGTGTTAACCAATCCAAAACATCAAGTTTAGTCTCATACATACCAATCATTTCCTTTGGCATATGGGGTCTCTTAGGGCTGGAAGACCTAGAAGACTCTGGGAGAGAAGCATTTTCTAGAGACAGTTTCTTAATTTCTAGTTCATGATTCAGCTCCATTTCTCAGAGCCTTAACTCTTGATGTTTCATGGCAGTTTGTGCATCAATACGTTTCATTTCTAATTCAAGTCTCATTTTCTCAAGTGCAATAAATTCAGGAGTAAGTGTAGGACCTGTGGGGTTCCCTGTGGACAGAGGTTGTGCATTCTGAGCAACCAAAGGAGTTGTAGGGTTTCCTAGCAAGGACTCATCTACTTCTTCTAAATGAACACTCTCAGAATCAGAAAAATCAAAATCCACATTGGCTGGAGTGGTAGGCCCTTCTGACCCTCTCTCCAGACTTTTTCCCATTACCTTTACAACCAGTTCAGATTTCTTTCCTTTACCATAGAGATTCTTATCTCTACACATGGTTCTAAGAACTTCAGCAGTATAGATTAAAAGACTCTCTTCAGTGTAGTTTTCCATATTTTACATGATTTCTCAATTAAATAGAATTAGTGGTGTTAGCCTTGTGGTTAGTTGCCCCAAGCAACAGCAGTACTCTAAGTTTGTTTGTTTATGTTTGTTTGTTTGTTTATTTATTTGGTAATGCGCTCCAAGCTCGTAGGCATCTGGGCGCAACAATACAAGAAGACTCGAGACTTGGTTAAAATGCCTGACACAGGCTATTACAGAAAAAAAACAGTGGTCGCTTATAATGGGTGGTACAAGGTGATACAATACAGATAGAATAACAAGGGTTAAGCGCATAAGAATAACATCTTAACAGGTTATGATGTTTCCGCTAGGATGAGGATCGTTGTGAGTCGTTGTTGTGCAGCCATTTAAGAGCGTAGGATCTGAATCTAGAGTAAGGTAAAGGGCGTCTAAGGTCAGATGGGAGTGTGTTCCATGATTGTGCAGCTCTAACTGGGAAGCTCGCTCCGCCCGCCGTGGTAAGTTTGAATCTAGTAACTTCCAGTAGGAAGGTGTTGGTAGATCTCGTCAGTCGGTTCGAGGGTCTCCAATTGATTCTTTCCGCTAGGTAGGGGGGTGCTTGATTGTTGAGGCATTAGGAAGTAAGGGAAATAGTTTTAAGGAGGATTCTGTCCTTTATCTTTAGCCAGTGGGCTTCTGTACGGTGTTTGGAGATATGCTCTCTGCGTGGGATGTTCAGAGCTGCTCTAAGAGCGTTATTTTGTAATCTCTGGAGTTTGTCAGTGACCGACTTATTTGCACCTGTGTATAAGGCGTTGCAATAGTCCAGTCTGGACATGACAAGGGCATTGGCCAGGGTGAGGCAGCTGGCACTGGACAGGAAGGGTCTGGCGGCACGGATGAGTTTACACACGTAAGTGGTTGAGGAGGCGAGGGAGTTCACTTGCTTTTTAAGGGTGAGAGCTGAGTCGAGGTAAAAACCTAAAGTTTTGACCTCGCGCATAACCTTAATAGTATTGTTATCGATGTTAAATGAGGCATAGTCCGGGGTGAGTTTGGATAGGTTGTGGTCTGAACCGAGGAGCAGGATTTCAGTTTTATCGTCGTTCAGGCAGAGGCCATGAGTGGCCATCCATGCCTGAATGAGGATGTAAATTTTATTCACCAGAGCCAAGTCCACTTCATAGTTGCCCGAAAGGGGTATGAGGATCTGGGTGTCATCTGCGTAGTTAGTGTAGGTGACGCCCAGTCTGTCCAACTTGTCGAATAATGGCTTGGTGAAGATGTTGTACATAGTGGGTGAGACACAGGAGCCCTGTGGGACTCCACATGTGATTTGGATGGGATCGGCACAAGTGGAGGAGGAGAACACTCTCATGGTTCGGTTGGCTAGAAAGGATTGGACCCATGCTATAGCTTCTCCTGTGAAATTGGCATCCAGCTTGAGGTGGTTGCATAAGACTGCATGATCCACCAGATCAAAAGCTGCTGACAAGTCCAGTAGAAGTATCAGCGCTGTTTTCCCATTATCCTTAAATTCCTCCATTTTTGTTTTGAGATCTATCAGGGCTGTTTCCGTGCCATGGAGAGGGCGGAAGCCCGATTGGCGTGAGCCTAGTAGCTGATTGGCTTCTAGGTACTCACTAAGTGTAATCACTCTACTTCCAAATCCTCACCGCTGTACACCAGTGTTCGGCAGAATCCTGTGCAGTGCCCTTAGGGACCACTACACACAATTAAGACCACAGGTGGCAATACATGTTTTACCTTTGGTACAAGCCTGTACTACTAAGTTATAGTGGTAGCAGTAGCAGAACAGCCAGGCTTATCTCAAGAGTATATGAGCAGTAGCAGAGATTACACAAAGGGACCACAATTACTGTGGCTCAAGCAAACACTGACTCAAGGTTTCAGGTAAAAGATATAAGTACATTTATTTTTAAACCATCACTTATAAACACAACACCTCTATTAAACTTTAAACAAAACCACACATTAAAAACTAACCAATTCACTTTGTACAGTATGTCTCAAGGTAAGTACCCTGTGTTTGAATGAACCGGTGTTATGAACAAAACACGATGCTGCCGATACGGTTGCAATTACTTTTTGACAGTTCGGTCTACTCAATAAACACGTATCCATGACATGAAATGCTACCGGGGAAAAAACACACTTAGCACCTGAGATACCCAGAGGGAGTTGGAGGCAAAAATCACAGGCAATATTTAGTTTAGGCAGACAGTATCGAGAAACACTCAGAAACAGGAGTTCAAAAGTCAAAGGGTCGGAGCCAGGGTTAAGTGACACTGGAGACCTGTTGCCGAAGATCACACCATTAGACAGTTCACGATTCAGTGTAGCCAAGAGTACTTTGATATTGTCAATGTTCGGAAGCAAAAGTTATAAGAAGGGGGAAAGACAAGGGCGAGCCTTGAGGATGAAGAAAAAGGGATTCACCCAGTTTCCTCGAGTAGAACACAGTACCTTATTCCAATGATGCAGCTGGTGCCCTTGCAGTTGTTCCTGTTGGTTTCCCGCAGAACCACGATTCCTGGAGCTTCGTTGTGAAGGAGGACGTCTGAAGGGGGTCTGCATCACGCAGGGATGAAGCCGGAAGCAGCGACAACGAATAAAAGGTGAGCTCCTTAAAAACAGGAGAGGCTCGGCAGGTGGCTATCCGAACCACTACAGGAGTGTGCAGCGATTTCGACCACGGTGGAGATCTCTGGCTGAAGAAGATGAGCTTGTTATCCCCACCAGGCTCAAGGGAAGAATACTCCGAACTGGATCTCCTCTTAGTCGTTGAAGGGTAGATAGCTCAGGACTGCAGCAGGGCTTCACCGGGACGGGGTAGTTGCAGCAGCCGTCGTTCTCTCTGCTTCTCTTCGGTTCCTTGTAGTTCCAGAGGCGACTCTGACTTCTAGCCCAGGAGACCTGCCTTTTATGCGCAAAACCCCCATTTACACATCTGGGCTGTCAATCACGCAGCAGGGGGGTTGTCCAGCCGGGACAACCACCTCAGCCAATCATGGCAAAGTGCAACTTGGGTTTCCTAGGATACCCTGTGCAGGTGGTGACTACACCCCACCCTCACATTCGGCCCACCTAGACACCCAGGCGCCTGGAGGAGGGCATCTCTGCAGAAGCCCGCCAAAAGACGGTGAACAAAGAAGGCGAACCTAGTTTGCCGTGCAAAGTAAAACACAAGAAGGACTTTAACAAAAAGAAATGGCGAATAAACCCAACCGGAGCCAAAATAAAGAATATTTTGTCAAGCGGGTTTATGTTCGAGGCTAATATAATAGCCAAGAACAGTACCACGTTTATCTAAAATAATCGCGGTAGAAAAGTTAGGGTAGATACCACTGCCACCAGCCAAGTCTAAATGTTAAAAGAGCGAAACAATATTCAGGGAGGTACAGACAGAAAAGGGGTACAGATTAGCCCTTTCCAGTACTCCATGTAAGATGGGGTGTACTGGGTCTGTGGTAAAAATTACTATGTAAAGTAAATGGCAACTTTACCTTTCTCTGGGAGACAGTAGTCGGCCCCAGCGAAATGGAGTCAGAGGGAAGTCTTAAAGACAAGCCTGGGTTACTGCACTAAAGGTGCTGTGTAACCCATACAAGAACAGGGGCACCTGGAGTGGTGTGCTCCAGTGCCCAAGATCACACAATGAGTAAAAACACATAGGCCAAAACACATGTAAGAGTGGAAAACACACTATTACCAGGTGGAAAAAATAAACTCCAGAAATCCAGCAAAGCTGCTGGGGGACTCACTAGGTGAGGGAAATTAGCCCTCGAAGGAGAATTCTCCCTAACAGTGCTTGGAATGGTTCGGAGTGCGCGGAATGGTTCACAGTGCGCGGAATGGTTCGGAGTGCGCAGAATGGTTTGGAGTGCGCAGAATGGTTCGAGCACACTAGAATGCATGGAGCTGACTGGAATGCATGAAACAGATGGGAGCGCATGGAGTGGACTGGAATGCATGGAGCAGACTAGAGCGCATAGAAGTGCGCGACATACATGAATGGTTTGGAATGCATGTAACGTGTGAAAGAGCATGTAAACCATCTTATCACATCACCATGCTTACTCTCCTCTTTACATCACCATTCAACTAGAACACAGATATAGCTGTTCTCATACCAACATCTGCCTCTTACTCCACATCACTCTAACTAAACACTGCTGGTTTCACACTCCCCAGCCAGGCGTTCTCCTCAGGCCTAACGCAGCCAGAAGCGGTCTGGATAAAACCTGCCAGAAATAACGCATACCTCTGTTCTCTCAACCACCACACCTACAGCTATGAAGCAGCTATTACACAAATGCCACACCAGCTGCACACATATCCGGTGCTCACAAGCACTTTTGACTCTCTCTACTCTCTCCACTGACTTGAACTTCGGTTCCTGAGGGGGTTCAACCTACCAGCGCCTTCAGACCATACCACTGGTACATAAGGCACTATATAAATGCAAAGTAACATAACATAACACCAGGAACTAAGTAACAGTGGTGTTACCCACAAGAGGAAGATATTGGCCCATGTGGCCTGATCAAATCAGATCCAAGGGAAAATGATGCACCCAGTCAAAGCCATTATTTCCACAATTACCCTCTTGCCCACAGTTTAAAATGTACCCAGTCTCCACTAGCTGCATGAGGGAGAGGTTGGAGGAGAGAGAGAGCAAAGAGGAGCGAAAAGGAGGGGATGGTGAAGCAAAATCAAAAGCAAGATCAGGAGGAGCAGGGAGACTAAGGGTTAAGTCATTGAGAGAAGGGGAAGCATGAACAGGGGGAGGAGGACTAAAGATGGATACTTAAACCAAAGAGTGTCACTTGATTGCAGAGCCACAGACCAGAAGAGGGTTAGCTCCGGGAGGTCACAGGGTTATACCACCTAGGTGGAAAAAACAGTGGAAAAAACAGTATAACACCAGAGGCTTGTTGAGGACAGAAGGTGGCGGGGACCAATCTGGGAGTAGTAAAAAGGTTGCTGAGAAAATCATTGGTGATATATCCCCTTCCTTAGAACTAAGACAAAGGCAGAGTTGTGGGTCAGAACAGAGTGACAGGAATAGGCCCTCATCTATACCCTGAGAACACTAGAAATAGTACTCAGGAAGATAGGAAAACATTCTATTCAGCCAACCCAGGAGGGAGATTAGTGCCTACCAATGTTATCACGGCTGGGACAGATAAGGAAAATGCCAAGGGAAGCAGGGAGAATCACCCACGTGCCCCTCCCAGATGTCTGAAACAAGGAGGGCCCTATGACCACTGAAGGCCATTGACTGTCTCAGGATGCTACATGTCCCAAAACTACTATCAGGGTCTCAGTAATTATTATTGCATTCTGATTCATAGACATGTGATAGAGGAGGCAGTACCAAAATGGCAAGATTATTTTGAGAGCTAAAGAGAGTAAAACTATTTCAAACCAATGACATAACCTGGATCACTCAGGCGGAAACAAAATAAAACATTTGTAAACTATTTACTGGGTACGTTGTGGGAGTCTACGTATAGTCCAATACGTTGCAATCAAATCTTAAAGCTCGATTGAAATATTATGATTGATATAAGCAGGAACATATGAATTGATACATTACTGTATGATTTGGCCAAAAGAAGTGGTACATTGGCATTTAACTTCTCTAGGGTGAGAACAATTACAGAAGACTTACTAAAAATAAAGATAAAGCACTTAGGTGGCTGGTAAACTGGTATATATAAAGACAATCCAAGTATAGGATCTAGAACACCTATTATATTCACCCACTTGTAAAGAGATTGAAAGTACTTCACCACTGGATGAATAACAACACTGACAAACAACACGCGGGAATGGAAAACTAAACCAGGCAAAAAAAGACAACAACCTTAAGAAAGACTCCTTGCCTCCTGTAGCACAAATAATAGGACAACATATAAACTAAAGGAGGAAGAGGTTGGAGTTAGAGGCATATTCCGACAATGATCCAACGTGCATCAGAGGAATGATGGTGCAAGACTGAGAGGCCAAAGGGTGAAAAATCATTGTCCAGAATGAAAATCTCAGAGGGGATCAGTGGTGAATATCCAATAGTAAAACTTTAATGGAAAGCAAGTATGCGTGTTTGAGCAAAGGTGCAGGCACAAATGTGCGACAGAAGTGCGACAGAAGTGCAGAGTAGTTCCTAGAGCAGGAGGCATATTTGAATGAGGCCATATTCGAAAAGACCCAGTGACACAGCAGAAGTGTGGCAGAAAAAAATGAGACTCAAGCATAGTTAAGGCTGAGAGAATTGAGCTGACAAAGGGGGCTCACATACTAATAATGTATGAGGGAGAACGTGATGCCAGAGAGAAGGATCACAAATCCAAGCCAGTTGAACAAAGGTAAATACCAATGAGAGGAGTTTGCAAACCACAGAAACAGGAAGAGGATGAAAAAGCAGTGTGTGGGCCCACAAAGTTGAGACATGTGAGAAATGCAACATAGTCAGAGGGATGACTCTGGAGGCAGCAGGTTAGATGATTAAGGTGTATTTAATCAGTTACATGTTCATATCAGTTGTCTTCAGGTACATAAGTATATTAGGAGATCAGGAATCTCAGGGGAGCCCACTGGCTCCCACCACCCAGGCTACATACTTCTAACTGCCTGGGTGGAACCTTCAGTCAACCCCAAACTTTCCAGACACCCACAGAACATTCCACTCATGACATCATTCACAGTGCATGCAGGTGGCAGGGAACACACAGGGAAACCAGACATAAAACACCTCCCTTCCTTCCTCTACAACAAGACACTTTTGCACAACAGCAAAGCACAGCCCACACCATCACCACACACAAACCGGACACATGGACATCCGCTCCAAGAACCAAGGAATCCAGTTATCTAACATGACGTAACTAACACTCTGGCAACAGAACCACACCAACATTACCACTAGCTTAACCGCCAAAACAGCACAAGACACCTTCTACCCACCACTAACACCAGTGGATCTGAAGCATACGGCCTGCCCCACCTTGGGCCTACAAACTGCACACCAGACCATCAAAATAAAAACAAAAACCTCCTATTCACTACTGTTACTAGTGAATCTCGGGGCTTCCACCCCCAAGCACAGACTGCCCATATATGCCCATAAAAATATAAAACTTACCTCAAACATAGACTATTCCAAGCAAGGATGATACAATAAATAGGATGCCAACATACAAACCACAATCGTGAAACCCAATCATGCAACCGGTACACTACTATAACCTTATACTCACCAAACACACACACAATGGCAACAACCTCACATGGAAGATTTGACACTTAAATTCACCCTCATTCTACAGTTCATTCCAAGTCTTTTGGCCAGACAAACTGGGCAGACATTGAGCCTCATTAGGACCCAGGCGGTAAGGGATTTACGGCGGCGTAAACAGCGACCCTTACCGCCTGATTCCGAGGTCCCTTAGCGCCATGGAGGATTTAACACCTGCTTTTAGCAGGTGTTAAAATCCATGGCGCTAAGGGACCATGTTGTTAATTACGCCACCATAATTTACGGTGGCGTAATTAACGCCTTCCCCACTCCCATTATGCCCTATGGGGCAAAAATGGGAATGGGGAAGGGTAAATGGGGATTGGGGACTTACCGCCCCGCCAACCTCGGAATGGGGCGGTAAGTCCGCCAACCACCATGGCGTAAACGTAGTAATTTACCGCCTGGGTCGTAATGAGGCCCATTGTGTCAAACTCAACTGAGAAGATCAAACCACACTTTGGACCAATAAACCACTGGCATCAGAAAGATAATAATTTGCCAAGTCCTCCAGCAAACATCTAGATTGAACATCACTGAACAATCTGGGGTCGACATACAATTAAACTGTTGAGATTATAGACAGAGCTCACACTTGCATACCAACCAGTAAGCAGGTAAAATGATTAAGGTTTCTTTAATCAGTTAAATATTCAGATCAGTTGACCTCAGGTACATAGTTACATTAGGAGATCAGCAAGCTCAGGAGAGCGGGGGGCACTGGCTCCCACCACCCAGACTACATACTTACAGTTTCCTCGTTGGAACCTTCAGTCAACCCAGACATTCCATTCCACTCAAGACATCACTCACCATGCATTCAAGTGGCAGGGAACAAACAGGGAAACCCGTCATAACAGAAGGGCCAAACATCAGGAACTCTGATGAGCTGGGGAAATGTAGGTCACAGTAAGAGACCAAAAACCAGGAGAACTCAATGTTTTTCTTCTACTCTAACAGTTGTAGCAGGGTCGCTTCAGAGAGGGGATGCCCATTTCAGGAGGCTGATAAACCACCATGGGCCTAATTACAGATTTGGTAATTTGGTAAATCTGCCCAATTACAGACTATCCCAGTTATGGTTGTAACTAGTGTTTAAAGGACACTACATACATTATTTCAAGCACTTCTATCTATCTTCATTTTAAATTATGGAAATATAACATGTACGGTAGCAGATCATACAACTACTTTAAATTTGTGGATGCACACAAGAGTAAAATCTTACCCAGTTATGCAGTACATGGTGACAAAAAAGGGGGGATCATATCTTGCAATTTACTTACCCAATTTCAATGTGCCCATTGAAAAGAAATCCATGAATTGAGGGAGCGGATGTTCTTACCTTTCACACACAAAAAAAGGTTTGGGGAGATTTTGTTGAGGTAATAATTGGAGCAATCGGTGGGCTTCAGTCACCCATGTAACTGCAAAACAGCCTTCTTTTGCCATTGTCACCAGACCTATTATAAGACACTGTTTTGTTCTTGGAGTTGAACAGTTGGAAGATGAGAATAGGCTTGCCACTTCATACTGAAATGTTGAAACAATGCCCTGTCCCACTACTTTTCCCAGGCGCCTCTTCTCATTTTCCACAAGTGTGTGTTTTATAAGGGTAGAAACAGGCCAATTCCATGCCTATTGGGGCTAAGTGGGACTGACACAAACAGAAGCCCTCATTGAAAGACTCCCCCTCAGACCACCTTAAAAAATCCTAGGTTTTCTATTTATAACGGCAGTTCGGGGCAAGAACACTTTGTACTGCCCACAGAGGGTTGACAGCTTTCACTCACATTTACCTCAGGACTCGGGTCTGTGCCTCCCTACTGGAACACACCAAGCATAGCCATTTGAGAATGGCCAATAAGCCGTGTTTATATACATTTTAAAAAAAAGTGACTGTGTTTACCTGTAGTGTCGTTTTTTCAATGCTCTATAAACATAGTAATGTGTAGCTTTGTACAGGTTATGAATTACTGTTAGAAACACTTTTTACGGAACATTTTACACCGTTAACCACTGCAAATGCAGATCAACATAGCAAATTGCATTGCATTTACACTTGTAATGCAATAAGGTGTTTTTACAATATGGCTTGTATTTTTTTCATATGTCTAATGGTAAACTAAACACAATGCTCATAAAATATATTCATTATGGCAAAACCCATCACAACTTAGCGATCCCTGATTTTGTAAGCCATTACACGTGTACAGCACTCAGGTATATGCATTTCATAAATCCAAAATAAAATAAAAATGGGTCCCTTGGACACAAAATCCTACAACTGACAAGGGAACCCTTGATTCTCTTGGTTGTTGAATGCTTTCATAAGGCCCCTTACTTCAATCAATATATAAGTTTATAAGAATAAAATGTATTATTAAACTTACATAACACACACAAATAACATACAAAAATAGTAATAACATACACACATTTTATCCATCAAGAAAATAGTACTAAATGTTTGCATACATAAGTAAAACACGTTTTCTATAGAACCTTTCTCCAAATCCATTTGTATCAGTGTGGTGTGCTTTCCCTCAGGCTACAAGACTCAAACCTGAAGCAAGAATGAACCCTGTCACTCTACAACCCCCTCCATGACTATGTTATAAATGTAGATATATGGAACCCATTGCCCGCCGATCTCCCCACTGTTTATGTAGGCCAAATACCAATGTTACCGAGATTGCCTATATACGTCTAACATTCAGTATAACCAGCGTTGTCTATGTTAGTCCAAAGATCAGTGTGACCAGATTGCAAGAGAGCCCTGATGCCCTCAGGCGCTTTACAAATGTAAAAACAAATATTAAATAAATAAATAAATAAATAAATAAATAAATAAATAAATAAATAAAAGCATTGTTAAGAAATTGTTCCAGGCTAAAGATAATGCAAGGCTCAACAGTTTCCATATACAACCTGTATGGCCGCCTATAATTGGTTAGATTTATATTCCTCAGCACTGGAACAATATATCTCTGCCTTGATCTTTTGTATAGGGAACAAAAATATAGAATATGCAGACTGGTCCTACATGGTACTCCATCACAATCCCACTTAAGGGTGTGCTAGTAGGTGGAGTTAGTCATGCCCGGATGAGTAGGCATTTGGATAAGATGAAACCTTGTTATTCATTTCCTTATTCTTCTATTCTTTACTAGATCAAAGGATGGTATACATTGTGTGTATAAAAGCATCCAACAGTAGACTTCCTTTGGATTGCTCTTGTGAGGGTCAGATCGTAATTCTTTAAAATCTGTTGTTTGAGAACATTTTTGTCAGACTTTATATGTCGTGTTTATTCGTTATAACATTAGTAAGCTGACAGAAGACAAATCATTTTTCACACATTTTAGCAACTTGGTTTCTCTTATACTGGTCAAGTTCAGGGCATCTTCCATCAGTAATCGAGCCCATTTTGCTTGGTTATTAGACCCGACTGGTAGTCACAAGAAAGCAGGAGCCACTTCTAATGCTAGACCAATCAGAATAGTATGCAGGTCCGGGTAAAGGAGTTCATTTGCTGAACCTTTCCTTACTCCAAGGATTGATTTTGAAAATTCTCACTCCTTTTTGCTTTTACAATCGTGTGGCTTTCTTGACCAGGCACCTGCGCCATAACATGCTTGACCCATGTTTTTGCATTATAAACTTCCATAGCTGGAACGATGGCATCCCCGCTATAATTAGCGATAAGACGTTGTATTCCTGTATCATATTGTGCCATCCGAGCTTCTGAGTTCTGCACATGCAATGACCATGTCACATTCTTATTAAAACAAATGCCTCGGTAGTTAAAAGATGCCACTTCTTCCAGTGCTTCAGCAGTTGTACAGAATGCTGGGGTTATTTTGCTTTGCTTAGATTTAACCATCATTACTTTCGATTTGGTAGCAATCAATAAATCAATCAATGTCTCGCTTTATTTCGGAAAGACATGACAGGCTTTCCACAAGAACCTCACATCAATATTACATGTTACAAAACACAGAATTCAATACAATACATTCAATAAATACAATTCCATAATTACGATTGCAAAGCAATCATGTGACTTTAAAAATAAAAAAATTAAGAGATAGAATACCACTCTAATTACAACAATGAGCAGTTTATGAGTTTATTGAAGTGCTATAATGCTTTTCTTTTCTACCAAGCACGTTTTAAATGCATTTAAAATACACAGGCCACTTTGGGAGAATCTGCCCAGAGTAGGTATCCTAGAGCGGGCGGAGTAGGTATCCTAGAGCGACCTGTTAGGTCGTTTTCTCTTAGTAAAGGTTTCAAAGTCGACTTCCTGATATTTGTATATACTGGAAAAAAGAACCGGAAATGTGTCAAGTCTTCTGTTGCTTCTTGGCACAAAAACATGTCTGTTCAATGCTAATGTTCCCTGACCATTTCGAAGTTATGGCTCTGAGTGGTGAGCAATTGGACCTGGAGTATGCTAAAAGTATTCTCTGGTTTTGGTTCGATGCCCACTGCAGTATATTTGGACGTTACATTCCGTAATGATAGGATGTCGTTGGTTAGATGGTTTGAAGAGTTCTAAATAATCTCGTCTGTCCTTGACATCAGCTACTAATATCTTTTTCTAAAGTGCCATCCATCAATTGGCCTAAAGTGTCCAGCTCATGAAAGAAACAAAGTGCATTATTTTCGTAAAGTTTCAGTTTTTGTCTTTGAAACTAAATATCCTTGCTGAATTATCCCTTACTATTATCAAAGTAAGGCTATCCATAGTAAGGTCTGCCTTACTCCTCCTCACCAATCACAACCATTGAAAAACTGGTTCCTTGGACAACACATCCTTAGCATAAGTACAGCCCAATTCCATATGTGCACCATAATTTGGTGCTGCACGTGGGAGCCCTAGGATTTGTTTAAAGAAATCATTATCAATGGTCCGTATTTAATTTGTACTCACATTGCCCCATAGTGACATTCCTTATCTTTCCAATGACACTGATTTACATTGACAAACGTCAAGCATTAGATCTAATGGTTTGACTTTAGACACAGACATGAAGCAAAATACCGCCCAAAGCCTGTTTAAACCTGTTAACCTGTTTCAAAATATGTGGTGTGGATGAGAGTGATGATGAAAAGCGAACTCCCAAGTAGTCAAATTAATTCACCACAGAATCACTGATTCATTGCTGAACATTGTTGGAAACCTCAGAGTCTGTATGCCTCTATGGCAGACCATGACAGTGGATTTGAGGGCATTAACTTTCAGGTCCAGCCCCTTCATAAAGGTCGTGTAGGCCAAGATTAGCTTTTGCAATGCATGGGGAGTACGTGCAATGAAAATCATGTCGTCTGCATAGGCGAGTAGGGGTAGCTTTTTGTTCCCCAACTTTGGAACATCCGCACCTATGGTTAGCAATGCTTCATACAGACCATTCATATATAGGCTGAAAGCCTGGGGGCTGGACACAGTCTTGGCCCACCCCTGCTTCAAGCGGAAATGAATGAGTCCAGCGGCCATTCTATCCAATCCCGACCCATGCTTGTGTGTTTTCGTGAAGAGTAGCCATAAGATCTTCCTCTCCCTTAAGGGACCTGAATACTTGCCACAACTTTGATTGATTTACTTTGTCGAAGGCAGTAATCAGGTCTATAAAGGCAAGGTAAACTGGAGCTTTTTTTATAATAAGGGAATGGGCCACAACCAAATATAAACTTCAAGTCTGCTTGCAGGCACCCACTCATGGTATGTGCCCCATTTGAACATGGATGTGGATAGTTTCAACCCATTCTTCAATTCTCGCTAAGACCACACGAACGAAGATTTTAACGAGTGTGTCTAGCAGAGAAATTGGTCTATAGGAGGCAGGGTTTCTTTGGGGCCTTTTTTGTAAATGGGCTGAATAATTGCAAAGCGCCATGAAATGGGCACCCTTTCCATGGAAGAGGCACCTTCATAGTACGAGTTTTCATGAATGTGACATACCCATGCAATAGGTTCTGCAGAGCCCTTGGCATCCTACTGATTAAAACAGTGTCCTCGGCATAGTCAAGACATGGCAAAATATGGCGTCCTGTCTGTCCTTGGGGCATCAGTTGTCTATAGAAACAAGTCATTTTCTTATCCATTTAAATACAAATGAAAGAGAATTGGAGCCATTATACATCCGTATCTGATGCCAGAAGGAATATTAGAAGTCTCAGTTTGGCTACCAGCATTATGAAATAGAACAAAGGCTGATGAACTAGATTACAACTGAACAACTATACTAAGAAGCTCATCGTCTATGTGCAAAGATCTTAGCACGTCCCACAACATGGACCTATCCACAGTATCTAAAGTTGTGGACAGGTCCGCAAAAGCAAGATATATGTCTGTTCTTTCACCTTTGTTCTGTGGTCCCTATTGAAGGACAGAAACCCATTTGTGAGTCCCAGATTATGTCATATTCATCAAACAAAGCTCGTAGTTTATCTTGTACACATTTCCCCTGCAGTTTCAGAGCTACATCACTCAGTAATATCAGACTACAGCATTCACATTTAGAGGGGTGCCCCTTTTTGAAGGTAGGCACTATTGCTCTTGTAAGCCATGTTACCTCACCGGTAGTTCAAGATATTAAAAGATATCCTCTTAAATGTGGCTGCATTATTAAGATACTGAAACCCCACCTAAACCATCCCAGTCTGTGGCACTTGTCGAAATTGCTTCTGGTCATTGCTTTTCCTTTTAAGTTTGTAGTTGTCAGCCTCCATAAACATATCAGAGCAGCTTGAATGTGGGAACTACAGTACTGAGTTGTACCACCACTTCCTCGTCCCCAGACATACCTTCTTGATCATGTATCAATATTTAGAGAATGCCATGCAAATAAAGTGGTCTATTCAAGCAAGCAGTTTAGGTCACAGCCTGAGACTGCCTATGGAAATATTGCCTACCTGGATTTTGGGCATTGTTACAAAGGTAGTTAACATTGGACACAACATCAGTAAGGTATGAAATCAATGCAGATGCTATTTTCTCCCAATTAACATTTTCGTTGCATTATTTCAGCATTTCAGAGAGAAGTCTACTTCCATTGGTTCTTTCGTTCTGTAGAATAGACGGCCTTCTGATTTTGGTTACTGACAGTTCTAACTATTAGGGGTTGGATAATCCAAAATCCAAGACCCATAATACATACTTTTTAAATGTTAAAACACTTCAAAATGAAAGAATATGGTATCAATTTAAAGGACCCAAGTGATAAAGGGGGTAATTCATGGATTATTTTTGCTGAAAAAAACAGGATTTGTGCACCATTCTGCCCGCAAATCCCTCTTTAACAAATGGGGATTTGCAGGCAGAATGGCGCACAACTCCCGTTTTTTTCGGCGCAAATAATCCATGAATTACCCCCTTAATGTTAATCTATAAGAGAGCAACAGATTCCCTTTGTAACATCAATTCAATCAGAAATACTGAAGGGAGCATTTATATTGTTATTTTGTTTTGTTTTTACAGAGTCTTGTCTTTAACATATACTAAACGGTGAAGAATATTCAGTCCCATAAATATATTAGTTGACTGCTGTTATCACCAATGGTTCTATTCCTTAACCCGCGGAGAGGTACGGAACCAAAGGCAAGGAAGGTGGTGGGACTCGTGCCAATCCCTACACTTCGCACATGTGTAAATGCACAAGGAACGGCTCCGAGCTGCCACCTAGCGTTTGGAGCAGCTTGTACGGCTGCTTCAATTCCCACCAATGAAAACGAGTCAAGGTGGGAGAAAATGAGCCAGAGGTCCCAGAAGATTGGACAGCCTTGAACTTTGCTGCCACTGGCAGGCCTTATCTGACCCCTGCTGGATCTTCAAGGCCACACTTCAAGGTCTTGTGTCACCACTGGCGTCATGACTTTGTAGGAGGCATGGACAGGAAGTAGGGGGGTGGGTAAATGAGTTACAAGATCGTCTGTCTCCAGGGCACGCGTATCGATGATAAACACGATCAAGTCCCAAGATAAAGCAAAAATATCCCCCATTCTGAAGACTTTCTGAGGTCTTTCCAATATCCTGGACATTCTGTAGAGGTATCTGTCTTCCTAGCATCCAATAGTCAAATGCTGGTTCACAGCCATCATTTGATTAATCTAATAGATAGGCCCCTGCATTACTTTATTCTAAACTGCTAGCTCTACCCCACCAACAGGAATCACTAAACAAGGAGAGGGGTCAATCAAGGCCTATTCCTGAGTCCCGCCTCTTCCACATGCACGTGGCCATAATTCACAGCAGCCACCTAGACCTGGATGACCCACGAGGTTCCGCAGTGCCATCCTCTCTCACAGTGACTGCAGTACCCTGTCCAGCATTCCCAATGGGACATGGAAGGATGATGAAACAGAATGCTCCAGGCAGGCCTACTTAGGGTCTGTGGGCCAGTACACAGCAGGCATACAACTGCAATGGGATACCAATTATCCAGTAACATCAGCTGGCTGAGCTCTGATGCTCAGTGCAGCTGAGGTACTGATCATGTTTCACTGAGCCCTACCTCCTCAATCCTGCGTAAAGGATACCGTGGCACTGCCCCATGCCTCCTCTGGGCACGAGCAGAGTGATAGAGCATTTTGGTGATCTGTGAAGTCCCAGACTGCGAGGCATTCCGATTACTTTTCTGTTGGAGAATGCAAGCCTTTTTTCGTGCTTTCCCAGTATATTTCTAGCCCCCAATGCTATAAACTCGGCATTTTACCGAAAGCAACACAATTTGACTTTGCTCATGACAACGGCTTTGTATGTTGTGTACACTGGCATTTCTTGAGGTGGATATCCATTTCATTTTTTTTATAAGTACCACTTGCTTTTCTGAAACTTTGACTTGTAATGAGGAGAACACTATCTCTGCAAACGAGTTTTCATTCCTTACCAGACACGACCATGAATTAAATCAAACGAGAGGTCTAATTGGAAAAGCAGTTTAATGCGAGGCTCTCCGACCTTAGGCTGCAGTCAGCCAACCAACTAGTCATGCATATTTGACCATTCCGTATGTAATTAAATCTCAGCAGTGCCCTTCATCAAGGCCTGAATATAAATCAGTAGAAGTAACTCTGAAGCAAAAGAACAATAGTTCCCTCGTCCACCCTTCGTAGTAGCTCCAAACCCGCCCCCTTTCCCTTCCTAGCTCCCTTTTTCCACACCTCTCCAGCTATCTATCGCTCCCTTGTCCTCTGATTGTCTCTATCCATTTCGATCACTATCTATACGTATCTATCTGCCCATCTCACCGCCTCCCTTTCTCTATTGACCTTTATCGTGTGTTATTCTGACATACGCCGGACATTATGAAGCGTGCATTTTATCTATCCATCTATTCAATATTGAGGTGGAAACTGTGACCTAGTGCATCTAATTACTCGGCCTATTACCTTCGCATTAAATCAGTAATGGTGTGATGGCTAAAGTAATTACTAAGACTTGAAAAATTACCATTTGCTGAACTATTTTATGAACTGTGGGATGGTTTTCTTTTCTTAATAACTTTCTGCCAGGAAGGGCTGAGTGGAATTTCCATTTGCATAGCTGCTGAAGAAAGTGCTCATTTTTTAAATTCCAATTGGTTGGGCCCTATTTTTAGTCTTCCTGTGATTGTGATATGTGACCATTTTGGTAAATCATGAACTCCATATTTTATAAGAACACCCTGTTTTACAACTATTTCTCATTTTCATTTAATAAATGTTGAACTGCATTCTATCCTTGTATCCAGTGCCCTTCTGCATAGGTCATACCAATAACGCCGAAGCATTCAGATATGTTAATACTGTGCTAACGTTAGCGTTTCACTTTATTCTAAGGTGTTAGTCAACTCACGATCAGAACGTGTTTATTGAAAAAGGAGAGGCAAGTGGACATTACTTCCGATTTAATGACAATTGTTATTATTATTTTTTAATTTATTTGATTTAATTGCATTGCAATTTTTACAAAACAGTATTCAGAATCGCCAACTCTCATTGTCAGTTTCCTTAGTCAACAGTTTTCTTTAATCATCATTTCCATCATCACATTCAAGGGTCCCTGTGGTTTCAATTTCAATTTCAGCCCCAGATTTATGGTGCTTAATTAAGATGGTGGATACGCCTTCCTTATAAATCTAACCATTGTGATGACCTAAGACGTCTTTAAACCACTCATCAAAGCTGACCATCTCTGTTCGTCATCCAAGGTCTGTAGAGAGTGGAAGAGAGGTGTTAGTAATTGTTGACACAGGTCAGTCAGGCCAGGGCATTTTGTAACCACATGTTTGATGGATTCCACCACAGTTAAGTTCACACAGAATCTACAGCTGTTTGACTGACTAAGCCCTCTTATTGCCAGCCTTTCGTTGGTTTGAATTAATTAAGTTGAGGCGAATTCTCATGAAGGTTGCCCTGTATGAACGGTCAGGAACATCGTTTAGCTTTAAGGGGATCTGTGGGACGTCTTTAACCATTTTCGAGGCGTTAGCCTTCTCCAAAGTTCTGATCCAGTCAAAGCTGAAAAGTTTTTTCTCCACGTTCATAGGGTTAGTGATTAGGTCCTCTACTACGCAACCCAATTCGTCCATGATAGCCTTGGTGTTATTTATCCATTTACCCATTTAATGACAATTATTGGTGCAGGATACTTCACAACAGTTCATGGGATGTTGCTTTTTCGGGAAAGGGGATGTCATTTCATCAAAATGCCAGGGTTAGCGGAAGGGGCATCACACGACTCTTGACCTCTGATGACATCACAGAAAGTGATGTCATTTGACCCCATCCCAAAGTGACATCACAGGAAGCGATGGAACACTACCGTTCATCCCTTGACAAAACAGGAAGTGGCATCATATAGCATTGGTCCTAACTACACCATGACCAATATGGTTACAATAGCACTATAATATGATATACATTTGATGCAAAATGGATCACCATCTGTATCGTTAATATCAGTGTGTATAGGCCCATATTACCAACTTACTGTGAATGCAAGCAGATGTCTAAGGCCAAATGATAATGATGTGTTATTATATAGAACTTACGCTTAAGCGCTTTACACAGAACAAATATACCTACAATATCACCCATCCTGTGTTGGTACTCATTTATTGACCTCAGAAGGATGAAAGGATGAGTTGAGGTGTTTAAGAACAGACTAAACCAGTGACTCACCCCCCTGAAGTGTGCACCCCCCTGAAGAGTGCCTTAAATAAACCTTTAATGAGTCTAGCAATTATTGTATAGAATTCCAGAAATTATTTGCTATTCCTATTCTTTCTTATTTAGGGTCACAGTCTGCTCAAAGTGTTACACTTGTGGAACCCCCTGTTTTTTAAGAATCTTGAACAAGAAAGCCAGCCACTCCAGAAACCACAAGGCACTAGCCACAGCCATTACAAACACAAATCTTTTTACATTTTCTTTTTTAGGGGTAGCAAGGGAGACCACAGGAGTAGCAAGGGAGACCTCAGGGGTCGCAACTGCAACCCCTAGATACCCCCGAATGACGTCCCAAAAAGGGCCAGTGCTAAAGACACCTGTGAAATAGTTTTGAGGGGGGTGGTGGTACAGAGGGTCTGCATGAGAAACAGCCCTTTTTATATTTGCACAGATGTTGCTGTCCGAAACAATTAACAAGATAGGTCTAAACAAAGATGAATGTGTTTTTTTGTTTTTTGGGAACATGCCTTTTGTTGGTCCGTGCCATGATGTAGGCAAATAGCAACCTTTTTGCTGTAGACCTCTGTTGGCACCCTGAGCTGTGGTCTTACCTGCAGGCACATATTTAGTTATAGATACCAATATGATTTTATCTGAAAGGTACATTCAGATTATAAATATCCCCTCATAAAAGGCAGTCGTTTGACTGATTTACAAAATGAAATTGTACTATATCTGAAATCGTTAGCTCTTAAACAGTAGCGAGAAATTGCAATACATTTTAATATCCAAATTAAATTGCTATTTTTCTCTGGGTAATACTACAGTACTATCTTAGTGGCTGATGTTTAAAATTGCTCTGTTCCTCTCTGATGGTTTGCATCATTCTACTAGCTTCGAATCGGCTGGCTGCACCTTGGACCTGAAGTCTTCTTGTGAATCTTCGAACATGTCAAGCCAGGGGCATTAGTGATTAGAAAATGTAAGTCTTCAAGGTCAAGATGAATGTGAGATCGACTGCCCATGTCTTTGGCGGAGGTTACATGAGTTTCTGATCATATTGTGATACTGACAGACCATTATCCAAGGTGGGCTCAGGTTTACATTCATTATTTTCAATTTGTTTTGCACCCAAGTGTAAATGCCTCCTGCTATCAACGTGCAAGCATATATCAGATGCAGTGGCGTAACACAAAATGTTGGGGCCCCCCCTGCGAGCCATGCTGAGGGGGCCCCCCACAACTCAGCAACAAATCACAGGTCGCGCCACACTCTGGGCCGGCCTAGATCATCACGCTTGCGCAATACGCACAAATGTGCTGTTGAAGGCGTATGCCACACACTGCACTAGGAGAAAGATATAAATATGTGTTTTAATGCAATATACAGTACACTTTCAGAGAAAATTTGGCTAAAAGGCTAGAGTGTTTGCAATGGTTTTGTAGGGTAACACCAATCCAGTACATGCAAGTCACCAACAGTGCACAGGAACAATAAAGCTTTGCTATTAAAAATGCTATGCCACAATGAAAACATGTCCATCTGGCTGCACAATGTAGACCAGTGTAATAACATTACAGTAAAGCATGCCAGGCCACATTTAGACATACCTAGACTGGTTACACCAAAATGCCAGTCGAAGCAATAACAATCATCAAGAAGAGAACACACATACAAGCCTGCGTCTCTGTGGCCTATAACCACACAGCCAAACTCTTCAAAATGTCTAAGTAACTGGTCAATCCTGTTGCAGTGTTTACCCCTCCTGTTCCCTCCCAGGCCCTCTGTATGGCTCTGTTCTCTCACTTCTCTGCTAAAACTCAGGACATCCAGTTCCCCATCTCCTCTTCCTCTCCCTCTTCCTCTCTTGGCCCCCCATTGGCCAGCTCTACTTCTCTTCCCCCTTTCTAATCTTTCTCTCTGACACTACCAAATTAGGTTTCCAATCTTTGAAAGTGTTGTCCAAACAGGTCTCCCTTGCTCCTCTAGAACCATCAAGGACCATATTGACACCCTCGCTCCAGCATTGACTGATTTCTGTAATCACTCTTTCACCACTGGAATGTTCCCCTCTCCCCTTAAGCACTCTCTTGTGCACCCACTCATCAAGAAGCCGTCTGACTTTCCTACCTGCCTGGAAAACTATTACCCAATATCCATCACCCCTTTCCTGGGCAAACTGTTGGGAAAAAACTGGCCATCTTCCAGCTTACTCTCCACACTGAACTTGTTGGTTGTCTCCACGACCATCAGTCTGGCTTCAGAGCTGCTAGAGGCATGGAAACTGTTCTGCCGAACACCTGTGAAGATCTGCTCTCTAACCTTGATCACAGCATTCCTTCTGTCCTCATCCTCCTTGATATTTCCTTTGCTTTCAACACGGTCAACCCTGCCATCCTGATTAATTGGCTTCATGAAAACCTGGGCATCACGAATCAGGCCCTTGAGTGGCTGACCTCCTTCCTCTTGGACTGCCCCTGCCAGGTGCTACTTGGTCCCTATCTCTCTGCCACATCTCTCTATACCCTTTGCGTTCCCTAGGGCCCCAATCCTCTCACACTGGGTTTTCAACCTCTTCTTGGCCCCTTTGGCCCACCTGATCTCTACCTTCTCCTCTTATGCAGATGACACTCAGCTTTCCTTCAGGCTCCCCTCTGACTCCTCTACTCTCTCTCACTCATTCCTAACTCTCTATCCGCAATTCAAGATTGGTGTGCATCTACCAATCTCTCCCTAATGCCAGTAAAATGGAAATCCTTCTTAGTGGGACCCCTGCCCCTGCTTACCCTCTCGCACTCTCTCCACCCACCTTGGGCCCTCTTTTTTTGCCTTCCTGCGAGGCAAAAATCTTGGTTGTCATCTTTGACTCACCTGTCTCTTTCTCTCCTCACATCTCGAACATCGCCAAGAAGTCCCACTACCAGCTGCTCCTCCTCAAAGGGACTCTTTCCTTTCTCATTTTTCCCCCAGAAGCTCACTGTCTCCAGGGCCCTGGTTCTCTCTAGGCTGGACTACTGCCAAAGCCTCATTCTCAACCTGTCTTTCTCTACTCTCTGCCCTCTGCAACTAATCCAGAACAGGACTGCAAGACTTATCCTTGGCCTCAAGCCCAGGGATTTTATCTCTCCAGCCCTGAAATTTCTCCACTGGCTCCCGGTTGCTGCAAGGATCAAGTTCAAGACCCTTTGCATTGTCCAAAAAGCTTTCTGGGCCCGGGCCCACACTACATCTATTGCTCTCTTCCAAAATACCTTCCTTCTCAAACCCTTTGCTCCTCTACCTCCAACTCTCTAAGGCTTAGACACTTCCCCAGGCAGAGAATGGGGGGTGGGTAGATCTCTCTCGTATGCCGGTGACTCCCTCTGGAAAGCCCTCTCTGCCCCTCTCAAACTTGAGCCGAACCACCTGAAGATCCGGAAGCAGCTCAAAACTTTGCTCTTATCCCCTGCTTTCTCTCTCTCCCTCCCCTCCTGGCCTACCTGACCAACCTATCTGCTGTACCGACTGGTTGCTGGGCTACCCTCAGAGTCTTACTATGTCCAGAATCTTTCTTAATCAGTCATCCCTGCACTGCCTCTGGGCCTACCATGCCCTTATGGGCTGTAACTGTAACCCTACAATCCCTTGTTCTCCTTGCACTACACAGAGCTGCACTGCCCTGGCTGCACTTACTCAGAGAATTGCTGCCCTGTGTTTACCTCCCCTCTCCCTTGCACTTCCCCTCACCTTTCCCCTTGCACTTCTCATTCTCACACCTGCACGATCTGAATGACACAAGGCCTAGTAAGATTGTTTGTCTTGTCCTCCCTCTATCTTCCCTCCCGTGTGTTGGCGCGCCTAGTCCACTTGTGGACAGGCGCGTTATAAATGACTTATGTAATATAATTTTATAACAGATTCCAAGAAAAATATACAATGCCCCAGTAAGAAACGACTAGTCTGGCAGCACCAAAATGCCAGTCTAGCGAGGTAATTACACTTAGCAGGACTGCTTTATCAGAAATGCCCAGTTATTTAAAAAAAGTCATACCAAACTGAGGAATGACTAGACTGGCTGCACCAAAATGCCTCTCTAGCCACTAATACCACATATCATGCCTGCTTAGTCTGGACATGGACAACCATTATAATCTGTCACACAATCCCGCCCCCCAACAAACATCACTTCTTCCTCCCACCCCTACCCCAGTCTCCAAAATCAGCTCCTTGGTCCAGAATTACCTCCACGTCCCTCTTCCTTGTCCCAGAGCTTACATATGAGGCACCTTCACTCATAGGTAAGTACTGGGATGAGGAAGAGTGGGACTAGAAGTACTGAATATTACAGGTAGCTAGGTCACGCATTATCTCCATGTACATCTACCTCATCCCAGTACTTGTGTATGAAGCAGTGTGCCTCATACACAAGTACTGGGACGAGGACGAACAGGGTTAGGAGTAATGAAGATTACCAATAAGTAATCAAGGCATTAAACACAAGTAGTGGTGCAACATCATTGAGTTGACTGGGATTCAGCACTCCTCCCCCCCTGAAATGTTGGGCTATGTTGACTCGACCTGGCTGACCTTCAGAGCAGTTGCCGGACAGAACAGGACAAAGATGGTAAACGGCACCTGGGTTTTGCTGTTAAGAAGAGCCCAGCAATACTAACATAAAGCATTTCACTGTTAGTACCTGCATTGAAATGCCAAATTTTTCAGCCAATTGAAATCGTGATGTGGATTTAGTACTTGCAAGCCAGGGAAAGGATTAGAAGGGTAGAGAGGGAACAGGAGACCACTCAATTCTCACAGCTGTCCATAAGTGGGAGATTTAAACATTAAAGGAGAGAGTTAACTGCTTGTAACATTGAAGCTGCACTAGAATAGTCTCATTTAAATGGATAAAGAAATTGGATGCCCCCACACAAATAAGTTTTCCACTCCCCCACCACCCGTGAAGTTAGCGCCTCTCCCAACATTTGAAGGGTTAGCCCCCCGAAATGTAGGTTGTGTTGCACCCCTGAACACAAGTGTTAGGGAAGATTCTCCGGAATGGCTAATTTCCCTTACCTACTGAGTCCCTCAGCAGCTTTGCTGGATTTCTAGGATTTCTTTTTTTCACCTGGTAAGAGTGTGAGCCTTTTTTCCCATTCTTCCATGTGTTTTACTGTGGGTTTTACATTTTTTGTGTTCATAGACTGTGGAGCCTCACCTACTTCATAGGTATCATCTTTTTACTATGTATCACACAGCACTTTTAGTACAGTGACACAGGGTTGTCTTTTTCAGATTTGCCACTTTTAACTCCATTTTCTGGGACTGACTATTGTCTCCCAGACCATGTAAAGTTGCCATTGACTTTATTAGTCTTTTTAACTTCACAGACCTAGTACAAGCTATCTTCCATAGAGTACTGGAACGGGTTAATAGTTATCCCTTTTTGTCTGTTTCTCATGGAACATTATTGTGTTCCCCTTTCTTTAAGATTTAGCTGGTGGCAGTGGTATCTACCGTATTTTTTCTACCGCGGTCTATGAAAATAGCCTTGGTACTGTTTTAGGCTAAATTAGTAGCCTCGAACCTTAATCTGCTGGATCCCTTTTAATTTTATTTGGTTCCGGCTGGGTTTATTTGACATTTCTTTTTGTAAAGGTCTTTCTCGTGTTTTACTCTGCGCACTAAACCAGGTTTGGTTCCTTTATTCGCCGCCCTTTGGTGAGCTTCTGCCCGGAAGCCCACCTTAGGCACCAGAGAGTCTAGGTAGACAGGATGTGAGAGAGGGGTTTTAGGCCCCCTGCACAAGGTCTCCTTTTGATTGGCTAAGTGACTGTCCTGCCAGGTCAGCCACCCTGCTGTTTGATTGACAGCCAGGCTGTGTGAATTGGGGAAAACTGCATAAAAAGCAGGTCTCTGGGACTTGGAAGGCAGAGTCGCCACTGGATTGAGAGAGCCAACGAGAAGCTGAAGGAAGACGACTGCTGCAACTACTGGACATCCCGGTGAAGCCCTTCTGCAGGTCGAATTGCCTGAACTTCCTCGACAGAGGAGATCCTCAAGGAGTCTTCTCCCCTTGAACCTGGTGGGACCAACCAGCTCACAAAGCCCCTGGACCTTTCTCTTTAACCTGGTCGAATTTGCTGTGCCACAGCAAACTGGATAACCAGCTTGAGAGAGTCCCTTTGTGCTTTTAAGGAGCGCACCTTTTATTCATCGCATTGCTATGTAGCTGGCTTCTTCCCTGGGCAGCGCAGGACCCTCCAGTTTTCCTCCTCCTTGTCAGTCCAACAGTCACTTTAGGAACCGTGAGCCTGCAGGAACTGCCAGGAACTACCGACGCAGCATTCTTCTTCTTCTAAAGGTACTGTTCAAACCCGGTTGTTCGTTGCATCCGACCGCGGTGAAAGTGTTTTAAATCTTTCGCCAACCCGAGGGCTTGTCCTTCTATACTCTTTTAAGTAACTTTTCTCCCGACCAACTTTGTTTCGAACTCTTGGCAAAGACTTAACCGCAAACTACTCTGAACTGTGTGATGCTCTGCAAAGACTCTGACCCATTAACATTGGCCCAGGCTTATTGATTTAAATCCTCATTGTAGTTAGCCTTTTCTAGATTGCCCTGCCTACTTACTTGTTGGTGCTGCTTGATTTTGAATAACAGCACACAGCCAGCCATCTATACATTTAAGTGTGCACCCTTTCACCATACACTCACACACGCACCCATCATGAGGTTAAGGGGAGTCGTATTACTACAAAAAGAAATTGTTTCTTTTTGAAGTCACATTGACTTCATAAAGAAATTATTTCCTTTAAGGAATGAACCATAACGTAAATAATTTCTTTATGAATGCAGAGTGACTTCAAAAAAGATACTGGGGGTCATTACGACCCTGGTGGTAGCCGTCTCGGTAAATACCGGAGTCATGTCTGGGGCCCGGTAATGGGCAATTACCAGTGCATTACAGCCCTGGTGGAACTGGTAATTGCCCATTCCCGAGCGCCGGGAAATATTACTCCTCATTCCCATTGAGTCCCATTGGACACAATGGGAATGGGGAGGCCAGATGCACCGGCGCTATTCATGAATGGTGCCGGTGCATCCATCGAGTTCTGCGCCAGACCTGGCGGGCTGAAAAGGGACCCGCTTGCAGAACTCGTAGTTTGCCGGTCTGGAAACAACTGTACTAGCAAGCTTACCTGTACTGTTGTTTCCGGACTGGCAAACTCATAATGGGGCCCACTGTTTCTTTTTGTAGCATAGGACTTTCCCACCCCATGACATGGAGGCTTTCAGCCTAGGATCTTCCATTGCATGGGGTGGAGGGATCCCTTGGACATCAAAAAGAAAGTTTATTTTTGTAGTCACTCTGCCTTCATAAATACATTATTTCTGTTACAGAAATAATTTCTTCATGAATGCAAAGTGAAATCAAAAAGAAAAAAAACATTTTTGAAAAAAAATATTTTTCATTTTCTTTTCTCCAAGTGGGGCCCCCTACCAGGACATGTTCTGGTGGGCCCCCATTTTGCCAGTGATCAGATGCTAAAAGCTGACAGTTCATAATGCAATCCAATGCACTAATGCAAGCATCAAAATAAGATGGTGATGTGATTGGATAATTTAAAGTTAGGGGTATAAATGAGGTAGTTGGAAATGGTATTTCCGTCCTATGTCCCAGTGCCTCCTAGTAAAAAAATGTAAAACGTGTGCACATCTATGTGTAAACCTTGTATGCATGGTTTTTACAACAGTTTTAACATGCTGTGGAATTAGAAAATTAATCCATTACAGTCGCCAATCTTCTTACCTCTCTTTGGTCGTCAGTGTCTGTTCTCGCTCAAGAACATGCTTGTCTTGCTCACACCTTTGCTTAACTCTTCCTTGTTACTCTCACCCTTTGTGTTCAGTCCCTGTTCTGCTGTTTCTCGCTTTTTACCCAGCCAACACTGTCTACACATTCAATCTGCAAAGTCACATGCACACAAAAACAAGCATTTACCCACTGGGCACCCAATTAATGGAATGCCATACCTCTTCAGATGCACACTCCATCCTCCATCACCACATTCAGGAAGATCCTCGAAACATGCCTGTTGCCCCACACATAACCCTACCATCCTACACTGCTATCATTTCTGTATCCTAAACTTCCTATCCTTTCCTGAAAACATTTTGTAACTTCTTTTCTCAACTCCCACCTTTTTAAATTTAAAACTATGTACAGAACTTCAGCCGACCAGCAATATTGGAATATGCTAATAGCCCTCATTGAGCCCAGTAGGCTGACGGTGGACTCCAGACGTGGAGCATACCTAATTGGCCTACCAACCTGTCCCTCGGTGCGCCTCTCAGAGATTCTGACCACTACCCCCACGTAATAGCGGACCTCCTGTCTCCGATCGATCTTCATTGCACTCGCAAGAATAGCTCTCCTCCCCACGCAGTAGTGGACTTAAGCGTGCAGTGGGGGACCTGCTTGTACATATATGGACATAAAACTGAAACTAGCCAAGTTCGGCTATTCCCCGTTTTCTCCTGCTCTTGTGAACTCCCAAGTCCCGACCATGGAAGTCTCCGGAACCGAATTGGCTGCCAACAAAGGGGATGATGTGGCACTACTGAATGAAATTAAGAACATAGGGGCCAACATAGGTCGGAAAATAGATAAGATCACGCAACGGATGGACAAGATCGAAGAGACACTCAAAGGAGTTGAGAATAACCAAACCTCCATAGACACGCTCGAGGCTCAAATGGAACAGTTCCGTCTTAAAATGGATGATTTGGAAAATCACGAGAGGCAAAATAATCTGCGCTTCTTTGGCATTCCGGAGCATGATGGTGAATCAGAAGGAAACCTCAGGAAGACGCTGCATGATATAATCAAACTATTATTTGCCGATAAAAAAATCGGTGAGCTAAGGACAGAGAGATTACACAGAGTGGGTGGTCCAACAGGCGGACCGAGGTTGGTCCTTGCCCACTTCCATAACTACGAAGACAAGGCCAGAATCTTAGAAAAGGCCAAACACAGCGGACCGATTACCCTCAGAGAAGTACAAATCACGATCTTTCAGGACCTATCTTCCCTGACCGTGGCCCTGAGGCGAATGTGCGGCCCTCTCCTAAAATGGCTGAAGGAACATGGGATACGATACAGATGGGGCTACCCCTTCTCCCTCTCCTTTGAACACGAAGACAAGAAAGAGCGACTAAGGTCCGAAAGAGAAATTAGGACCTGTATTTCTGAACTGCTAGATATCCGTGAAGAGGGAAAAAGTCAAGACGAAGTGGGTCAAAGTGGAAGACAGTGGCGCATCCAGGGACCCAGTAGAAGATGGGTCAAGGGATTGAGGAATTTCTGAAGAGGTAACATTTCACCAGAAGGAAATGATACTCCAACATATCTCCTGAAGTCTTCTGCCACTCAAAGTCGTCATACCCTAGACGCTCGTAGAAAAGACTCCTCATGCAGGGAAGTTTAGTAGGTGGGTCCCATTTGAATGCACCTCCCCTCCACCTAGATTGTGCTGAACAAAGAATTTCGCATATGTAAGACACCAGGGGAATGAGGTCCAGCTGTGAACTGTTGGGCAGGACTTTCACAGCCTGGACCCCTTGCGGCCCGTGTGCAGAGATGGCCCCACCTGCCTCCACATCCCTTGCTGAGGAGAAATTAGTGAGTTTATGGGACTGATCTTGTCTGAGGAGCAATTTTTAAATTTTTCAAGATGTTAAGGGACCGTGAAGCAATAGTCTCCACTGGTGGTCCAGTACTGAATCAGTGCCTTTAACTGGATTTGGTCAGATGCCATGAACCGGGAATGGAGAGGGGAGGTGGGTGGAGGGGGGGAGCAGTGTGGGAGGGCAGTGGGGTAGAAACATAATCCTCATTAGGTTGCAGATTGGTGTGCGTGAAGTTGTTTCATGGTTTGCTAGGTTGCCTATCCCAGTTGAGGGGTCACTTGACATACACAATTATAAATGGTGGTTAGTACTGACCCACAGATGAGAGGCCTCCATAGGGTAGGAACACTAAATGTCAAGGGTCTCAACTCTCTGACCAAAATGTCCCTGGTATGCCAGGAATTCCGCAGGGCAAGACTTGATATCCTCCTTTTGCAAGAAACAAAATACACTCGAGGGGAGGAACAGAAAATTCTAGGGCTGCGAATGGGGACAGAGTTTTGGGGGTCTGGGCCTCAGAGAAAGGGGGGAGTTGGTATACTTATTAGAAAAGGACTAGAATTTACAGCCACCAATATATGGGCCTCCTCGTGGTGAAAGAACAAGAAAATATCGAGGCTTAGTACCACAAAGGAAATATACCAATCACGGGCTAGAAAGATTCACAGATCTTGTATTACTGTACAGTTTTACAAAGTAACACAGATAGCTATCTGGCTCCCAACACCCCGCAATTGTCATGATGCCTACCTCCAAGGAGACAGGTCCGACCCAGCAACCCCAGAGGCAGGCATCATTTCCCCCAGGGGAGTGCCAGCGGGCCCAAGCTGGGGCCCTTTGGACACAGTCCTGGCGCCTTAGGCGCCAGGCTCATGTTGGACCCCTGTCTTGGCGCCTTAGGCGCCAGGCTCATAAAGCTAGACATGTGTTCAAGTGTTTTAATGTGCACTTACCTGATGCAGACCATGCTGCCACATCCAGGCCCTCTTGAGGCCTAAATGGAACTACTTTACCTGTGGGGATGGATACATACCTGATCGGAGGAAGGATACACACTTGGAACTTCTTCCAAAGCTATTTAAACCACACCCGATCAGCAACTCACGCTTCGCGTTGTTCTGCTCCTCGCAGCTGGACGCTCACCGTGTCAGCTCCTGCACCTGGACCTCAGCCACGCCTGTCAGTATCCTGGGTCACCTGCAAAGGGAGACAAAAGGCTTTACCTGCTAAATCAGCACCACAGAGACATCACACCGACGATCCTGAAAAGGAAGACATCATTTTAAAAGCATTTCGCTACGATTGCTGCAGCGCTGCATTTCACTCCCCTTTCCTGGACGCCACTATCTTCAGCAGCGATCATCCGGATCCACAGCCACTTCCCAGAACCTAGAGAGAAAGACAAGAACAAGGTGAGAGAAGGAAGGGAATAGGAAAAGCTCAGTTTCCTTCTAAGTCTTACCTGTTGGGTCATTCCCATTTCATTTCGGGTCTTGCCGCTTCCAGGCATCCGGACCCTATGGGGAAAAAAGACAAAGACATTGAATGAGCGAATGCAAAGACATTACCCGAGCGCTCATCCAGAACTTACCTGTCATTTACTGGAACTGCACGTTTCACTTCGGGTCGACGCCATATCTCCGGCATTCCGAACCCCGGCCCCTAAGGGGAAAAAGACAATGAACATTATTATTAAGCTTGGACTTTTGAACTTGCAACAGAACCTTTACAGAGCCTTACCTGAATAGTCAAGCTTACCTTAACTCCCATAATCCTCAATCCAGTGAAGTAACTGGGTTTCAACGCGCCCCTGCATCAGAAGCAGGATGGAGAGCTCATCCTTCCTGACCCTAAGGTGAGACTTCACGGGGAATCGTGGAAGGGTATCGTGGAGGGTTGGAAGAGAGTGGGAGGCTTGAGCATAACTCAGTCAGTAGGTAATACTCCCTTTTCACGCACAGGGGAATATTCCTGCGAGCCGGAGAAGCCAGAGTAGAGGGGCCCTTCCTGTCCATCTTCAGAGTCCTGCGCTTCACCATTGAAGAAGCATCAGCACTCGAAGCCAGACCTGCGCCTCCGTGGGAATCAGGTGAGCGTTACAGAATGCGAAGCCTACCCACAATTTCCCACCCGGGCGCTATGGAGACTTCCTAGACTGACCAGCTGGCCCAGCTTTTGGGGAATTACGGGCAGAGGTGCACTCAGCCCGCCAGGAGACTAACGCTCTCAAAAGAGAACTGATCTTATCCAAGGAAAGAACAGATGACCTAGCCAAAAGGTTATTACAGGCCCAGGCAGGGCACACTCCTTTACCTAATTCCGGAGACATTTCCACATCAATGGGTTTGAGTAATCCGGTACAAATTAATCTACCTGGACACATGCCTTTGGCCCCGCCTGAACGTTTTGCGGGGGATCCCAAGAAATATGCCGTCTTTATGAACCAATGTCGTTTACACTTTCTGTGCAGACCCGGAGCCTTCCCTAACGATCAGACCAAGGTAGCCTTTATACTATCTTACCTCAGTGGCAGTGCTGCCGATTGGTCTATTCCATTGGTAAATCAGGATGATCCCATTCTCCAGGATTTTCAGGGCTTCCAGGCCAGCATGGAAAGATTGTTCACTCGACACTCTCAAGGACAGGCCCTTGATAACGAACTGCTATCCTTACGACAAGGTAATCAGGATCTTCTGTCCTACATTGCCACCTTTAACAGACTGGTTGTGGAAACTGGATGGCCAGAAAACAAAAGGATCACATTGTTTCATCGAGGCCTGCGCGGAGAGAGCTAAAGGATGTTCTAGCTCAGATAGTAAACCCACCCCAGGTCTGCGCAGACTACATAGACTTGGTGGTTCAACTTGATCACAGACTTCAAAACAGAAAAGCAGATCGGTTCAAGTATGAAAACCGAGTACCGATCAAAACCCACGCTAACTCCAAGAGTACCGACGTATCTGACCCTATGAAAATCGGTGGCGTTAAAGGACCATTAACGCAGAAAGAACGAGAGAGAAGGCGGCAAACGCAACTTTGTCTGTACTGCGGGACTTCCGGTCACTTTCTTCGAAATTGTCCAGTTAAACCACTTAAGAAGGTGGTTGGAGCTACTGATAACGAATTATTGACACCTGATTCGGGAAACGACCTAGCCCGACAAGCGTAGGGGTCCGCTTGCCGAGCTTGAAAACTAACTCTTTGACCTCGCATTTTGTCATGCCAATGGTGCTCGTGAACCCAAATCAGCCTCAGCAGTTGCATGCTATAAAAGCATACATCGACAGTGGAGCTATTGGAAATTACATAGACCGTGAATTGGCTTCCAGGATCAAGCTTCCTCTCCTTCAGAAAGTAACCCAAGATGTCATTACTACAGTAGATGGAACTGAAATAGCCTCAGGGCCAGTAACGCATTCCACTGTTGAAGTGACTCTGGTGGGTCAGGGTGGACATCGGGAAGGAATCGTGTTTGATATGATCAAGGCCCCACAATTTCAAGTAATTCTTGGAATTCCTTGGTTAGAAACACATAATCCCAGAATTGACTGGCGAGCAAAGAAGATAAGTTTTCCTGATTGTGAACCAACTTGTTATTCAAGAAATCCAGCTATGGGTCTAGCCTCAGCAACTTCCACCCCTGTACAGCTACCGTCAGAATACCAAGAATTCCAAGACGTTTTTCAGAAAGAACAGGCTAACACGTTACCTCCCCATCGGTCTTATGATTGCCAAATCGATCTGGTACCCAATGCTCAACTACCTTGTAGTAGGATTTATGCTCTTACGGAACCTGAGAACCTGCATTTGCGTCAGTATTTAGATCAGTACCTAGCCAATGGTTTTATTCGCCCGTCCAAGTCTCCTGTCTCTTCAGCTCTGTTCTTCGTGCCGAAAAATGAAGGCGACCTTAGAACGTGTATAGACTATCGCGCCCTAAATCAAATAACGATTAAGAATCGTTATCCTCTGCCCTTGATCCCTGAGCTTATCGACCAGGTGAAAGACGCTTGTGTGTACACCAAGTTAGATCTCCGAGGAGCTTATCACCTGGTGCGTATAAAAGAAGGTGACGAATGGAAGACTGCATTCCGCACCAAATTTGGGCTCTTCGAGTATCAGGTGATGCCCTTCGGGTTGTGCAATGCACCTGCCGCCTTCCAGTACTTTATGAATGATGTTCTTCGGAAACTATCGATGTCTGTGTCATTGTTTACATTGACGACATCCTGGTGTACTCTTCTTCAGAATCTGATCACAGAAAACATGTTAGGACAGTTCTTGAGAAATTGCGCCAGCACAGACTATTTGCAAAACTTGAAAAATGCGTTTTTCATACCACAGAAGTTGAGTTTCTCGGATTCATCCTGACACCTCAAGGTGTCCGAATGGACTCGCGAAAGGTGGACGCCATCCTCAAATGGCCATCTCCTAGCTCGGTGAAGGGAGTTCAGAGCATGCTCGGCTTTGCCAATTTCTATCGAAGATTCATCCCGGAATTTCCCCAAACAGTCCAACCCATCACCGCTCTCCTAAAGAAAAACAAACGCTTCGAATGGACTCTTGAAGCCGAACAAGCCTTCCAGGACCTGAAAACCAAATTCACCTCTGCACCTGTACTGAAACACCCGCACCCAGATCTCCCGTACATAGTGGAAACCGATGCATCCAGTTCGGCCATGGGAGCTGTCCTGTCGCAAAGAGACCCAAAAACTAACCAACTACACCCAGTGGCCTTTTGGTCCAGAAAATGTTCTCCTCCTGAAATCAACTATGCAATTACCGATAAAGAGTTACTGGCCATCAAATCTGCTTTCAAGGCTTGGCGTCACTATCTTCTCGGGGCAAGACACACCATTACCGTAATTACGGACCACAGAAACTTACAGTATTTAAAGACGGCCAAAGCTCAATCTTCACGACAACTCCGATGGGCTCTATTCTTTGCGGAATTTGATTTTGTAATTACCTATCGCCCTGGCTGCAAGAATGGAAAAGCGGACGCCTTATCCCGGATTGGCATGGAAGAACCTAATTCGAGCTTAGAACCTGTGCCCATCATACCTGAGCAAAGAATCTTAGGCTTAACTTCATTGCACATTATTGAGGACATCCAAACGCAAGTAAAACAACTTCTAGACTCTTCATCCTTACTGGAATGGAGTCAGAAAGGTCCTCATTACACCATTAAGGATGACTTACCCTACTTCCAGGAGCGGTTGTTTCTGCCAAGTAAAGAATTGCAAGAACTTGTTATTTCCCATCATCATGAATCTTTAATGGAAGGACATCCTGGTATCGCTAAAACGGAGGAAAAAGTCAAACGTAACTTCTGGTGGCCTTCTTGGAGAAAAGACATAAAGTATTTTGTTCTGTCTTGCGGAATTTGCGCCCAAAACAAGGCTCAAAAGAAAAGGCCAGCCGGCCTACTTCAACCCTTGGATATTCCACCGGCACCATGGCACACCCTGTCAATGGACTTTATAACCGACCTGCCTCCTTGTGCTGGTTACAACACAATCCTTGTAATTGTGGACCTATTCACCAAAATGGCCCACTTTATCCCTTTAAAGGGTTTGCCTTCTGCTTCCACCTTGGCCAAGGAATTCCTGGAGAATGTAGTTCGCATACATGGTTTCCTTTCCATATTAGTCTTGGATCGTGGAAGTCAATTTATCTCTAATTTTTGGAAGAAGTGTTGCCAACTAGCACAAATAGATGTGCGGTTATCCACCAGCCACCACCCCCAGACCGACGGACAAACCGAGAGAACCAATCAGACTCTCGAGCAATATCTTCGGTGCATGTTACACCAATCCGAGTTAAATTGGAAAGACATCCTTTGGCTCGCAGAATATGCATACAACAATTCAGTACATTCTGGAACCGGACAAACCCCCTTTTATACTTTGTATGGTCACCATCCTCGGACCTCTGACCTAGATCCACCTCTGACCCTGGAAATGCCCGCAGTAAATCATCTGCATTCCACAATAACCCGAGCCTTCAAAGAAGCTGCAACTCATTTACAGCAAGCCAAGAAAAAGTATAAAGAAAACGCAGATTTGCACTGAAGTAAAACTCCTCCTTACCAAGTAGGAGACCAGGTATGGCTAGCAACTAAACACTTATCCCTCAAGGGCCCGCGAACCTTCAATCCCAGATTCATAGGACCTTATCCCATCAAGGCTATAATCAACCCAGTAGCCTTTAAACTGGATCTACCGTCCAACATGCGTATACATCCAGTTTTTCATGCATCACTTTTGAAGCCCGTACAACCTAGAACCCGATTGTCCAAGCCTACAGATCCAGTTCAAATTGAAGGGGAATTAGAATTCGAAGTTAAAGACATTTTAGACTCCAAGGTGGTAAAGTCGAAACTCTTCTATCTTGTTGACTGGAAGGGATATGGACCTCAGGAGAGATCGTGGGAGCCTAGTAACCATGTCCACGCACCTCGATTAGTACAAAGGTTTCACCGGAGATTTCCGAACAAGCCAAAACCCCCGGAGGGAAGAACCTTGGGAGGGGCCTTGAGGGGGGTACTGTCATGATGCCTACCTCCAAGGAGCCAGGTCCGACCTAGCAACCCCAGAGGCAGGCATCATTTCCCCCAGGGGAGTGCCAGCGGGCCCATGCTGGGGCCCTTTGGACGCAGTCCTGGCGCCTTATGCACCAGGCTCATAAAGCTAGACATGTGTTCAAGTGTTTTAATGTGCACTTACCTGATGCAGACCATGCTGCCACATCCAGGCCCTCTTGAGGCCTGAATGGAACTACTTTACCTGTGGGATTACTTTCCACCCGGGTGTGGTCGGGGAAGGATACATACCTGATCGGAGGAAGGATACACACTTGGAACTTCTTCCAAAGCTATTTAAACCACACCCGATCAGCAACTCACGCTTCGCGTTGTTCTGCTCCTCGCAGCTGGACGCTCACCGTGTCAGCTCCTGCATCTGGACCTCAGCCACGCCTGTCAGTATCCTGGGTCACCTGCAAAGGGAGACAAAAGGCCTTACCTGCTAAATCAGCACCACAGAGACATCACACCGACGATCCTGAAAAGGAAGACATCATTTTAAAAGCATTTCGCTACGATCGCTGCAGCGCTGCATTTCACTCACCTTTCCTGGACGCCACCATCTTCAGCAGCGATCATCCGGATCCACAGCCACTTCCCAGAACCTAGAGAGAAAGACAAGAACAAGGTGAGAGAAGACAGGGAATAGGAAAAGCTCAGTTTCCTTCTAAGTCTTACCTGTTGGGTCATTCCCATTTCATTTCGGGTCTTGCCGCTTCCAGGCATCCGGACCCCGGCCCCTATGGGGAAAAAAAGACAAAGACATTGAATGAGCGAATGCAAAGACATTACCCGAGCGCTCATCCAGAACTTACCTGTCATTTACTGGAACTGCACGTTTCACTTCGGGTCGGCGCCATATCTCCGGCATTCCGAACCCCGGCCCCTAAGGGGAAAAAGACAATGAACATTATTATTAAGCTTGGACTTTTGAACTTGCAACAGAACCTTTACAGAGCCTTACCTGAATAGTCAAGCTTACCTGAACTCCCATAAACCTCAATCCAGTGAAGTAACTGGGTTTCAACGTGCCCCTGCATCAGAAGCAGGATGGAGAGCTCATCCTTCCTGACCCTAAGGTGAGACTTCACGGGGAATCGTGGAAGGGTATCGTGGAGGGTTGGAAGAGAGTGGGAGGCTTGAGCATAACTCAGTCAGTAGGTAATACTCCCTTTTCACGCACAGGGGAATATTCCTGCGAGCCGGAGAAGCCAGAGTAGAGGGGCCCTTCCTGTCCATCTTCAGAGTCCTGCGCTTCACCATTGAAGAAGCATCAGCACTCGAAGCCAGACCTGCGCCTCCGTGGGAATCAGGTGAGCGTTACAGCAATGTGTACCAGACCGACAGAGAGAGGTGAGAGAGTGCTGGACATCTAAACGTTCGTACCTTTATACAATTTCGAGTAATATTGTCCAGCCTCTCTTCACGTTAATAATTCATGGTCTAGAGTTTGTGCCTCGTTCACATACAGATCATACAATATTATACAAAGGATTACATAGGTTTGCATCTCCATAGAGATACAATGGTGATGTATATTCTCAAATCCTGCAGTAATCCTTGTTCTATATTCCTACACAATGTAGTTCGTCCTGTGTCTACGCTCAAGGTTTGTTCTACATTGTCCCCAATGTGTATTCACGGATGAGTCTTGTGAGCGCAGACAACACTTAAACAACAGTTCAATTGCAGTGCAAGGCCTCATTGCATGGTCTAAACAGTCGGCTCTCGGACAGTCTAAACATTAACAAAACTCAAAGGTCAGGAAGCCTAGTTGCAAGTTGAAAACATACTCCACCATTTTAGAACGAAAAGAGTCATAAAGATAGAAATCAAAATGGCGGATGAATCTTAAAATGGCAGCAAAGTCACCTCAAAATCGGAACTTTGCAACGCGGTTTTCCTCATAGAACGACTAGGCTTAGGCCAATATACATATTAAGGAGGCACTATACATTTACCATTTAGCAAACCCTCCTTTTGGCCGAAGCCAAGAGCTTTACTAAAAATAGTCACTTTACTCGCAACTCCACATTTCAATGTCCATACATCCTGAATCACATTCATCAGATATATCAATCGCCATTAGATCTTTGACAGTAATATCTTTCATCACAAATACATTAGTCGTCTTCTCAGGTATGTACATTTTTGGTCCTAATGTTACTACAGTTTGTGCGCAACATCCCCCTAACATTGAACATATGGCAGGAAGACATTGGCCCTCATTCCAAGGTTGGTGGTAGCCATGGCGCTATTAGCACCATGACTGCCACCAATAATGAAAACCATGGCGTTATTAGCGCCATGACTACCACCGGACTGGACCGGTAAGTCCCCATTGAACGGGACCGAACACGGTCCCATTCAATGGGGACTTACTGGTCCAGTCCGACCTTGGCAGGACCGGTAAGTCCCCATTGTAAAAGCCATTCCCCATTCCCATTTGAGCCTCCATAGGGCTCAATGGGAAGGCGCCAATAACGGTACCACAAATTGCGGTACCGTAATTGGCCCTGATTTCCCTTAATGGGTCCCGTCCATAACGCCTGGTAAAACCAGGCGTTAAGGAAGGGACCAGCTAAGGGAACTCGGAATAGGGCGCAAAGGGATTACCGGCACCGGTGTCCTTACCGGTGCCCGGTATCCCTTTGCGCCTGCCTCGTAAGGAGGCCCATTGTATGCAACAACAGCAGAACAACAGAATGCCAAGGATTACCATTAAGACTGAAAGTAGCTTCCATCCCCATGACCCTAAGAGTCCCAGAACCAATAACTAACATCCCACTTTCCCTCGGGAACATGCACTTCCGAGGTTAGGACGTGCAGATTTTGCATTGCCTTAAATATGGTCGGGGAGGATTCAGGTACGAAAACGCAGCAAGCGGACGCCACCAATTTACATACTCCACCACGCTCAACCAAGATGACATCTAACACCATCCGGATCTGAAGAGCCACTAATCTAATTTCTTTTTGTTCTAGAGTCATATGGTAGAGTATGTCAGTGGTCCGGTTGATGGTTCTCTCCAGTACTCTCGCTAGCCTCCTAATATCCTCAGAATTCATAATCTGTCCCCAAAATGGTACAAAGGATTTTGCTACATCACCCAAGACTTGTGAAGGAGTATCACTGTTCTCGTCCCATCTTGGACGAGCCCTAGAGATCTCAGTGGTACTAGCTACATATACACTTGGTAGCAGGATACCCATATAACAAGTTGCATGCCAATCACTAGGTAGCCACAGATAAGCATCATTTCTGCAAACAAAGTAGACAGGCTCACCTACATACAAAGTCTGCCCTCGCTGGTCAAGTTTGCAACATTTGTACAACCCTTGAAATCGCCCATTGACTGAGTACCATTCCTTTGTATGCAGAAAGAGACAGAGGTGGGGCTATGATTGATAGTATAAGAAGGTGGCGTGGCAACCCGGTTGCCTACAGGAGCCATTTTGAAAGAAATCAGAGATTGGAAAGGTCGAGATAGTCTATCAGAAGGCCTAATAGAAGCAACATTAAGCTTGCTCCTATTTGCAAAAAGTGAGCATCCCAGAGGCGTCAGGACTCACCTTTCAAATTCATTCAAATTAGTCCCATCAAAGTTGCCTGAGATGCTATCATTCCAACGACCAAAGAATAGCGCCCTTAGAGAGGCATAACATGCAGTAGTCAAAGGCAAAGGATGAATATACCAACTCAACCCTTTTTCCCCATGCTGTGGCAAATGCAAACAGATCCAACAGTTTGTTCTATTCAAAATTGGATGAGTTGCATTCATTATTAGCAGAAGTGTGTTTTTGTGATAGCTTTGTCTGTGTTGGGAGTCCCTAGGAGATAGAGTGTGCAAGTGCACGAACGGTGTAGATACAGTAGGAACATTCTCAGTAGGCAAACCTGTTTCAAGTGGACGTACTCCTTCTATGTAGCAAAACCCAAAAGCAATCAATAATGTGAGACTGGTTAACACAATTACGAGAAAACAATATGTCCTCATGGACCATGTATTCGATCGCCCAATGTTTTTGTTGGCCACACGATTATTCGATTGTTCCGCACGAGTAGAGATAACGACAGGCATTGTTCCTCAAAGCTCTTTTTTCAACGAAAACTCTGTAGTCCGTTTGCTGGTGATCTCCTGATCACGTGGTTTCTTGATTGAAGATAATCTTTCCCAGTCCCCAGCCACATGTTTCGCTAAAGCGGCAAAGGACACGTTCAACAATCGTTTCCTGTGGGCAGAGCCATGCTGTAAAGTAAGTCTAGTGCCGTGGACGCAGATTGCACCTTGCGACTCCTGGTACCGTGTGATCTGCGAACAGTGTGTCGTTGCTTCCTGATGGAAGTGATGAAATGGCAACAGAATCGTGCAAGGGTGCAGAAGGATCTGCAGAAGAGTTCAGAGAAAAAGCAGCAGTCTCCCCAGGCCCAGCGGGCTCAAGAAGTGTCTCCGAAACACCCTTGTTGCTGTTCAAGACTGATTGATCGTTGGGAACAGCACAAATAGGTTTCTTCTTATCTTCTCTTCATGTGGCAAAGGGAAAGGTATCCTCTTGACATGCGTAGCGTGGATCCAGTGTCGTTTCCTAACTACTTGTACGGCAGTCTGTGTGGCCAATAGGACCTGGAAAGGTCCTCTCTAGCGCGGTGCGAAACTGGATGCTCTTTCAAATGACTTTGTGGGCACCCAGTCGCCGGGTCGAATTCTGTGATCTGGCCCCTCGTATTTGACTGGGAGGGCTTCTCGCATCTGTTGACAAATCTAATACAGATTTTGAGTTAACCAATCACAATACTCAGAGAGAAGTACATGTTCTACATCCTTCAAGTATTTGGGCTTGGGAAGGTTCCAAATGTTAGCTGTCCACCCCATTATAATTTCACAGGGGGAGAGTCCATTTCTAGTCTTTGGGGTTGTTTGCATGGACAATAGTGCTATAGCTAAGGCGTTCCGGACATTTCAAATTACTTCAGGCGCAAACCTTACCTATTTTATTTTTCAAAATACCATTGTGACGTTCTACAAGTCCAGCACTTTGAGCATGTTTAGCTGAATGGAACCGTTTATCATTCTGTAATCCCGCGCATACTTGCAGAATAACAGCAGCGATAAAATGTGGACCATTATCTGACCAGATGACCCTCGGCAGACCAAACCTAGGAAAATATTCCGTAAGCATGGTTTTCGCCGTTGTCATTGCTGTGGCATCTTTCACAGGGAAGGCCTCAACCCATTTACTAAAAGCACAAATGACTACCAATACGTATTTGAAGTTATTGCAACGTTCCATTTCAATAAAGTCAAAGTGAATTACTTCAAAAGGCACTGAGGGTGGACCAAAACTACCCCTCGGTGTCGACGTACCTTTCCCTACATTATGCTGTAGACAGACCATACAACACTGGACAAAAAGCTCAGCAGTTTTCTGGATGTTAACGTTTTCCCAGACCAGTTCTAACATTTTGCAGATCTTTCTAGCGCATACATGAGTGGGACCATGGGCCATTGCAACCATTGCAGTAACATACGCATTTGGTAACATCCATTCTCCCTTTAAATTATCCAACCAACACCCTTCTTCATCCAACCTTGCCAAACTCTCAGCCCATTGTTTAGTTTCCTCTAGAGTGGCATCTGTTTGAATATTTCTTATGGAATCAATCCCTTCATCTATAGTACAAGTATTTGTGGCTTCCCTTACAGCATACATATCTGAATAGAGGTCAGTAGTAGTCTGTTTGGCTATCTGGTCAGCAAAAGTGTTCCCTTTTCCTACATCATCTATGATTTTCTGATGTGCCGCGCACTTCATAATTGCTAATTGAGTGGGAAGTGCAAGTGCTGAGAGTAGCTGAACTATCAAGGTGCCATATTGGATTTTTTCGTACCATGTGAGGTCAAGAAACCTCGTTCTGCCTTTAATCTGCCAAAATTGTGAACCACCCCAAAAGCATACTGGCTGTCAGTAAATATATTCACTCTAAGCCCTTTGGAAAGTTTCCAAGCTCTAGTCAGTGCAATAATCTCTGCGGCCTGCGCAGAGTTATGGGAAATTCTCTCAGTTTCCACAATCGTGCTTAGTGTAATGATGGCATAAGCAGCAGTGGATGTCCCATCCGGAAGTTTGAAGCAGGAGCCATCACAAAATAGCTCCCCTTGAGGATCGTTCAAAGGTGTATCTTTCAAATCAATCCTGCCTTTAGTTTCTTGTTTTGTAGCATAAAGTCAGTTGTGTGACATTTCGTCACTGCAAGCAATATCTTGCGGAAGAGGTAACAGTTCAGCCGGATTCGATACACAACGGGCCTCATTACGAGTCCGCTTTGCTGGAATGGGGTGATTCCGTATCAAAGGTGACTCCGCTTCCGCGACCGCAAGGTTGCGGAAAGAAGGGCCGATTACGGCAGGTGGGTCGCATGCAACACACCGAGGCGGAAACGGAGTCACCGCCGTCACGTAAACACATACGCGCGCGGACTTAGCGCCACAAAAAACGGCGCTAGAACCGTGTCCGCCCCTGCTGACACGGAAACACCGGAAGCGGAAATACCATGACTGCGGGGAAATAACCGTAAACAGAGAGGCGCCCATTATATAAAGCACAATCCACTGCCATCCTCAGACACCACAGGTCAGATCACCTCCCTGAGACTGACAAACCATCCAACTCCATCCTGGCATCCAGGATACCAGCACGCAGACAGAGAAAGCAGCGCTTCAGTGAGGCTGAGCTCCCAGTACTGGTGGAGCACATTGTTGAGCATGCTGAAATGCTCTTTAGTGCAGATCATCGGCACGCTACTCAGCAACGCCGCAAGGAGGTGTGGACAGAGGCAGCACGCAAGTGCACAGCGGTTGGCATGACCACATGCTCAGTGAAGGAGTGCCACAAGAGGTGGGACCTCAGGCTTCGGGTGCACAACCTCATCACAGAACACTGCCAACACAGCACTGGTACTGGTGGAGGCCCTGCATCCCCTCTGAAGCTGCAATCGTGGGAAGAGCGCTGCAGCAGTGTCATGCACCTCGAAGGCATCCACGGCATAAGAGAGGCAGAGGCAGGAGTGAGCCCACCTGCAGATGCTGGTACGTGCACAGAGTACAAAGCCATACGTGTGATTGGGAGTGACCCAATGAACCCACTCCCAATGCTGCCCCCCCCAAACAGGGCCGGAGTGACCCAATGGACCCACTTCCAATGCTGCCCCCCCAAACAGGGCAGGAGTGACCCAATGGACCCACTCCCAATACTGCCCCCCCAAACAGGGCAGGAGTGACCCAATGGACCCACTTCCAATGCTGCCCCCCCCCTAAACAGGGCAGGAGTGACCCAATGGACCCACTTCCAATGCTGCCCCCCCAAACAGGGCAGGAGTGACCCAATGGACCCACTCCCAATGCTGCCCCCCCAAAACAGGGCAGGAGTGACCCAATGGACCCACTTCCAATGCTGCCCCCCCAAACAGGGCAGGAGTGACCCAATGGACCCACTTCCAATGCTGCCCCCCCAAACAGGGCAGGAGTGACCCAATGGACCCACTCCCAATGCTGCCCCCCCAAACAGGGCAGGAGTGACCCAATGGACCCACTTCCAATGCTGCCCCCCCGAAACAAGGCAGGAGTGAGCCAATGGACCCACTGACTGGCCAAACGATGAGTATCACATCCCCAAAGCACAATCCCTCGAAATTCACAGAGTGCATGCCTGACTGAAAGCAGAGACACACACCTGTGTGTGTCAATAGTCAAAAGTGTTGAATTGCAAGTGGACATGGATTGTGAAGTTTGATGCATGTGATGGACACATTACATAACACCACACCACTAACCGCATGCCCTCTGTATCCCCACAGTCATGACAAGTGACAGCGACGACGGACAAGAGGCTACGCAGCGGCCACCTGCAGGCGCACAACGCAGCACTCATGTCCAGGAGGATAAAGCAAGCTGCTCTGGCACACAGGCACCGGCTGCAGCAGGCACACCAGCAACATCAGGCACACCAGCTACAGCAGGCACACCACAACATCAGGCACACCGGCTGCAGCAGGCACACCAGCAGACGACACCATCCCCATGCAGCCACCTACCCTGGCCCCGGATGATGATTCGCAACCCATCTGCATAGCTGAGGAGGCTGTATCAAGTGATGGGAGTGCCCCGGCAATGCAGGCCGAAGCAGTACAACAGGGTGAGGGGGACAACATGGATGGCCTGTCACCGATCCATGGCCTACAGTTCAGCCGCCCAGAACTGCACAGTCCCATGCGCTCCCCAACTCCATCCATGGGCGAGCTATGTACACGATTGCAGCACATCGTGCAACAACAGGCCACCCTGAAGCAGCTGGTGGAAAAACAGCTGGAGGAGGCCAGGCTGCAGCGTGAGTAGGCCATGGAGCAGCGGGAGGAGGCCAGGCTGCAGCGGGAGAGCAATGCCACACCGGTGTGTCGGCTCACTAGGTCGATTGGACGATTTGCAGCCACAATTCTCATCCTGGCAAGCCATGTCAGGGAAGGGAACAGTGTGCAGTCCAGCATTGCCGAGTCAATGTTGGTAGCCCAGCAGGCGTTTCAAGGACGCTTGCCCATAGTTACACCGACAGTCACCTCAGCCAGCACCACCCCATCCAGCTCTGCCACTGGCAGCCCACGGAGACGTTCAAGTCGGTTGACTGGATCCACCAGCAAAGACACACCTGTGCACAAGCACCCCCGCAAATAGTGGCATGTGGGGATGCCAGTCAACATGACATTTGGGGACACCATGGGTGTTGGAGGGGTGGGAACGTTTGAGTGGTGGGGGTGGTGGGGGTTGCCCATTAGGTGGTTAGTTGTTAGGGGCCTGGTTGGGGGTGGGAACGTTTGGTTGTTTTGGGTGGTGGGTGGGCATGGGTGTACAGCTTCCCTACCCAATGCACTTTCTTCCCTGTTTAATTGATAAAACAAAACCTTTGAAAACTACCATAATGAGTGGACATCTGTCATTTCATCAGCAGACAAAAATCATGTATTCACTGGCATTGTCATATCCATGCTTTGCTGTCAATGTGCAGTCTCTCAAAAGTAAATGCGAATGAGTGCATCCTGTGCTTGTTGGCCATCTTGCGCACCCCTGGGAGGTTGTGCTGCCACCCCATCCCCATCTCCATCCCCATCTTCATCTTCTGCGTCTGGGGGCAGCGGAATGTTCCTGCGCAAGCACAGATTGTGCAACATGGCACACACAAGCACAATTTTACCCGTCTTCACTGGGTTGTAGAGCAGTGATCCTCCAGATCTGCTCAAGCAGCGGAACCTGGCCTTCAGTAGGCCAAATGTCCTCTCAGTCATGCAACGTGTGCGGACGTGTGCCCTGTTGTACGCCTCCTCATGCCTGTTCCTTGGCCTCCGTACAGGTGTCATCAGCCATGGCGTGAGTGCATATCCAGCATCACCTACATGGGATGTAAATGTGTTGGACATGTCAGTGTTTGTGGTTCATCTCACGATATGATGCAATGCAATATTGTGTCATCATACATTCATCCATATGGGCCTAGCCGTGGTCGGAAGGGCGGGTGATTGCCATCCATGGGTAATTGTTGTAGATGGTGGTATTTGAACATTGCACTATTACTTGCTGTGCATATGAAGTGGACCTTATACACGATAGTGGTTGGTAAGTAAGGCACTGTGCAATGACAATCACACATGGGGGAGTCATTCCATGGCCTGTGATGATTTGGCTGTTTCAGGATGTCTCATGTGCAGCCGTCATGTGCTTTGGGGGGAAGTGGTCCTAAGTGTGGGTGGCTGGATTGAGTGGATCAACTTGTATGGCCTGTTGGTAGCTTTGGTCGTATGTCACCTTAGGCAGGGTGTGTACTATGGCAACCGGTCATGTGTAGATATGTGATGTGTGGGTTATGCTGACCGTTCATTACATGGGCCAGAGGGTGATGCATGTACAGTTGTAGCAGCCCACTTACACAGGTCATTGGCCTGGGCACTCAACACACTTCAACAGGGCCTATGCATTGGCAGTTGTACTCACCCAATAGCCATGTGCTTTGTCCAGCGTAGCTTTCCATGTAGCGTGGCAATGTGGAATTCCGCAGGACCATTGAGTCATGTGTTGACCCCGGAAAACGTGCGCAGCAATGTGTAATCAGCAGTCCGGCATCACATACCATCTGTACATTCAGTGAGTGCTACTGTTCCTATTGTGGTACAACATCTCCATTGCACGTGGTACTGTCAGCTCTATGTGGGTGCAGTCTAATGCACCTATGCAATTTGGCATGGCTGCAATGGCATGGAATGCCAACTTGGTTGCAATGACCTCTACAAGTGTATGGGGTAGGGCGATGTGTTCCGACACATGGCGCAGCAGAGCGTCCAGTACCTGTCCCAATATTTTTGAAAAACAGGGTTGTGAGAGCCCGTGCAGCTCACCAACTGTGTGCTGATAAATTCCGGTGTCTAGGAAATGCAGTACTGACACCACCTTCAGGCGGGGGGGGATTGCGGTCGAGATGGCAATGTGGCTGCTAATGTCGTCTTCAATCATGGCGGTGATGTACATGATTGTTGGACGGTCCAGCCGGTATAACGTGTGGATCTGTCCTGGGGTCAGGTTCCAGGGTGAGGCCCTGATGCGGGATATTGCAGGCTGCCTGTGGGGTCTTGCCGGCTGCGCAATTAGGTTTGTCATGGGTGCAGGGTTTGTTAACTGATGCCTGCGCCTCCTCCGCCTCCGCCTCATCCTCCTCTGCACCATTGCTGCCACCATGTGCACTGCTGCCTGTAGGTTCAATAGTCCCAGTCCCAATGCTGCTGCTGCCTGCATTGTTGTGTTTGGAGTTGGCCTGGGTGTGGGTGTGGCCCTTTTGTAGCCTCCCAATGACCTGCTGGGTCCGGCTGGCCTCATTTGGGGCACCTGTGGCATGATTCACCTCACCTGGTACTGTTTAACGTCATGTTCGCAGTGGCGTCGATACCGCCTCCGTGGCCACGGTTTTTCCACCATTTTTGTGGCAGTGTTTTCATGTCTATGGTACTCGTGATGCCCATGGTGTTTCGTGTTGCCGGTAACTGGGTGGTTTCGCCGCCGTCGCATTCTACAGATCCCTTAACTCCGCGGCGGTGGTTTGTGGTGGTGGTTTTTCTGGGTCCGTGGGTCGTGATTGCATGGTCACAGAAAAGACGGCGGTATGGTTTTACCGGTGGCGTTAAGTCTGGGTCGGCGGACTCGTAATGGGGCCCAACATCTTTTAATTTGAATATGCGGTGCAAACAAGATCAATTCATAGCTTGTTAATCGTGCGGAAGTAAGGGTTGTGTGAGCGTTCTATTTAATAGAATGTCTACAGAGTGAGGTACCAACAAGGTTAAAGCATGGCCTAGGACCATACCCTTGCTCTGTTTTACAGACACAGCAGCAGCAGCGACAGCTCTCACACATCTCGGCAAAGCGCATGCAACAGGATCAAGGGTGGAAGAAAAGTAACCGCATGGTCTATTCTTACCCCCATGTTCCTGTGTTAACACAGCCAAAGCACAGCCACCACGTTCATGCTCATACAACTCAAAGGCCTTTTTATAATTTGGTGTACTCAAAACTGTTGCTGAACAGATCAAAAGCCTTCTGGTGTTCCAAGTTCCACGGTAGTGGCAAAGAAATGCCCTTCTTTGTGAAGGCCAACATCGGTTTGATCACTTACGAAAAGTTTGGGATCCACTGTCTACAGTAAGAAGCCATTCCTATCAAGGATCTGACTTCCTTCTGCGTATTTGGGACAGACATGCCAGAAATGATTTTAATTCGTTCAGGTGTCTAACTTCATCTCCCTCATTTGACAGGAGATAGCCTAAATAAGCGACCTCCTGTCGACAATATTGGAACTTTTTCAGTGAAGCTTTATGTCCATGTCTTGCTAGATGTATAAGCAATAACACAGTGCCTTCCTTACAAGCACTTGATGAGTCTGCAGCTAAAAGAAGATCGTTGACATATTGCAGCAATGTACAAGTAGTAGGCAACCAAGTGTATCGATCTGCTCTTTCAAAGCCCTACTGTAAATGCTCGGACTCTCCGTGTACCCTTGTGGCGCACAGGTGAATGTAAACGAGTGTCCCCCTAGGGTGAACGGGAACAGATATCTACTATCCTTGTGTATAAGAATGCTAAAGAAGGCATTCTTAAGATCCACAACACTAAAATGAGTAGCAGACGCTGGCATCATTGTCTGTATCATCGTTACATCAGGCACAACTGGAAATTGTGGAGCAAAAATCTTATTGATAGCACGTAAATTGATAATGAAACGGAAAGGAATTGCATTATCCCCTTTCTTATACACAAGTAAAATCGGACTATTGCACAAACTTCCTGCATTTTCTTCAATTACCCCACAAAGTATAAAATCAGAAACTATACACTTCAAAGCTTGCTCACCATCAACTGAAATCTTATACTGTGGAATTTGTGGCAACTTAACTCCTAGTTTCAAAACAATGTTAACGGGCTCAATTTGTAAAATACCAACATCATTGTCATCAATTGCCCACACATACTCTGGAACTTCACTAAATTCCGGTGGCAAAGGTCTAGTCAGAAACTGTGAAGCAAAAAATTGTTGTGGTGAAATCGTCAAACGCACTCCATCCGAAGAACAATGAATTACCACATTTAATTCCTTCAACAGATTCAACCCCAACAAATTCTCTCCACAGTTTGTTGTCAAAAGAAATGGACAGTGATCCATAAATGGACCCAATGAGATCGGTACCGGCAAAGAAACCGGACTAACCACTGGCGTACCAGAAAACCCTACAGAAACATTAGTCTGCCCTGAGAGTGGAATGTCTGAAACCCGTGAATGATCTATGGAACACTTCTGTGCTCCTGTATCTATCAAAAATAGATGCTTCCTATTTCCCACCATCATTTCAACGTAGGGACTTTTCTGATTAACGGGAATAGGCGTTGGTTCCAGATCCTGCTTCGGGCTATCCTAACAGACAATATATCATCAAAGGGAAGATCCTCAGAAAGATAGGCAGTAGAAGTTTTATTGAAAATATTTCTGCTATCTACATTAGGTTGCTGATTATCTTATGAAAAAGATTGGGAATTTTGAGCAAACAGGCTTCTACCAAGGCCCCCTACCCCAGAGCGGCCTCCGGGTCGTCTACCCATGATACCATATGTGCTATCACAGGGAACTAGTAGACAAAAAGGGACAACCGTGGAACGGGAAGGACTAAAAGGGCTATGAAGACACTGTAACTGGGGGTAGTCCTACCATCTAGAATTTAAATCTTTACAATAATTGAATGCAAGTTTGTTCAAACCCTTGTGAGGACACATCTAAATGAGGCATTAGGCATTTGTCACATTGGCAAGCTACTAATGAAGACACATTAACATTCAGATGTATTTACACAGCTTTTTATTATTTAGCTGGTTATTTAACTTTTTTTAAAGCAATTCAGTGGCTCAAATAAGAAGAGGGAAGGGACCCTGGTTGAAAACAAACTTAGAAAAGAGATTTGTCTCCTAGACAGAGAGGTGAGGAGGGTCGAGAGTGGGAGAACTGACAAGATTTTGGAGGTGAAAAAAAAGAGGGAAGCGCTCCGACTCCTAGAGCATGGGCAAACAGTCCGTAAACTGCAACTTCTGAGACAGAAGTTTTATGAAAAAGGGGACAAGACAGACGCACTGTTAGTTTTCCGATGGCGGTCCGCCGAAAGGTAGGAATAGGCCCGAAGTTTAGGAGAGGGATCCAAGTGGTGTATTCATCCCCCAAAGCATCCGTTTTCGTGAATGGGGAATACTCCAGCTGGTTTGAACTGAGCAGGGTAACACACCAGGGATGCCCCCTTTCAGCGATACTCTTTGCGCTGTCAGTGGAACCTCTATCCCAAAAATTGAGCGAGGACCATCAGGTAGAGGGACTCCACTTGGGAGGGACTGAATACAAAATGGCTTTATACGCTTCTTCTATACTGGCACATCTTCTATACCCAGAGCAATCCAACTAATCATAGAATACGGGGAGCTCTCAGGCTTCAGAATAAATAAAGCTAAGTCAATTCTGTTGCACCTGCATGAAACCACACAAGCTGACATAGATAGATTCTCCCCGCTGGGTCTTATGGTGGAGAATGTCAAGCTGAAGTATCTGGGCATCCATATCACGAGGGACATAAATAAACTCTACAAAGTCAATTCCCCCCCTCCTCTTGATGTTCCACGCCGACCTTGCCAGATGTTAGAAACTCATGATATCTTGGTTGGGAAGACTCAACGCGGTCAAAATGGTGTGTCTCCCCTGATTCCTCTACCTGTTTCAGATGCTCCCTATTAGAATGCCGAAGCTCTTCTTCGATGAGGTTAAAAGAGCTATTGTGAGGTTCCTCTGGCAGGAAAGAAAGCAAGGGTTGCCTATGACACCATGAAATTACCTAAAGACAAGGGTGCAGTGGGCCTGCCAGACCTGAGGAAATACTATGAAGCTGCCCAGCTACGAATCTTGATTCCCCATCTAAGGAATCATAAAGAACCCCAATGGATTGCGCTAGACAATCATTATTTGACCCCAGCAACTGTCTCCGAATGGATTTGGGTACCGAGAAACAAATTGTTATGGAGACTAAGGGATCACCCGATACTGGGGACTATGTGGGAAATATGGAGGGAAAGAAGTGACATGCGGAGGGTTACCTCGTGGCCGTCCCCCATGTGTCATCTATGGGCCCCAGGTATCAGAGAAGACATTCCCAATTTGGAGAGATTTCAACCCTGGTTTGAGGCTGGGCTGGAGAGGGTAGGCCAGCTGTGGAGAAACAACTCCTTCATCACAATCTCAGAATTAAAAGAAACTTTGAGTTTGGGCCCCCTATCTGTCTTTCAATTCTTGCAGATCAAGGGTGTCCTGACAAGGGACAAGTGGAAGGATAACATCAGCAGAGATCTCACCCCGTTTGAAAAAGTGTTAAACTCTAGAACAGAAACCAAGGGTCTGATATCTGCCTTGTATAGGGAAGGGATCCACATTGCATTTGAAGACCAGATGGGAGAGAGATCTTAGTGATGAAATAGACCGAGGCATGTGGGGGAGAATGTGCAGGGCTACTTCCCTGTTCTCGATATCTAGTCAATATAAGCTCCATGTGATCAAATTGATGCACAGGTGGCAATATGACCAGTGCAGTCTCTCCCAGATGTTCCAGTCAATCAGCTCATTGTGCTGGCATGAATGTGTTGAAATTGCGGACTACTGGCACATGTGGTGGGGCTGCCCCCAAATCAGAGTTTACTGGGACAAGGTCCTGGGTGGATGAAAGACCTTGATGGAATTCAGAGAACTGCAGACCCTTTTCTTACTCTGTTTGGGTTTGAAAGAAGTGAAGATGGATGCAGCAGAATCAAGGGTCTGGCAGCCATCTCTTGTTAGCGGCACGCACCACCTTGGTAATGAAGTGGAAATCTCAAAGTGTACCAAGCAAGGCTGATTGGGTCAACGTTGCCTTATATATATATGTGTGATGGAAAAAAATAACCTCAACCCTACATGCGAAATCCATGCAATGTGACATGCTTTGGGGTGACTTTGTGCATAAATACATGCCTGAGGCTAATTGCTGATGAACAGAGAGGGGAACAGGCAACTGCATCCACTCAACCAGTGAAAGAGTGCTAAACTTTCATTTGAAAGGGACCTGCATCATGGCCCGGAGAGGGACACATGGGGGCAATAAGGCTCATCGCTGTTGCGAAAGAATCGTCACAGTGCGCCAATCATGACCTTCAGAAATATGTAAATGTTTGATTGATTGAGGAATAACTGTACTGCGGCAGGTGGGGGCGGGGGGGAAAACTACTCTGAAAAATGTATGCATACATTGTTGGGAAAAGTGCGCTGACTATATGTATATCACTTTGAGGAGTCTCTAATATTGTTTTGTAATGTTCTTTTTCCTTTTTTGAATATCTTAATAAATTCAAATTTAAAAAAAAAGAAAAACGGAGCGTCATGGCATTTTGGTCAAAGAAAGGAACCCATGTTCACCTGCTCAAGTATGATATGATATGATAAGATATGGCATTTATAATGCGCCTGTGCACAAGTGTTTCAAGGCACTACGAGGCAAGGGAGGGGGAACAGAGGGAAAAACAGAGACAACGATCTTACTAGGCCAGGTAACATTGAGATCGTGCAAGTGTAGGGGAAGGGGGTAGGGGAAAAGTGCAGCGAGGAAGGTGGTGGGGGCAGTGCTGTAAATTAGGTCAACAGTAAAATAAATAGAATAAATAAAAGCAATAAATAAATAATAAATAAGTGCAGCCAGCTGGTGGCAAGTGCAGGGGTAAGTGCAGACATCAGGTGTCGGTGCTGGTAGGGGACTGTAGGGAGACAAAAAAGAGTCCCCAAGTGTGGGGGTTGCCCAGGAGACACTGCAGGTGTGCAACTGGCGAGGGAGGGGACCAGGGCCCGAGATAAGAGGGTCACCAGGTGATCAGTGCAGTTACAGTTTCAGCCAGGAGTTCAGCATGGGAGAGGAGGAGAGAAAGCGAAGCAAAGAGGAAGGTTTTGAGGAGCTTCCAGAACCAGAGATGGTTCTCCTCAAGTTTCAGGGAGACAGGGAGGCTGTTCTAAAGGTAGGCCCCAGCCAAAGCATGGTTCTGCTAAGGCACACCTTTGTTTGTCCTGTCTTGTCTATGTCAACCTTTTTGTCTCGTTATACGAAATACTGGGATCTCTTTTGATAATCTTCTCACGGTTGGTTGTAAATAATGAAACTCGCCAATTACCATATTTTTCTTTTTTTTTCAAATTTGATTTTTATTAAGTTTCGACACAACATATAAACATAGCATTTCAATGCTTATAACCAGAACTAAGTCACATAAAGAAACAGTGAATAACACCTTTGTCCACATCTAGGTTATAGAAGCACCTCATAACAACGTTGTTTTCCCCTCTCTCACCCACCCACCTAATGCAGTGTTTGCTAAGGTATACTTTTCTATAGGCAAAGAATAATATAAACGCTCATGCTGAAGGAGGGGAAGGGGCGCCCAGCTAACAGAGGCTAGCCCTGTGGAAGAACACCCTGTCCCTTGACAGCGGTGCCTTGCCCTAGGTGGCGTGTGTTGTAACGCCTATCTAAGAGTGATAGAGGAGGGAGTTGTCCCTAACCTTCTACACTAGTGGCATGTATCTGGTTCAAGACAAAAAATTCAACCATTCAGAGCTTTTCCAAATGGCTGTTGCAGCAAATTACCGAACTGTCTATTAGATTCTGTCGCTGCCCGATCTAGGCTGAAGACTGAAGCAATAGTTCGCCAACAAGACCTATGAGGATAGAGATGTCATGGGCTTACGCCCCCCATCACAATTCTTCCCTCTGCACTGCTCCAACACCACTGAGTCAGTCACCTTTGAACAAGCACTTCTTAAGAAGATCAATGAATTCAACTATTGGCCTTGACCGATTTAGCCAATAATACAGCCATTACGATTAAACCAGCTGACAAAGGGGGTGCCATTGTCATTATGGACGCTGCTAATTACACCACTATGGTCAACACCCTTCTGAGCGACGATGGTAGCTACCGCACCTTACCTACAGACCCAACACCGTCTCTGCAGGCTCTCATAGCTCCAATCATTGCTGACGCTGAGGCAGAGGGATACATCAGTGCCCGAGAGGCAGCTTTCTTGTCCCCGGATCACCCCCGGATTCCAGCCATGTATGGCTTACCTAAGATCAACAAAGGCATTGTCCCCCCACCAGGGTGCCCGATAGTCTCCGGTATCAGCTCTGTTTTGGAACCATTATCACAGTTTGTTGACTTCTTCATCAAGGATCAGATTCCCAAGATGAACAGCTATATAAAAGACTCTACCAACATGCTAATTCTACTGGACTTGCTCCAATACAACCCGGAAGACAATTGGCTTGTGACAATCGATATAGAGTCACTGCACACCTAAATACACCAACAAGAGACACTAGACGTGCTCAGTAGCTTGTTACACTCTGGCATCAACCTAGGGGGAGTACCACCCAGTTTCATTTTACAGAAATAGCCCTCATCAGAAACTATTTTTTGTTTGAAGATACATTTTACCAACATATCTCAGGAATGGCGATGGGGACTACCTTCGCCCAAGCCTCACCAACCTATATATTGATCAATTCGAACACCTTCACATTTACTCCGACGCCAACCCCTTGCTCACCCAATTGGTCACTTTGCGCCGCTATATAGATGACATTTTTGTGATTTTCAAAGGGTCGGACGAGGAACTAGTCTCCTTCCACGCCTGGTTGAACTCACTTAATCCCCATTTGAAATTCACACTAGACAAAGATAAATACAGGACCAATTTCCTCGACCTGGCCATTTCGGTACAGAATGGGGGCCTGGCCTCATGTGTCTATTACAAATACACAGAGAGGAATTCCCTACTCTGTTACTCAAGCTACCACCCCAAAGCCTTAATAGATAACCTTCCTTTCGGACAGTTTTTACGGTACCGAAAACTATGTATCCAAACAGCTGTCTACACCACACAATCCAAACAACTCAGGGACCAACTAGAATCATCAAAGAGACATGTAAAAGAGCTAGGAACATCCCCAGGTCCGTCACCCTACAACAACATGCCAAACAAGAAAAATCTACAGGCTTCACAGCAGTCTTCAGCTACTCACCCCTCCTGAACAAAATAGAAAGGGAGGTAAAGAGACTATGGCCCATTTTGAACACATGCACTACCAGCATACCTGTCCCGCGTTTTGCACTCAAAAGAAGGCCCAATGTGAGAGACAAGCTAGTTAAAACCTTGGCACACACCACACACAGAGGAGACCCAAGTAAACGCACCCTATGGGACACCTCTCCTGCCAAAGGAAATGCACCATGTTTCAATTGTACCATGTGTGACCAGACGTTAAGGAAAACAGAGATAGACATAGGTTGCAACACCCCCTGGAGACAGAACAACTTTACCAATTGCAACACCAAGGGTGTGATCTATATGATCACATGTCCATGCAATTTGAAATACATAGGCATGACCACCAGGAAAGCCTGTATACGTATGATTGACCATAGATCATGCAAAAGAACCAACAAACTGACTGCCCCCCTAGTATCCCTTTTTTTGGCAGAAGGACACACCGCAGACTAATTTAAATGGACCATTTTGGGGAAGTTCAGACCACCAAAAAGAGGGGGCAATTTCCACAACATACTGTTCAGGCATGAACAAATGTGGATTTATTTTCAGACTTAAAACACGTGCCCAAGGCCTGAATGAGAAAATCAAATGGCATGAACTAGCGGTACTGGCATAAGGTTCTCTCCACTACCCACAGACCCATGTCTTGAGATCCCGCATAAGTGCCCCCGGTTGGACCAACACAGCCTCCCCAGAGTTGGCGCTCCCCTGGTTCCACCTAGTATGGGTGCACAGCCTGCCCAAGTTACCTCCATACCACACACACAGTTTTCACTCCCACTGTTCTATGGGGTTCACCATCACCCCTGTGCTACCCAACTACTGTGATCCACTTTGCTACCCTAGCACTGTGATCCTTCTGCCCCCCCAGCAGCTTCCCCTTTTCCCCCTTCTCTCTCCCTCTCCTCTTATCCCTTCCGTCTGGCTGCTAGCCCAATCAATGGCACCCGTGGGTATATGCATCCCCTTGACAACGGGGATGCACAGTTGCTACCAATTTGATCGTGCTCTAATTTTTGTTTCTGGAGGCGATTGGGCGCAGCCTTCCTGTCCGAGCACATCGCTCAAAGCAGGAGTTCTCTGTCACTAAAGACGCCAGCGCTCCTGCACTCTTCACTTAGCAAAGGGGACGCTTAGTTGCCACCAGTAGGATCGCTCTCCAATTATGTTTCTGGAGGCGATCAGGCATACTTTTCCTGCACGAGCACACTGTTCGTACCAGGCTTTCCCCAGACGCTGGGTCACGTTACTAGAGACGCCAGCGCGACCATGCTCCAAACTTGTTTTTAAGCCGATAGGGCATTCTTTGAAGCTGTATGCGCATCGAGCTGTACACTGGAGTCCTTCGTTCGGAGCCCACCGTGCATCAGACAAGGTACTGTTCTTTTGAGCATGATAAACATATGGACCATCCCCATACACCCCCCCCCCCCAGCTGGTCAAGCTGAATCTGCCTTGTTTGCCTTTTCTAGCTGCCTGATGTCACACTGCTAGATACCAGTGACACTCCATCAGTCTCCCTGGATTCTACCGGGAGGTAACCTTTAACTCTCTGCTAATCTGTGCAGCAGTCTTCTGCTGCAGTGCACAGCCTTTCTAACACACAAGATCTCCACACTGCAGTTCATGTTTTTGCAGGTGCTTTGCCCTTCTGTACTGGACCACTGTTCCCCATCCATTACGCCCACCCTTTCCTTGACGGTGAGAGACATACCTTGTAGGTGACCAGGCACCCCACCAGTCCTGTAACTACACTAAGCACTTATGGCTTTACTTTGCTCCTGCAGTTGTAGATGACCACCACTGCCCAGTAGATAGAGAGAGCCAGGCCAGAGGTTTCTAATACTCTGTCCCCTCTCTCTCTTTCTTGTCTCCCTACAGGAGACGCATGTACTCAACAGTGATACCTCCAGTGTAACCATGCTGGACCAGTAAAATTAATTTTTTGTCTTAAATTACGGTCCTGAAGAAGATGGCCCATCACCCCAACACCATCGAAACCGGTCGACCATTGTGGTCATGAGGGCTCTCATGACCTTTCTTGATATCTCCTACCAAATCAGAGAGATACTGCTTTGTTAAACTATTGTCTGTACACTCACATGGATGGAGTGAGATGTTTTTATAAGAGCCATTTTAGCTTTTTTAGCTTTGTTCTTTGCGAATGGGCATTCAATCTGAACTTATTGCATTGCAACTACTGAAACCTATGGGCATAATTAAAGTTGCATCTGAGTTAGGAATACAACAAATTGACTTGTCTTTCAGGTTGCCACCACCTAGATCGGGCGGCGACAGAATCTAATAGACAGTTCTGTAATTTGCTGCAACAACCATTTGGAAATGCTCTGAATGTTTGCATGTTTCTTCTTGAACCAGATACATGCCACTAGTATAGAAGGTTAGGGACAGCTCTCTTCTCTATAACTCTTAGATAGGCATTACACCACGTACCACCTAGGGCAAGGCACCGCCGACAAGGGACAGGGTGTTCTTCCACACGGCTAGCCTCTGTTAGCTGGGTTCCCCTTCCCCTCCTTCAGCCTGAGCGTTTTTAATTATTCTTTGCCTAATCTGTGTATTGTTGAATCACTATCATCCTATAAAACCGTTGTTTTTTGTCTTATCGCATTGTATCATGTTAACGGTATAATAGGACAACAACGGTTTACCCGTGTCCCATACCTTTCATAACCTTACCCTGTTTGTTTGAATACTTTTCTATAGATCTTTATCCACAAAATACATCATACAAACAGATTTGTGTCCATCCCAGGTCCTCATGGGCAGTGGGCACCGGGTGCTTGCTAGACCACTTTCTCTCATTTGGCTTTTGAGGTCAGGGTCTCATCCCACAATTACCATGATTGTTCATTCACATATCCTATGGCATATCATTGCTCAAATCGACGTCACCACATACTCTAGTGATTAGATTTGTGTTTGCCGACAAAATCTTTCTATAATATATCACACTGTGTGGATCTCCCATGTAAGCCCACTGTGATCTTTTCCATTACACAGATACTAGTTGCAACGTGTACCCATTCCTTCTTGCTTGCAAGTACTATGGACTTCCATTTAGTGACAATGCATGCTCGGGCCGCTAATAATAAGGGGGAAATTAGACCTGTTGCTCTCACATGCGCGTCTTCATTTAACTCTATCCCAAACAATGTCAGGAGGGGCGATTGCTCTCTTTGGATCCCATCTATGTCCCTGATCCACCCTAGGACATCATCCCAGAACACCTTCACTTTGGCACAACCCCACCACATATGCCAATAATTAGCGCTTTGATCACACTGTTGCCAGCATTGAGGGCTCACCGTTTAGTACATCTTGGACACTCTATGCGGATCGTACTGCCACCTGTAGAGAAGATTGATGCTGTGTAACTTGTACTGGGCGGCAATTGACATCTTCGACGTTCCCCTACAAATCTTAGACCACAGCTCTGGGGTAATTTCTATATTCATATCCGTTTCCCACCTCTTCATGAAGCTGATTGTTGAACTCTTCCGTGCCTCTATCAGGGTTTTATAGAAGGCCAATATTAGGCCCTTAATATTTGAGAGAGTATCAAGGAGCTTTTCAAAGGGTGAGAGGTCTCTCTGTATCTTCTCTTTCCATGGTCCCCTCAGCAATACGCCCTTCAAATGAAGGAAGTGGAAGACCGAGAGTTTTCCTATATTCAGGGCATTTTAAAGGTCAGTGTTCGAAATAAATGTCCTTTGCTTCAGGAGTTGTCCCACCCTTTCTAAGCCTGCTTCAAACCAGGATTGGAATCTTGCATGATCAGGGATTTCTTCCCTAATCCCTGGTGCCCAGATGTGGCTCAATGGGGATGGCCAGGTAATGATGTTCCTCATGTCCAGACAGTCCCTCCATATTCCCCAGATAGTGCCTATAATCGGGTGCTCACGTATACTACGCGTCAATTTATCCTTTGGGACCCAGAGCCATTCCGAAAGGGTGGCTGGGGCGAAGTAAAGGTTGTTGAGGTCTATCCATTGTAAGTGTGTATGGTCCCTCAAGTGTGGAATTAGTATTCTTAATTTTGTCGACATGTAGTATTTTTCAAGGTTGGGTAAACCAACCCCTCCTTTCTCCTTCGGTAGTGTTAGTACATCATATGCAATTCTTGTTTTTTCCCCTGCCAAAGGAATTTTAAGATGGCCCTCTTCACCTCACTAAAGAATAATTTGGGGATTTTAATGGGGAACATTTGGAAGGGGTATAGGAACCGTGGAAGAGACACCATCTTGATTGCGTTCACCCTCCCCATCCAAGAGACCGCTAGATTCTGCCACTTATCCAAATCAGCTTGGAATTTCTCAAATAGTTGGGGAAAGTTGGCCTCGTAAAGGACATCTAAATCTCTAACTAGATTGATTCTCTAAGTATCTCAGAGAGGGACCTCCAACAGTCAGTCGCAGGGACGCATAGTTCTCATTGTCGCTCTGTTTGGGTTTGTGCAGGGGGAAGAGGATGGATTTGATCCTATTGATTCTAAAGCTGGAAAGAAGGCCGTAAAGTTCTATCAATTGTAATGCTCTGGGGATCGATATCAGTGGGTTAGTGGTATGCAGTAACATGTCGTCCGCGTATAATGCAATTTTATATTTACGTCAGTTGACCGAGATCCCTGCTACCGATTGCTCAGCTCTGATTTCTTGTGCTAGGGGTTCGAGCGACAAGGCAAATAGCATGGGCGACAGGGGTCAACTTGCCTCGTTCCTTTGCCCAGCGGAAACCATCTAGAGTAATCGGAATTAACCAACACCGAGGCCTTGGGAGATGTATAGATCATCTTCACCCCTCTCCTAAATGTCTCCCCAAGATGTACCTTAGTCAAGACCTCTTCTAAGAACCCCCACTCGACCCTATCGACTGCTTTCTCCGCATCAATAGATAGAAGGACTGATTTCTCCGCTTTCGTCCTATCCTCGTTTATCAGAGGCAGGGTCTTCCGCATAGTGTCAGATCCCTGCCGACCCAGACAAAAACCCACCTGGTCTGGATGAATGAGCCGGGACATGAATATTTCCAAGCTCTGCTAGTATTCTTGCATAGATCTTGGCGTCTATATTGAGCAAGGAGATAGGGCGATACGATCCGCACTGTTCATTGTCCCTCCCTTCTTTGGGTATCACCGAAATCAGAGCTTCGGAGAAAGGGTCCGGGGCCACACCTGAGTCAAGAATATCATTGAAGAGTTTCACCAAGAGGGGCAGGAGGGGGGACATGAACGTTTTGTGGAAGCCGGCTGTATATCTGTCGTTAGCTGGAGCTTTCCCCAAAGGCAGTCTCTTCACTGCGGTCCCGATCTCCTCTCCAGTGATTGGGGCATCCATTATGTCCGCCTCTTCACTTGTCACGGCAGGCATTGGTATTCTGTTCAGGTAGCTGTTTATTGCTAAATCATCTGGGTCCGCCTTGGACTCATATAGATGGTGATAAAACTGTGTGAATGCCTCTGGGATGTCCGTTTCCCATGTGTCCTGGGAGCCCCCTAAGAGATTTTGTATGGACGTAACCCATCTTTCCTCCCTTTGACCACGTAATCTGGCCGCCAATAGGGCGTCAGCCTGGTCTCCTTTCTCATAATATTTTTGCTATAGGAGTTGAAGCTTTCTAACAACTTGGGCTTCCTCAAGGAGGGAGAGTCCCTCTCTTTTCTGCCTGGATAGGGCAATCTTTTCCTCCCTTTCATCTGTGGCTGTTCGAGCTGCCCAGTTCAAGCATGTTATCTCTGCTCTTAGTTTCTTTTCTATCAGGGCTCTCTCCCTTATTTTGTTTGCACCTTCTCTGATTAATACCCCCCCGCCAGGACGTTTTTCCTGCTTCCCAAACAATTCCCTAGTATCGTTCACCTTAATGTATTCCTCTATTTCAGTTGCCATTTCTGTGTGAAAGATGGGGTCTTTCCATAACGACTCGTTGCAGCGCCATTTTTTCCTGGTGCGTGGGAGTGCACCTAGATCTAGTTCCAGAGAGACCATGTCATGGTCTAACCAAGCAACCGATTCAATTTCAGATCGAGACGTAACTGCCATGATTTCTTCTGAAATATAAATGTAGTCAATTCTCGTGTATTTGCCATGGGGTGCATAGTAGAAAGTGAAGCCTGTAGCATCTGGGTTTAGGGTATGCCACACATCTCTTAATCTATATGTCTGCATCATCTCCACCACCGCCGTTCTACCGGCATCAGGTGAATCTGGGGGGTCAGGAGCCGCTGACTGTCTGTCCCTCTTAGTATCATCCCATAAATTGAAGTTGCCTCCATTGATCACATGGCCCTCGGCCCTGAGCATTATTTTTGATGTCATGCGTTGTATGAACCCAGCCTGTTTCACATTTGGGGCACATAGTGTGGCCATCGTAATCTTTAAATCTCTCATGGTTCCCACTAAGATCAGGGCTCTCCCCTCTACGTCCATCCAGGTTTTAGTGACTTTGAATTCAGTTCCCTTTTTCACTAATATTCCAACCCTGCCTTCTTTAGAGTCCCAGAGCCCCAGTATTCCATCCCTAGCTTGGGTTGTACCACCATCCGCTCCTCACCCGGGCATATTTTGTCTCTTGTAGAAAAAGCATGTAAATCCCAGACCTCTTGAATTCCCTCAGTACCATGGATCTTTTTGTGGGGGAGTTAAGCCCTTTGATGTTAAGTGAGCAGATCCTTGTCAGAGGACTGCCTGAGGTATTGGGAGTTCCCGCCATCACCTATCTATAAGTTGTATTGCGTATATTTGGGACCCTAGCAGATCTGCGTTTACCTTCTGTTTGCAAAGATCATGTCTTTCATGCTTGTACAACACGGTATACCCTTTTTTTCTCTCCCACCCTTCCTCCACCTCACCCTCCCCAACTTCTTAATGGCATCCAAGCCAGCCCAGTCATTCTCACCAGCTGGAATCGGACCACCAGTGAGGAAAAATGTTGTCCTGGTCCCCTTCACATTACCTCATTATTCCATCAAATGAGCCCCCTCCATATTTCCCCCCACGCACATCCCCTCTTCGGGTCTAGTGATCATCGCTCTCCTACAGTTTGCAGAGTCATCCTGAGCATCCAATGTTCTCCGTTTGTCTCTGAGCACTGGCTCTCTCGAGGGTCATCCCTCAGCATCCGGGGACCCATTCATTAGCCGATACTTTCTAGAGCCAAGGATTTGCCTCCGCCTTGGTCTCTTGGGGCGTCGCTGGGAGTTGTCTTTGTCTCGCTCTTCATGATCCGGTTCGCTTGCACGGTCCCCTAACAAATCGGCTGCACAGTGTCGAATGTCCTTTTCGGTTCTCTGTCTAATCGGGTTTCCTTCCCATTCAAAGGTGAGAGAGAAGGGAAATCCCCATCTATATCGCACTCCCTTTTCCTTCAACCATTTAGTGAGGGAGATGCACTTTCGTCTCATGGCCAATGGGAGAGACGACAGGCCTTGAAAAATCGAGATCCTCGCTCCACTAAGGGAAATCTGTGCATTCTGCTTGGCTTTATCAAGAACCCTTGTTTTGTCAGCGAAATTATGAAATTGCGCTAAAATCATCCTTGGCCCACCTGCAGCCCCACCTGCTCTGTGAATGCGGTCGAATTTCAGTTTGTCGATGGAGTCGTATGCAAAGAGTAGTTTCATGAGAGTATGGAGGGTTTGCTTCAGATCTTGTTCGTTTTCACCCTCTTTCTCTGGGTCGCCAAAAATCTGGATGTTATTGCGCCTTTCCCGGTTTTCCAAATCATCAATTTTCATGCAAATTTCCTCTTCTCTAGCTTCGATGTCCGCTATGCGTTGGCCCATTTGGGCTTAAAGCGTGGTGCGAGAAATTTGATTATGTTCCACTTCCACTATTCGCTCCTCCATCTTGTCTATCCTCTGCGTTATCTTGTCTGTCTTGGAGCCTATATCAGCCCTCATACCTTTGATCTCATTCATCAGGTCTGTTACGTCTGCCTTGGTTGCTCCCGACTGGGCTCCCGCTGTTGCCATTGTGGGGCTCAAAAGGGCTCCTGCACCAGGGGCGCTGGGTGCGCATCTATAGAGTGCGAGCTTCTCCTTTATGTTCATATGCGTCTGGATCAAAGCTGCTCAGTTAACTGCGTGGAGGAGGACTTAGATCTGGTCAGGAGTCTTGCGTAGATTCAAGTGGGTTGCTTTGGCGTCGATGTCGGAAGAAGAGGGCACACGCCTCATGAGTGGGGGCCCAACCTTCTAAGTCTCCTGGTGCGGGCTTGAGCTGACGTCTGCGTCTTGTTGCACAGTGGTAATTCCCTTGGGGGATGGGCGAAGGGCCCGTTACCCAGAGTGTATGTCAATTTGATCAATGTTAAGATGTGGGAAGGGTGCAGAGAATATGTCTCTCTGTATGTGGGGTGCCACTGGGACAGGGGCGCACAAAAATGTTACTTAGGGACGTCGCAGGTAACCCAAGGGTTCAATGCGCAAGGGCTGACTCTCCTTTGTTGGGTATTTAAGACGAGTGTGGTGTGCAGAGTCTGCTCGTTGCCGTTGGTTGACAGCTCCTTATAACTGTGGGGTGATTAACTCCATATAGGCCCCTTCAGAGCGGGGGGCAGTCTCAACCTCCTTCACGAGGGGATGGGGCGACACTCATCAGCGTTCTGTTTCTCATGTGCGGTCACTATGTCTGTCTCAAATAGGTGTCAAGAGAGGCATAGACCTATGGGAGGAGATTGCTCTTAAGGGTGCTGGTGCAGGTTGTGAGGGGTTTTGGCCAGTCATCTCCGGGATCTCCCATGTGACGGGACCTTCCCCTGTATGGGGTGTAAAGGCTGACTTTGGGCTGGGAGAGAGATATCCCAGAATGAGTTGAACGTCTTGCGTTCGCTCAGAAGGGGGTCATCCTCTGGACATGCCCATAGAATACACTAGCGCTGTATGCAGAGTATTGGATCAGGATCCTACCATCCAAGGAGCGCTGTGCATGGGAGGGATAATTTTGGTGTGATTTTAGGTGTGTAGTTCACCATGGGGACTCCATACGTAATAACCCAGAAATGAGTTTGGTGCACTCTCTCATCTCTGAACATCCACGCGGACGGTGGGTCACTGCACTGTGGCTGCAGAATTGTGTCTTTATGTGTTACGGGGCCCTGGGGAATAGAGCTGCAGTATTCCATTTGTATGCCGGCAGGGCGAGTAATATGTGTGGCCCTTCTATTGTGTTTCAGCAAGCTGGGTAACGGTGATGGCAGAGGGGCCATCATGAGGAAGCAGAGGAGGGTCGTTCTAACACAAAGGGGCGGCTGGGCTTTGTTGGTCCTGCCTGCCGAAAGAGAACTCTGCTTGTGGGCTGGCTTTGATATCGGGCGCCCCACGGCCAGGAAACGCTGGGAGAGAAGTTGGTTGCGTTCCGAGAAGGGGGGGTACCCTGCTTCAGAGTAGCGGGATGCAACTGCAATCACACAGCGCAAGTGCCTTCTCACCTCATTGTCCAGTTAGGACAGATCAGCAGACTACGCTTGCAGGGGCAGCCAACGTCGTCGGAGATCCTCCCTGTTGAGTTACTCTGCTTTTCAAGTCTCGTTGCAGGGCGTCACTCCCCTCCGGCCCGGGTTAATGTTCCGACGGGGTCAGGATTCACTACTCAGCTTCACAGCGAGAAGTTCAGATTGAGTTGCTGGAGTAATCCGAATGCATTTTAAATCAGATTTCTCTCGATACTTGCAATATTCTGGCGGCTGGGCTCGGGGGGGGGTTTCCAGTTTGGGGGCTCAATCCACCTTCCAGGGACCACGGGACAGAACTCACACGGAGGAGGCAACCATCCATGCACCCCCCGGTGGCCAGTCAGAAGCCAATTACCATTTTTAATATAAAAAAGGCAGTGGCAAATTTTGACGCCATTATATTCTAACTAATCTGACGTGATACAAAATAAAGAGGTACAAATGGATAAAAATGGATAAAAAGGACAAAGGAAAAACTACATGCTACTGTGCCTTCATATACTGTTCTTTCTCTCAAATCAAAATGCACTTAAAGTTTCAGAAAAGAAAGAAAAACTACAGGCAAATAGATATAGAGAACCAGTGAAGGGGGCAGCAAGGAAGGAATTTGGATGGTGGGTGGAAGTTGAAAGAAAACATTAAACATTAATCGAAGAGTGGTAAATAAATGTTGGGGGAGAAAATAAATTGGGAGACTAAAGTGATAAAAGAAAGACTAGACCAAGCACTAAAAGAAAAGAATAAGTCTTTTTGTGAAGTGAAAGGTAAGGAGAGAGAGACGATTTTTCAAATATTGACAAGTTGGAAGTGGCCAGAGCAGGCAGCAGAAGATATGAGAGAGGAAACAGTCTGGCCCTGTTACCGTGAATCCTAAAGCCCAGCTCAGGGGAGCTGCTCCATGATCACTGCAGAAAGCAAAACTTCATCAGAAAAAATACCTAAGGTAAGCCCAGATGGGCTACAATTGAAGAAAATGCCAATCAATGATGTAATGCAAATCCCTGATGAAAAGCTTATAGATTTAAATTTGGCCATATTGGAATTTGGCCTTGCTAAAATGGCCACTGTGTTTTCACCAAGTTGCCCATCAGATGTGATGCAGGCCCACAGCTCGCTTCTTTGCCAAGCTGACTGGCCCATTTCTGCTGAATTGCCCAGCAACAATAGGAGCCAGGAAAGGCCAACTGATAAGGCTTGAGACTTCCCCTGTCTGGCCCTGTCTGGTCATGGATGGCCGCCAACCCATACTTCTTGCCAGTGGTACGTTCGCTCTTGTACTGTAGGATTCCGCCCGCAACATGGGACCGAGACAGCGTTAATAGACCTTAAGGCCCAAATAGACGATTGCAGAGACAATGGCCAAGCCGCCCTACTTCTCCTCCTGGACCTATCAGCGGCATTTGACTTAGTGGACCACACGGTCCTCTGTCGTCACCTCGACTCGGCAGCCCATTTCTCAAAAGAGGCCATAATTTGGATCAAGTCATTCTTGAGTAATCGGACCATGAGAGTCTTCGCTCCATCAGCCTCAGCAGATCCAATTCCCATAACATGCGGTGTCCCACAAGGGTCCTGTGTGTCACCCACACTCTACAATGTCTTCACGAAGCCCCTCTTTGACGAAATGGATCATCTGGGTATCGCCTACACCAACTACGCAGACGATACCCAGATCCTCCTCCTGCTCTCAGGAGATTACGCCAAGGACCTGGCCCTAGTAAACAGGATATATAGCATCGTTCAGGCATGGATGGCCACACACGGCTTATGACTGAACGACGATAAAACTGAGCTTATCATCCTGGGCACCACTGCTTATATATCCAAACTCAGCCCTGACTATGACAACCTCATCATCGATGGAAACAACATAAAAGTAGCTCACAAAGTAAAATCCCTAGGATTCTACCTAGACGCCACCATGAACTTTACCAAACAAGTTAACTCTCTAGCTTCTGCCACAGCATACACATTTAAACTTATCAGAGCAAGCAAACAATTCCTCTCTACAGATAGTTGCATTACCCTTGCCAGAGCCTTGATACTATCCAAATTAGACTACTGTAATGGACTATACATTGGAGCAAATAAGCAGACCATCCAAAAAATTCAAGTGCTCCAGAACAATGCCTTGAGAGCAGCACTCAAAATTACCAGAAATTAGCATATATCCTCTACTAGAAGAGAATACAAATGGCTCTCCACCATAGACAAAATTCATCTCAAAATTGCTTCCCTCACCCACAAATGCATCAATAACAAAGCACCACCCTACCTCATGGACAGACAGACGCAAAAGAACTTCCTCTTGACCCACCAGAATAGCCAACGCAAACTGCCTCCAAGTTCCGCGTTTCAAACTTACCACTATAGGAGGAAATAGCTTCCCGGTCAAGGCTGCACAGCTGGGAAACTCCCTCCCCCGTGACATCAGAGAACCTCAGCCTTTCGCTAAATTTAGACAAAACCTCACTAGGTGGCTGAGAGCCAATGACAGCTAACTATTCCACTTGTCACATTGTACATAACTGTATAACTGTACATAACTGTATATAACTATTTACTACGCGAACAGGACCATGCAGGAGCATGCTCCTTGCTTCCCTGCTCTTGTTCTATCCTTGTTCATATCTGCTTACTCTAATATTGCTGATGTCTATGTCTACACTTCCTGCCTTTTCCTTGTACATGCAATTAGCCGAGCGCATCTGTAACCAAGCTCAGCGTATTTCTGTACCTTCTTCTGATTTTTAGATACCTGTAACTAAGCTGAGCATATCCTTGTCTGTTTGCGCCCTGATACTCCAGGGTATGCCGCGCCATACAAATAATAAACTAAACTAAACTAAACTAACAAACACTGTGTCATACTCAACATGTTCCTATATTTACTCTGCATGAGTCGATCCTCACCACTGCATTTCTTCCTCATGCAGTGTCACACTGTGCACAAGCCCCTCATGCCCGCTCTGAATTAGAGCAATTGAATCCAAGCCTGCCTGTAATGTTGCGCCTTGCGCGGGCCCCCTGTGCTCTCACTAACCGAGCACAAGTGACTCCCAGATTGTCTGCACAAACACCTTCCTCCATCTATTCTGTGTGCAGGCCTGCAAAGGCTTCAAAGCCTTGCATGGCGGACAATCTGATTCCTCGCTTTGCAGCCATTCTGCTCCTTTACAGAAGTAGGAATAATTGCCTTCAAGCACATACATCACACGCCCTTACATTGATGTGTAACTCTACGCTCCACATAGAGAAACCATTACAGTCAGCCACAATAATCCTGCATCCCCAAGCTTGTCACGTCCCAGTGGTTTTCCACAAACACGCATTGCGCAAGCCACTTCAGATTGCCAAACTCCCATGAACTATTCTAAGAAACAAGAGACTTACGTTTTTGTTTCATCTCAATATTTGCAGCCAAACTATCACCAAATTGCTTGACCGCTATGCAGACTGTGTCAACTGGCCCTCACCTGACCACCGCTTCAAGTAACTATGTCCCCACAGTTACTAAACCTGCACCAACGCAGGACCTCACTATGCCTAGCATCAGCGATGTCGGCTTCTGACACTTCCAACTTACAACATCAACATGCTCTTTTGACTCAAAAGAGTGTTCTATTCCCAACCTAGTCCTTCTGCAGCCCCTTGCTATGCCTCACAAGTGTGCCCATCATGTGTTACTGCCTATGTTGTCACCTAATGTTGATCACACTTCCAACCCTTGTCCCCAAACTGTATGAAGAGAACTCACTTGCTCACCCTGACCTAATATTGCCACTGGTCCCTCTACCTACTGGCATGGAGCACATCGCATATGCCCTGGAACACACCATAATGAGAATCCATTAGTTTCTACACACTCCGCTGGCCCAACCCCTATGGCCTGTCCAACACTAAACAGAGTGGGAGTCACTGACCTCCATGACCTAGCATCACATCCCACTTACACTCAATAGAGCTCACCTACAGCTCTCGCCATCACAGTGCCCACTACACCTCACATCAGCATAGCAGCGATGTCCCCACCTAGGCCTACCACTATGTTCACAATCCCCGCCTTAGGACTTCACCCACAGTCACCACTACCACCCAAACAAACCAGCCTACCTTCTAAACGAAACCTTTATGCTGACACTGTGATCAATGCAGCTCTCAATAATGCTAGATCACTGACTGCCCATGCCCTCGACACCCATGACTTGCTTACTGCCAATGATTTGTATTTATTAGCCATCTCAGAAAATTGGCTGAACTTTGCCTCCGGCCTCTCCCTATCACTGGCAATCCCAAAAAACGATTCACTCTATCATAAAGACAGACTAGACATTAGAGGGGAGGGGGCTTTTATCACTAAATATTCACTAGGCATTGGAGAAGCCAATAACATGACCATCCTCCAATCAGGTGAACTCCTCATGATAAAACTCTCACTCACCCACACAGCCAATGTAACCATCCATCTTATCTATCACCCACCTGGCCAAGTGCTGTCCTTTGAAGATGACATCCCACACCTCCTTTCACCTGAAACCAAGCCTTCCTCCAGGATCATCCTACTGGGTGATACCAACTTTGGCCACAATGATAGTACCAAACCCAATGCACTGGCCTTAGCAAAGGCCATTGAGACTCTAGGCTTCACCCAATGCATACTGATCCCTACTCATAACAAAGGCCGAATTCTAGACTGGCTGGTAAAACATAATTGCAACATTACTATAATTTCTAATGCAAAATGTCCCTGGAAAATCATGATGTCATCTCCTTCAGCATCTCCATTGCTAATCAACCACAGACCTCTCCAGCCCCCCTGCCGGCTATGCTCACCAGAAACTCTAGAAATATCACTCCAGCTCGCATCCTGCCTTCATTAACTGCCCTCACTGGCCCTCAAATTAGCTAAAGTAATCCAAACTTGCTCGTCTAGAACTACAATCTTTCCTTACTACAGGCCTTGGACTCCATAGCTCCCTTGGGAACACGAAAAGCCAGACCGCAATCCCACCTTAACACATGGTTCACACCTGCCCTCAAAATACTCTGCACAGATAAACATGCTACCAAAACTACTTAGAGGAATGATCCAACAGCCTCCAACAAAACACATTTCACTAAGCTGGCAAAAACTACAAACGGGCCATAATTGAAGCAAAAGCTCCACATATAATGCCCAAATTGATAATGCCAAATCATCTACCAGAGAGCTTTTCAACATATTATAAGAGTTGCAATCTCCTGCACCCCAGCCTCAGAACTGTATCAAAGATATTACTTGTCGAACAAACATTCAAACCGTCCTTCAGGACTAAATAGCTTTAATCCAAGGAGAGATCCTAGCAAAGAGATCCTGCCAAAGAAAAACAATCTGACCGTAACAGACACTGCTCCTAGGCCTATGCCTCATCTTCCTCAACATCTCAAGCACCGCTTCAACTTCAAACCTGCCTCAGACCTAGAGGTAACAGAAATCATAAAAGGCCTCAAACCTTGCAGATTCCTTGGGGATATATCCCCGGCCACAGTCATAAAAGACTGTGCAGAAGCACTTGCACCATTTACTACCTCACTTGGCAACTCCTCATTCGCTACCAGATCAGTGCCAGCCAGCTGAAAAGACGCCTGGGTCTTATACTTACTTAAGATCCAACATTAGATCCAAATATGCCTATCAAACTTTCGCCCCATCACTACCGCCCCCTTCCTCCTCAAAATCTTAGACAGAGCATCATACCTGTAAATTCAAGCACAGTTGGAAATCAATAATTTCTTGGGTTTACGCCAATTAGGATTCCGACCGGGCCACTGCACGGAATCAGCATTCCTAGACTTTAATTGATGCATTCAACAATGATGGGAAGATGCCTCTCCTTCTCTTGCTGGACCTCTCTGTAGCCTTCAATTTGGTTGATCACAAAATTCTATGTGGAAACCTTGCCTCCACAGCTAATTTCTACATTGATGCAACCACTTGATTCGCATCTATTTTATCTAGTAGAATTACTAGATTTTTCTCAGCCACAACTTCAGCACACCCCACCCTAGTCACCTGTGGTGTCCCACAGGTCTGTTGAGTCTCGCCCACCTTTTACAATTTCTTCACAAATCCACTTTTCGATTTTTTGGACACTCAGGGTATCTCCTACATTAACTATGCGGATGATACCCAAATTCTCCTACCTATTACAGGAGATCATTCCATTGACAGCAACCCGCTAGTTGAAGTCTACCACACCATCCAGGACTGGATAGCACATCCTTTACTATGCCTTAACGACAAGACCGAGTTTCTCTTGGTCTGGCCGCAACCTCGACTAAAGAAACTTGACAGGGCATACAAAGCATTCGTTATTGACGGCAATACTATCCCAGGTTCTCATGAAGTCAAAACCGTTAGGGTCTACTTGGACTCCAACCTGTCTCTAACCAAGCAAGTAAATGCAATTGCCTCATCAGCAGCCTATATCACAACAATGGCTGAAGACCCTTCCTCTCACCTGGCAGTTGCATCACGCTAGCAAGAGCTTTAATAGGATCTAGACTCGACTACTGCAATACACAATTTCCAGGAATTTGCACTCGCAACATCTACAAGTTGCAAGTTATTCAAAACAACCCCTTGAGAACAGCCTTGAACATCCCGAAAAAAGATCATGGGCCTCATTACAAATCAGGCGGTCCGGAAATAACGGTGGCGGTAAACCCGCCGCCACCGTTGTTTCCGGACCGCCTGATCCCAACTCCTGCAGGCGTGAGGTGATGTCCCGCCAGGTTTGACCTGGCGGGTTTAACACCGCCCGCCTGCATGCGGACGAGGAAACACTGGCAGCATTACGAGATGCTGCCGGTGTTTCCATGATCCCCATTCCCATTGAGTCCCATAGGATTCAATGGGAATGGGGATTAACACCATTCCGCCTCCGTGATTCCTGGAAAACCGGGGTTGTAATGCCCGGGTAATTCCGGGAATCATGGAGGCGGAATGGTAATACGAGTCCGGCGGTAACCAGGCAGTAATGAGGCCCGATATATTGTAATTGTAAATTGTAATTGGTTACTTATAAGGCACATAATACCCAGAGGTTTCTAAGCACGGCCCTGGGGAATTAACCTGTGTTGCTCTGCGTCGTCTTGCTTCGAAGGTGAGCGTGTTGCCCCTGAGCTATCCTCCCAAGCTATTCTCTGCAATCAAAAAACAAGTCCACTGGCTGCCTTTCCGTGATCGCATCCTGTTCAAAACGCTTGCTATTACCCACAAGTGCATCGCCGACAATGTCTAAAATATCTGTCCCTAAAGTTTTCCAATTGCTAATCCAACAGACCTACCTGCTCAGCCTACATGCTTCGACTCTCCATACTGAGATTTAATCATCAAAGATCAGGAGTGATCAGTTTCCTGATGATTGCAGCTAAGAACTGGAATGCCATGCCCTCACCTCTAAGGTCCGAACTTTCTTACTCAGCCTTCCGCAGGCAGCTAAAAACCAGGCTATTCCACAAAGATCACAAACTCAAAGCCCATCACATGCCTTACCGTATCTACCTAAATATCCAGATTCACATTTCACTAGCAAAGTATAATGTAATGTCTGACAGTGCTTTAAATCCTTTCTTATCTGTTGGCACTGGATTAAAACACAAGGGTCTTTGCACTCCTGTCGTTCCCACCGTCAATCACAAGGTGGAAAATAAAGAATCAGGAATATTAACCCCATTCCTTAGCATATATCCAGACAGAGCTACTCCTTTGTGTTTCCTTCATTTTTGCTGGAATCTAATCCTCTCAAAACAAATGCTTGTATGATATGGTGCAATCTCTAAGGACCAAGGGCCTCATTACGAGTTTGGAGGCAGCCATGCCATTATTAAGGGCATGGCTGCCTCCAAACTCGGGTCCGGGTCCGTGATCCCTCAATGGGGAAATACCAAGCCATTCCAACATTGGAGGGCACGGTATTTACCCATTCAGGGAACCCGGACCATCCCCTTTCCCATTTCAGCCCCCATAGGACTCAATGGGAATGTGGAGCATGCTAACAACGGGTCCATTAATGACGGGCCCATTGTTAGCATGCTGGGCCGCTCGCGGGACCCGCTAAGGACGTCTGGTAAAAGCAGATGTCCAGAGCGGGTCCCCCTAGCGGCCCTCGTAATAGGGCAGTATGGGGTTAACGGCTCTGGTACCTTTACCGGCGCCGTTAACCCCTTACCGCCCACCTCGTAATGAGGACCCAAGTCTTTTGTAGGTTTTGTAAAAGTTCCCCAGAGACAGTAAAACATTGGCTAACAGACTTATGGCACTCTCAAACCTTTACTCTATTTACTTAAGGAAATTCTGTGAATTGAAATTGGATGATGGAAAACAATTGATCTGGACTAGTGCTCTGGCCGGTCGAACAACTTCAACTGTAGTGGCTGTAATGGGATTCATGAATGCACTTAAATTGGAAATAGTACCATGTTGATATCCTATTTTTTTTTTCTCTGCATTTGCATGGTTAGGGTATTTTCTTTCTCTCATTCTACTATTGTTTTAATGTGTGTTTTTAATGTCTATATTTTAATGTTATATGTCTTTTATTAAAGGTTGAATTTTTCTCACCCACATGATAAAAATAAAAAATAAAAAAGTATCATTTTATGTAACCAGCGCCCAGATGCCAGAGGGTATAGTGTGCTTAATAAATGAAAAAAATATATAGAAATAAAATAAATTAGAAGAGATGAAAATGGCACCAGTATTGGAGGAGCTATGATTAGGGCCTGGACCAGCATGAATAGAAGGTTAGGAAAAAAAGGACTTTTAGGAGTTAGGAGGAAGTGAGTGTGTCGACACACAGCCTCATTACACAGACGGCGGTAAGGGTTTACCGGTACCGGTAAGGGCACCGGTACCGGTAAACCCTTACCGCCTTACTACAAGGTCCCTTTGCGGGTAGGTACTTTAACGCCTGCTGTTTAGCAGGCGTTAAAAACCAACGCGCAAAGGGACCAGGGTGTTAATTACGGTACCGCAATTTGCAGCACCGTAATTAGCGCCTTCCCCATTCCCATAGAGCCTATGGGGCAAAAATGGGAATGGGGAAGGGCAATGGGGGAAGGGGGATTACCGCCCCGCCAACCTTGGAATAGGGCGCTAATTCCCCTTTCCACCAAGGTGGTGCCGGTATTTTACCGGCATGGACCAAGGTGCTATTAGCACCTTGGTCCTCCGCCTACTGTGTAATGAGGCCCACAGTGTTGAAAAGCTAAAGAAAGATATTGGGCCTCATTACAACTCAGGCGTTAAGGGTTAACGCCACCGTTAACCCTTAACGCCTGATTCTGATTTTAACGCCTGCTTTTAGCAGGCGTTAAAATCCATGGCGCTAACCTGCCATGGTGCTAATTACGCCGCCGTAATTTACGGCGGCGTAATTAGCGCCTTCCCCACTCCCATTATGCCCTATGGGGCAAAAATGGGAATGGGGAAGGGAAAATGGGAAATGGGGATTTACTGCCCCACTCACCTTGGAATGGGGCGGTAAATCCGCCATCCACCATGGTGTAAACGGAGTTTACACCATGGTGGTAATGTTGGTGCACTTAGCACCAAGGTTGTAATGAGGCACATTGTGTAGTGAAGGTGAAGGAAGAAAAGAGATGAAGGGAATTCAAATATGAGTGTCATCGGCTTGGAAATGACAGCAAAGAACAGATGAAGGGGGGTGGCCAAGAAAACGATAAAACACCAAGGACAGAACATTGAGGGTCACTGAAGGAAAAGAAAGAGTAAAGGAGGCCTTACCTGCCAAAGATGGAATAAGTACAAAAAGAAAGACAGGAAGAAAGCAAGAAAAGGACAAAGCCAGGTGTTGTAAGAGAAGATAAAGGAGAGCAAATAACAGAATAATTAGTTGTGTCAAAAGCAGCAGAAAGGTAAATAAGAAGATGAAGGGAAGAATGTTCTGAGCAGTGAATAGCAATTTGGAAACATGATGGATAGCCTTTTCAGTGATAGGGGAGGAGGGAGGAGCAAAATCCAGATCAAAGAGAAGGGAGGAAGATATTTCAGTCAGAAGAGAGAGAGAGAGAGAGAGACAGACAGAGAGACAGAGAGACAGAGAGAGAGATGGATATGGACAATGCACTCCAAGAGAGGAGTCAACAAAGGCACATTGGAGTGTAGGAGAGGACAAATGGAGGTATTCAGAGCAGAGAGAAGAGGGCCCAAGGGGGAAGCAGTGGGGTCAGCATGAAGAAGATAATGTTAGAGGTTTGTTTAAAATAAGAGGCAGAAGGCTGATGGAGAATGTGAAGAGAAGGAATCTGAAAGCATAGGAAAAGTAGTATGTGAGGTGTCAGAGGGAATGATGATCACATTTGATCAATGTTAGCAATGATGAAGAGACACAAATTGAGGCGAAATGATCAGAGTGAACTGAGGAAGAAAGAGCAGCAGGGAAGAGAAGATGATTTACCAGGGTTGATGCATGGCAAAGATGAGGAGAGAGGGAAGCAAACAATATTTTATTAGTAGATAAGAAAGGCCAGTGCTTTTAAGCTTTTCTAATGGATTTTGTGTAAATTAAAGAGGGGGAGTCAACTAAGCCTTGGGAGAGGGTTTGTGAAATGGTGTGAGACAGAGGAAAGGGTAAATAGTGACAAAAGCAGAAGTGATCAGAGAAGAAAAAAGGAGGGAGTGAGAGTCAGATAAAGATGGGTTTGATCAGAGGCTGACCAGTGGAAAGATGAAATAGCAGGTATGAAGGGCTGATTTTTGATATCTCGGAGGTCAGACTCATGAAAACACTAAGACAGTCATGGAGGAGAGAGAGAAGAACGGTAGGAGAAAGACAAAAGAGAACATCATTTCACCAGTGCGAAAGTGGAGGAAGGAAACGATGTGGGCATTAGGCGCAGAAGAAAATATTCTATCTCAAGGAAGTATAGACTTCTTTGAGATGATAACACATAGGTTTGGCAGAACAAGTCAAAGTCCACAGCGCTTGTACACTGAAGAAATTAGGGAAGCACTAAAGCTGCAGGTGGCTTAGGGGTGTGGGAGCACTGCCAGATGCCACCCACAGTTAAGAACCTAAATGAACACAGACAGTTCTCAGTCTCATTGCGCTGAACAGTGCAATAGTGACAGGTGTTCCAAGTGATTCAAAAAAGGAGGGATTTCTCATGAGTCCAATGAGTTTAATAACGAGGCTACTTCGTTATTAAACTCATCGAATTTCATGGCCGCAGGGTTGATCACAGTCTTGATAGTGTAGGATCACAGATATCTAGGATGGAAGGGATGTTTTTGGATGCTAACCAAACCTTGTCTCTGACTTGGTAGTTGGGAGCTTCGCTTCGGTGTCGATCCGCAAACTGCTTCTGTTTCTCTTTGGCTCTGGCAAGATGCTCTGCTGCTTCCTTAAAAACCTGGGTGATGGATTTGTGTAAGGTCGTTACAGCAGGCAATGATTCGAGCGGGTGGAATACAGATGTCCATGGATGTCGACCATACACTATGTAGAATGGGCTTTGTCCCGTTCTGGTGTGAATGGAGTTGTTATATGCGTATTCTGATAGCCAAAGTATGTGCTTACAGGTATCCTCGGTTTGTTGCAGCATACACCTTATGTATTGCTCGAGGGTCTGGTTAGTCCGTTCGGTCTGGCTGTCGGTTTGGGGGTGATGGCTTGTAGATAACCGGAGGTCGATTTTGGCAATTTTACAACACCTTTTCCAGAATCCAGAGACAAACTGAGTTCATCGGTTTGATATCAATATTGATGGGAACCCGTGTAGCCGGATGATATTTTCCAAAAACACGGTAGCCAGAGTAGAAGCATTCGGGAGACCTTTCAGGGGAATAAAGTGGGCCATTTTGGAAAACAGATCTACGACGACTAAGATGGTATTGTATCCATTACAAGAGGGAAGGTTTGTAATAAAATCCATTAATAGCATATGCCAAGGTACTGGGGGTACTTCTAAAGGATGTAGCAAACCTGCAGGACTTTGTTTTTGAGACGTGTGTTGTGCACAGGTGTCACAGGTTGCGATGAACTGGACAATGTCCTTTTGACCAAGTTGGCCACCAGTAATTTTTCTTTATTTCAACTTGGGTTTTGGCTATTCCCGGATGCCCTTCTACTAATGAATCGTGATAGTTTGCGATGATTTGACTCTGTAATTTCTTATCCGGATGTACGATCGTCTTTGGTAGTATGATAGGTTGTCCACGATCGTATACCGGTCTCCCTGCCCTAGCCGTTCCTGTTGCGCTGGTGGACTCATCAAGTGTTGCAGGTCAGATTTCAAGTTGTCTAGAGTGGTGGTTGCAGCAATCATGCCTGCGATTCGTCCTTCAGGGATGATGGCCACGGGGTCTGGTGTAGTGAATTACTCTTCTCCCTCACTCATGCGATACAGGGTGTCCGCTTTTCCATTGCATATACCGGGTCTATAGGTGATGACAAAGTCGTATTCCACAAAGAAGAGAGCCCAGCAGAATTGGCATGATGATTGTGCTTTAGCGGTCTTCAGATACTGTAGATTGTGATGATCCATGATAACGGTGACTGTATGTCTAGCTCCAAGAAGATAATGAGCCACATTATGAGTCCGGCGGTAACCGAGGCGGTAAAACCAACTGGATACCGGCGGACTCGTATTACCATTTCGCCTCCGTGATTCCCGGAATTACCGGGGCATTACAACCCCGGTTTTCCGGGAATCACGGAGACGGAATGGTGTTAATCCCCATTCTCATTGAGTCCTATAGGACTCAATGAGAAGGGGATCATGGAAACACCGGCAGCATCTCGTAATGCTGCCGGTGTTTCCTCGTCCGCCTGCAGGCAGGCGGTGTTAAACCCGCCAGGTCAAACCTGGCGGGAACATCACCTCCCGCCTGCAGGAGTCGGGATCAGGCGGTCCGGAAACAACAGTGGCGGCGGGTTTACCGCCACTGTTATTTACGGACCGCCTGATTTGTAATGAGGCCCAATGTCTCCAGGCTTTGAACGCTTCTTTAATTGCTAGCAGTTCTTTATCAGTGATTGCATAATTGAATTCAGGGGCTGAAAACCTCTGAGACCAGAATGCCACAGGATGCAACTGACCTGTTTCGGGGTCTTGTTGTGAGAGGACGCCTCCCATTGCAATGTTGGAAGAATCAGTTTCGACCACGTATGGTAGTTCTGGTTGAGGATGCCGTAGAATTGGTATTGTGGTAAATGCTTGTTTTAGCTCCTGGAAGGCTTTCTCTGCCTCTGCGGACCAATTAAATAGTTTATTTCTCCATAGTAAAGAGGAGATTGGGTGGACAATCTGGGGGAACCCGGAAATGAACCGGTGATAAAAGTTGGCGAATCCGAGTCCAGTCTGTACTCCATTTGTGGATGTCGGTGAGGGCCAGTTAAGGATAGCGTCTAACTTGCGCATGTCCATGCGTACGACCCGTGGTGTGAGAATAAAGCTGAGGAATTCTACCTCTGTCACATGAAAGAAGCATTTCTCCAGTTTGGCATATAGCCGGTGTTGCTGCAGTTTCTCCAAAACTGCCCGGACATGGTTGACGTGGTCCTCCTTGGTGATCGAATAGATAAGAATGTTATCAATATAGACAAGACCGCAGACGTCCAACAGTTCACGAAGCACGTCATTGATGAAAAATTGGAATGCCGCCGGGGCATTACATAGTCCAAAGGGCATAACCTGTTATTCATAGAGGCCATATTTTGTGTTGAAAGGATGTCTACCAGTCATCTCCTTTTTTGACTATTACTAGATGGTAGGACCCTCGTAAATTTAGTTTTGTATATATCTGAGCGTTTTTGACATGATCCAAGAGCTCGGGGATAAGCGGTAATGGGTACTGGTTTTTTACCGTGATATGGTTAAGTCCTCTGTAGTCAATGCAAGTTCTCAGGAATCCATCCTTTTTAGCCACAAAAAAGAGGGGCGAGGATGCTGGGGACTTGGACGGGCGAATGAAGCCATTTGCCAGACACTGATCGAGGTAGAATTTTAGATTGTGGTTTCCCTGTTCTGTTAGGGTGTAAATCCGGCTGCAGGGAACTTGAGCTCCAGGTACCAGATCAATTTGGCAGTCATATGGTCTGTGCGGAGGTAGGGTGTTCGCTTGCTCTTTTTGGAAGACAACTTGGTAATCCAGGTATTCAGGTGGTAGTGAACTGCTGAGGCCCAGTATGGTTTCTTTCTTAGACGAACCTGGGTTGGTAAGACCTCTTAATGAGAATCCCTTGCTATAACAGGTTTCGGCACAGTCTTGGAGAAAAGTCAGAACTTGTTTATGCCAGTTAATCCTGGGATTGTGGGTCGCCAGCCAGGGAAATCCCAATATCATCATGAGGAGCGCAGATGAGATCGAAGGTGATGTCCTCTTGGTGTCCTGACACAGAAGCGTGACCTTCTTGGTGTAATGTATCACTGGGCTGGATGATAGCTGATATCCATCAGCTGCTGTGACTTTTTCCGAAACCTGCTTCTGTCGGAGAGGAAGGCCTATCCGGTAGCCATATCTTAGTCCATGTAATTTCCCACAGCTCCACTGTCAATGTATGACTTCAAGACATGTATTTTCAACGGTTGCTTGAGGTTTACCAGGAGCACAGGGATGACTAGATGTGTGGTCTGTATAGGTTCCTTTTCACCGCTTGACAAGTGGACCCCTAAGCTTTCCAGGCGTTGGAGTTTCCTGAGTCCTGTTCTTCTTCTTCACCCTTGTCAGTTGCTCCAACTGCTTTCCTGGGTGGTTTGACTGGGCGTTCTCGGAGATAGTGACCTGCCTTACCATAGTACAAACAAAGCTGCTGATGTCTCCTTTTCTCCCTTTCTGCCTTGGTGAGTGGGCTCCGCAAGCCTCCGATTTGCATTGGCTTGGACTGGTTGTGGGATTTGGTTTGATTCTCACCGGGTCGCGCATAGACCGACCAGCCCTCGGCCTTGACCTGTTCCATCTTCCGATCCTGCAATCTGTGATCGAGCTGCACTGTCAGGTTGATGTATTCAGCACATCTTTCCAGAGGATTACTACTTGGGCTAATACGTCCTTAAATTCCCCTCGCAAACCTCGGTAAAAGAGCATCGTCCTTTTCTCCTCTGGCCAGTTGGTTTGTGCTATCAGACGATTGAAGGAAGAGATATATGTTAGCAGGTCTTGATTACCCTGCCGTAGTGATAACAGTTAATTGTCCAGAGACCGCCCTTGAGTATGCATTTCTAAATAGTTTCTCCATTTCATGCTGGAAACCTCAGAAGTCTCGAAGCAAAGGATCATCCTGGTTTACCAAAGGTATTGACCAGTCCGCTGCAATACCTCCCAAATATGAGAGTACAAATGCCATACTCGCTTGATCGTTGGGGAATGTCCCAGGTCTGCACAAGAAATGTAGGTGACCCTGATTCATAAAGATAGCGTACTTATTCAGATCGCCTGTGAAGCTTTCTGGCAGGGTCAGGGGACCCCCCCCGGAAGAACCACTTGTATTGGCATGGGCTGTGGAGGCACAGCAGGAGGTGCATGCCCTGGCAGTGGGACCTGGCCTGCTTTGGCCTGGAGAATTTGCCTTGCTAGTTCATCTGTCCGCTCCCGGTTCACAATTCGATCCCTCCTTAGGGCATTGGTTTCCTGTCTTGAGGCATGAACTTCAGCCCATAACTCTCCCAGTAATCAGCCCAACTGGTCACTTTCAGAAGTTTCCATAACGCCCAGGCAGAGATTCGAAGAGGCTTTGCGTTCTGTTATGCTCACCTGGTCTCTGGGGAAGCACTGGGGCACGGTTTCAGCCCTCCCGGGGGTGAGGTTGCTCAGGTCTGACTTCGTCTTCTGCGCTTATGGGATGACTGGTGGTAATAGTTGATGCTGCTCGGGGCTGCTCCTGCGTGGAGAATAGGGGGCGTGAGTATGCCAGCTTGTGAGCCTGGTAAGTGTTCCTGTTTGGCTTTGTCTTTCCTTGTCTGTTTTTGTTGTATTCTAAAGGTTGTTGTATTGTATTGCTGTCCGTTCCACTGTTGATGTTTGCTCTTTTGCTTTCTTCCCTTGCAGGTGATTTTGCCAGCCCAGCAGAGCTGTGGAGCTCGAGGCGGCAGCCGGAGGCAACTAGGAATGAAGCTGCAGCAGTACAGTAGCTGGTAAATTGTTAACTAGGGGGTGCGGGGGGTTCGAATGCGGCGCGGCCCTAGGACAGATGTTCTAACCTTGTCTTTCTTCTTCTTCACAGGGTTCGAGTTTGTGGATGCCGAGCGTGGTGCTGCGGCGTTGGGTTCAAGATCACGGAATGTCAGGAGATGAGTCTGCAGATGAAGCGATGAAGCACCGGTTTCCTGGAGGTGAGTATGCAGGAGAACGCCTGGTTTCAAAGGTAAGTAAACTGGTCCAAGTGGCAGTGAGCATCATGTTGCATGCGAGTGTACAGTAACGCGAAGCACCGGCCTTAAGGATGGAGCAATTTATATAGCTGAGCTTCTGAAGCCACGCCCACCAGGTTCAGCCTGCCTGCCAGACCCTGCCATACCCGATGAGTCAGCACATGAAGACCAGGCCTAGGGAGCCACACCAGATGAGTCAGCACTTTAGGATGTTCTCTGGAATAAAGGCTTTCAGCTCCTGGAAAGTTCTTGTAAAATAAAAGCACTCCTGCACTGAAATAAAGTAAAAGCACTCCTGTACTGAAATTAAGTGTTCCTGCTCACATCTCTATATGAGCCTGGAACCAAAGGAGTCCAGCCAGGGCCCCTGTGTTTATGGGTACCAAAGGTACATAAGTGAGTCAAGTGACCCATTGCCCCCATCACTAGATGGTGTGGTTTTTGTGTTCGGAGGCTTGTGGCCATGACAGTTTATCAGTATTGATGTGGCTAAGATGACATTTGGATAAACAAGTGTAGATGAAACGGCAGGTATTGAGTCAGTCAGAAGAGCTAGTGAATAAGTAAAAACAATTAGAAGTTAAGAAATAAAATCCTTGGCTATAGAAGTCACAGTGGGAAAAAGCTGCCTAGTAAAAGCGTTTGTACAGAGTGCAGGCAATGTGGTCCAGTATGTAAGTCAGCATATCTGGAAAACAGGTGTTAGCATGGAGTTGGGGCATATGGCAGTTCTTATACACTGGTGTGGGATGCAGGAAAGATCGAGGGTGGGGTTAAGGAAGCAGGTCTAGGTAGCTGGAGAAAATAAGCAGGCATAATGTTGTACTATAGGGCTGCTACACCAGTGGGAGCCACATGATTGGCCTGGTGAATCCCTTTCGCACTGCAAGCCTGCACATAAGTGGGGGTCAGAGAGTCAGCCAAAGGAGCGGGATTACAGGAGCAGGCATAGTTTTGTCTTATAAGGCTGCTCGGAGTCACCAACTGGTGTAAAATGCCACCTGAACCGTGTACGAGAGATAGTGAATTTTAATCTTGTCAGGGTGTCACTAGACCCCACTCTTTGGATATTGAAGAGGAGAGTTGGGGGTGGCATGGATATACGAGAGGGGTGGGAGGTAGATATGTGAGATCAGGGGGAGCTAACATGGTTAATTGGTAGGAATGCATGTTTCTTAACTGTGATTAGATTTTTGGTAAATATGAGAGAAAATATAAAGAATGAAACGGTTGGTTTAAAACAAAGGCTTTACTGTGATAGCAATATCTTGACCAGACAATGCATGGCACTAGATGTAGATGGTGTGTGGTTGTGTGATGGACTTCAGATCTGCACAATTGGGTCTATGTAGTGAGATGGGTGAGATAATGCAAAATATGCACAAATTAATGGTGTTGGGTGTCCAGGCAGTCAGGGCACAAGAGCAGGCATGGTGGTGTGGCTTAGGACAGCTTGTAGCTACATGCAGGGTTGCATTGGTCATGTGGAGAATCCCTCTCCCAGCGGAATCATGTACCGATAGAGAGGGAGTCTGTGGAGTGATTGCAGACAGTTGTAGCACAGGATCATGTGTAGTGTGGTGGCTTAGGAGAGCACATATACAGCAAAGGGAATGACAGAGGTCCTCTGGAGAGGCCATCACAAACTGCAAGCATGTGCAGAGTGAGGAGGGGGTCCATCCATGGAGCACTTCGATGCATGCTGAGTACTGGAACACACACAATGTTTTGGCTTAGAGAAACCTGGAGACACAAGCAAGAGTCGCATTTGTCAGCTGCAGAAGACCTCCCTCAGTGCAAGCGTGTATAGTTAGAGGGGTTGCTCCAAGCAGCGATTTCAGGCAGCCAGAGTACATGAACAGGCCTAGTGTTGTGGCATAGAGCATCTAGTGGGCCATGGTCTTGGGTCTGAATTGTCATCAATACATTTATGACCTCTAGATGTATGTTTCATTCCCAAGCAGTGCTGTGATGTCTTTAGAATTCCTGATCTACATGGCTTTTGGATGAAGGCAAATTGGCTGAAACTGAATCCAGGTAAAACTTAACTTAACTAATGAAAATATGTGGAGTCTGCATATTGGAAAGAAGCATTACATCTAATAACTAATAACATTACCTGTTAAAAATTGTGGAGAGCAGAATGAAAGAAAGCCAAAGATGTCAGTGCTAGTTTTCACACTACTTGGAAAGTATTATAATTCAGTAATATTATAAACCAAAATGTTGATAAGTGTTTACACATGAAGCATCACAGTGCATGAGTCCCTCATTTCATAAAGTGATACCTTCATGAATGCACGTGGAAGTCTATTGTGATATGATATGATATGGCATTTCTAACGCGCCTACACACAAGTGTTTCAAGGCGCGACGAGGCAAGGGAGGGGAACAAAGGTAGGACAGACACTGATCCTACTAGGTCAGGTGTCATTCAGATCGTGCAAGTGTGTGGGAAGGGGGTATGGGACAGTGCAGCATATGAGAATAGATAATAACAATAAGTAAGTAACGGCCAGCATGTGAAAAGTGCATGGGTAAGTGCAGATATCAGGTGTCAAGGGCTGGTAGGGGACTGTAGGGATACAGGACAGTCCACAAGTGCGGGGATTGCCAGGCAGGCAAGGCAGGCGTGATACGCTGGCAGGGGAGGGACCTGGGCCCGAGATCAGAGGGTGTCCAGGTAGCCAATGAAGTTACGGTTACAGCCAGGAGGTCAGAAGAGGAGAGGAGGAGAAAAAGCAGAAGCAAAGAGAAAGGTTTTGAGGTGCTTCCGGAACCTGAGATGGTTCTCATCAAGGGAGGATGGGAGGCTGTTCCAGAGGGAGGCCCCAGCTGAAGAAAGAGATCTACCACCAACTCATTGCTTGGAGAAGCGAAGAGCTTGTGAAGGAAGATATTTAGGAAAAGAGAGTTGAAGGTATTGAGGCCCCAGGCCCCATAAGGCCTTGTGGATGATGCAGAGGGTTTTGAACTTAATCATCACAGGCACTGGGAGCCATTGCAGAGATTTCAGTCCTAGAGAGATATGTCCTATTCTGGATGAGTTGCAGAGGGCGGAGAGTAGAAGCAAGCAGATTTACAGGGTAATTCATAGAATTCGGCACACAAGTGGCGCATGCGGCTGGCGCACAGTGTGCGCGTGTGGCAGTCTGCGCCAGCCCCGTGCGCCAAAACCCATTTCAGTGCACAGCGTATTCATGGGTTTCAACATCCATAAGCAGCCGTGGTGCAGAGTGGCGCAGCGACCCTGCAGCAGCACCAGTTACGCCCCCAACGCATGAAGTATCACACACGATAGGCCTAGTGCAAGTGGGGTACGTGTATTCTGGGGGTGCGCGGGATGTGTTACATGCGATAGGCCTAGTGCAAGCGGAGTACGTGTATTCTGAGGGGTGCACGTGGAGTTTTACACGTGTTTTCGCCGCCATGGGAGGGGTACGTGTATTCTGGGGGTGCGCAGGGAGTTTTACACACGATAGGCCTAGTGCGAGCGGGGTACATGTATTGTGGGGGTTTGCGGGACGTGTTACATGCGATAGGACTTGTGCGAGCGGGGTACGTGTATTCTGAGGGGTGCACGTGGAGTTTAACAAGCGTTTTCGCTGCCATGGGAGGAGTACGTGTATTCTGGGGGTGCGTGGTATGTTTTACATGCGATAGGCCTAGTGCGAGCGGGGTACATGTATTTCGGGGGTGTGCGTGAAGTATCACACGCGATAGGCCTAGTGCAAGCGGGGTACGTGTATTCTGAGGGTGCGGGGGACGTGTCACACGCGATACGCCTAGTGCGAGCAGGGTATGTGTATTCTGAGGAGTGCGCAGGGAGTTTTACATGCATTTTCGCTGCCGCGGGAGGGGTACGTGTATTCTGAGGGGTGCACGGGAGTATTACACACGTTTTCGCTGCCGCGGGAGAGGTACGTGTATTCCTGGGGTGCCCCAACGCTAATTGGCAGTGTGTGTCCTCCCAGGTGTGCCCCCTCCCGCCTCCCCAGGCCCTGCCGGCAGCCCACAACACAGGGGACTACCCTGCACCCCAGGCCATGCCCCGCAGGCAGCCCATCCACCTTGGGCATGCCCCGCAGATAGCCCAGCCAGCCCACATATCACCATGCACCAGTGAGCCCGACTCATGTCCCCCTGCACCCCCACCCAGCAGTGACAGGCACCTGGCAGCAGGCCCCGACTCATGTCCCCCTGCACCTCCACCCACCCAGTAGTGAGGGGCACCTACCAGCGAGCCCCGACTCATGTCCCCCTGCACCCCCACCCACCGGGCAGTGAGGGGCACCTGCCAGCAGGCCTCGACTCATTTCCCCCTGCACCCCGACTAATGTCCCCCTGCACCCCCACCAACCCGGCAGTGAGGGGCACCTGCCAGCAGGCCCCAACTCATGTCCCCCTGCACCCCCACCCACCCGGCAGTGAGGGGAACCTGCCAGCAGGCCCCGACTCATGTCCCCCTGCACCTCCACCCACCCGGCAGTGAGGGGCACCTACCAGCAGGCCCCGACTCATGTCCCCCTGCACCCCCACCCACCCGGCAGTGAGGGGCACCTGCCAGCAGGCCTCGACTCATTTCCCCCTGTACCCCGACTAATGTCCCCCTGCACGCCCACCAACCCGGAAGTGAGGGGCACCTGCCAGCAGGCCCCAACTCATGTCCCCCTGCACCACCACCCACCCGGCAGTGAGGGGCACCTGCCAGCAGGCCCCGACTCATGTCCCCCTGCACCCCCACCCACCTAGCAGTGAGGGGCACCTGCCAGCAGGCCCCGACTCATGTCCCCCTGCACCCCCACCCACCTGGCAGTGACAGGCACCTGCCAGCAGGCCCCGACTCAAGTCGCCCTGCGCCCCCACCCACCCGGCAGTGAGGGGCACCTGCCAGCAGGCTCTGATTCATGTCCCCCTGTACCCCCACCCACCCGGCAGTGAGGGGCACCTGCCAGCAGGCCCCGACTCATGTCCCCTGCACCCCCACCCACCCGGCAGTGACAGGCACCTGCCAGCAGGCCCCGACTCAAGTCGCCCTGCGCCCCCACCCACCCGGCAGTGAGGGGCACCTGCCAGCAGGCCCCGACTCATGTCCCCCTGCACCCCTACCCACCCGGCAGTGACGGGCACCTGCCAGCAGGCCCTGACTCATGTCCCCATGCACCCCCACCCACCCGGCAGTGAGGGGCACCTGCCAGCAGGCCCCAACTCATGTCCCCCCCAACACGTCATCATGATCCACAATCATGGCCCTCAGGGCCACCCAAATCCCACCGCACGCCACCCCTGCCAAAAAAACAACCATGTATTACATCCACCCCACATTGAAATGGGCATTACATGAAACAACCCAAATGGCATGTATGTACATCAACACATGTCCGTCACACACACGCAATGGGTGACAGTGAATGTGAAAACCCACATTGTGACATGCATGAAACCAATGAGAGAATACCACACATTGAAGTATGAAACCAAAATGTATTCAACACAAAATGAAGTGAAAAAATGAAAACACACAATAATGAAAATAAGAAATAAAATGCAGCATGTTCCAAAATGAAGAAAAATATGAAATCAGAATCCAAATAAAACCAAATGAAAATGTGTCCAAAGTCTCCGTCCAACAGAGCAAATCCAAAGGGAAAGAAATAAGTAAAATCCATTGCTGCATGGTGAGAAAAAAATAAAATGACGATAAATCCACTGTTCAACTATATACAAATTAGAATTCCAGGGTCCATGAGTCCAACCACTGAAATGAAACCTACAAAAAACTACTTAATAAAGAACTGTCTACAAAAAGGTGGGGCATAGTCCAAGTGCCCCCAAATGAAAGAAAAACATAAATTAAACCTAACACTAACTAACTATATACAATGGCGGTGGGCAAGTCCTATGGCTCACTTGCCGATTTACCGGGCCAGGGCATCATCAAACTCCTGTTCTATGTCCTGGAGGCGGGCCTGTTCCATGGCCCTGAGGTTTCGCAGGGATAACGCCATGTCCAACTCCAACTCCCTGTGAATTGCCTCGAGGCACTCGGCCCGCCTCAGCGCCTTGCGCATGGAGTTATCTGCCCTGACCATAGTGAGCCGTGCCTCTTCCGCCCGCCGCCGCTCTGCATCTATGTGCTGGCCCAACTGCTGCCACACGAAAGACACTCCCAATCCAGGGTCCTCCTGCCCTCCGGCCGATGCCTGCAACTCTGATGTTGATGGCCCCGAACCATCATCGCTCCCACCTTGAGCCTGCTGCTGCTGTGCCCTGGCTCTTGATGCCTGCACGTCCTCCTCCTGCTGGGGCTCAGTTGTTGGTGTGGCCACCCCTGCTGGACCTCCGACTCCCGACTGTGGTAGGGATGTGTCCTCCACCAGCCTGGTTGCTGGTTCAGAGGCAGCTCCACAGGGCACCCAGGTGATACATGGGCCGGAAGATGGCACAGAGTACGACTGGCACATAGGGGGTTCAGGTGAGGAGAGGGTCGGAAGAAGGTCCAGCAGACGGAGGTATCCAGTCCTGGTGACCCGTCCCAGTAGGTTGACAGGGTCAAAGAATCATCCAAGATGATGTGCAGTGTCTTCACGAAAACACTGCAGGTCACCTTGCATGCCCAGTTGACGCAATGCCATCCCAGCGAGGACAGGCTCAACCCGGTCCTGGATTGCCAGTTGCTGTGCGCTCATCCCCTCCCTGAAAACGGGTCTGGAAGTAGGCATCCCTGCTGGTGCGGGATGATGCAGTCACAGGATCGGGGACAGGATTACACAGAGGCACCTCAGCGGCAGCCTGTGCTGCCTCCTGTCCCTGCCCCTGGACTGCACCACTAGCACCAGTGGAATCCCCCCTCCAGACCCTGTATGTGTCCCTTCCACGGCCTCCTCCTCAACCAAACCCACCACCAACCTGGATGACTCCATGCCATCTTCCTCCATCAGACCCTGTGGGGTCTCAGCTGCCCCTTCTGCTGCCAAGGAGTCCACCTCCGACCTCTCCCTCTTGGACATACCCTTGTCAGCTGCGGCCACGGACGCGACACCAGACTCCTCACTCCCCGACAAGATGACAACATCGGAGGGGACCTGGGCCTTGTGTCTCCGGCTGGCGGTGCAATCCCTGCTGCTTTGCTCCACAGCACCATCTCCGCCCTCTTCATCAGTTGATGCTGCAGACAGGGAGAGATAGAACACAGGCATCAGGGCACTGTACAATGGTCTGATACACACATGACAGTTGTACATGAGTGGCAGTCTCAAACTTCAAACATGCCATCACACTCCCCAACACACATGTCATTTCAACTCACACACATGAGCACACCAACAGGAATGTTGCACCAAGCAGCACCATCCATACACAAACAACAGCATGAGCAGCTGAAGGTGAGCCTGATGTCACATGCAACACGGGGAGTGCAGAACACATGCACACACGCCACCAGACATACATGCATCTGTACATCTCCACCACCTGTCGCTGTGATATCATCCCCATCCATGTCACATCTTGCAATCAGCCTCCTACATGTCAGTGTCACATGCATCCATGGTGTATCACAGTTGCACACTTGTCAAATACACACACATGCAAATGTACATAGTGCAGATACATGCAGGTGGAAGCAGTGTGACACCACAACTATGCCACAGTACATACACAGAAATTTGAAAATGTGTGCACCCACACCTGCATTTGCCAAGAATGCTTACCAACACATACACCATAGATGTGTCTCACACATGAGAGGACTCACATGCGGCAGGCTCATTTCCCTGTACATACACATGCATACATGGCCCTACACAGAGATATGTACAACCTGCACACTCCGGCCACACCTCAACATGCACAGCATCCAATCAGTACACATGTACACTTACAGCTCGACTCCAGACGGGTCTGCCTCTCAAGGACCTGGAGGTGGAGTTCTGGGCATATACGTTCTAGGACCCTCATTTGGTTGTTAGTTAGGTGGACCCGGCACCCCTTGGCATCCTCTGACTTCAAGAGGTGCCGGGCCTTGTTGAGGATCCTGGACCTGAAGTCCTCCCAGTACTTCCGGACGTGTTGAATGTTGCGGACTGCCTCCCCCTCCTCATTGATGGCAGTCACGATGTCCATCCAGATCCTCCTCCATCTTTCATTGTCGGCGCATGAACTCCCAAAGAGGGCATCATACTGCCCCAGGACATGCTCCACCAGGATACCAACTTCACTGGCACTGAAGCTGTAGCCCTCTCCCTCTCTGGCTGGGGGTTTCCAGTGGTGCCAGATGGTGTTGTGTCCGATATGGCAACACCAGAGGCAGGTGTGGGTGGGCAACTGGGTCCTGGGGCTGGGGTGGGAGCGTGCTCAGGTTCTCTGGGGGGCAGGAAAATGGCCTTCTGGGCAGGAGCGTGGTCTTCTGTGTGTTGTCGTGTGGCCAGCTTGATACGGAGTGATTTGGCACGTGAACAAACTGCACGTCAGCGTGTAATTCGAGGAAAGGCCCTTAGCACGCAAGCGCATCAGTGACGTTACGCGCACAGGCGTTTCCCTCGTGATGGGTGCATAGTGATTCAGCACGTGAAAAAACAGCCAATCTGCGTGTTAATGCGTGTAATCCGAGGAAAGGGCCTAAGCGCCTAAATGACGTGACACGCGTGGGCGTTTCCCTCAGCATGGGTTAAAGGTGAGCGGGCCAGCAGTTCGCTGTACGTGCCTTTTGTGGAGACCGACGTGTGTGTTACTACTTCGTGTTGTTTCGCACACCATCTCAACTTCACAGCGGATCAAGGACGTATCTCTTCTTTTGGCAGGGGTATTGGATGCGTGTTTTTCATTATCACGCTAGTCTGACGGTGAGTCGCGCACACTATTTTTCCCGCTGCGGGTGCCCCTGTGTATCGCATACCCGTTTTCACGGTCATAGTAGCCTGCGTGTCCCACGCATACATGTTTTTAGTATCCTTGTGTGCCACTGCGTACTGTGGGAGGTTAATTCCACACATGTGGACTACCTGGGGTTGCGTGCATGGTTTAACCACAGTTTTGGGGTGCCGGAGCGTTGCGTGACCCGTCACTTCATCACCGGGGTCACATACAGCCTTGCAGATGCAGGGGTGCTTTTAACATCTTGTATCCCACCACCTTCACCCAAATTGCCCAGGACAATTGTTGTGTACACCTCCCATTGGCACGTCTCCATCTGTGCCAGCACTACTCCATCTGTGCCATGATTGGGAGGCCACGAAAGGTGAGGGCTGCCTCAGCTGGGCGTACTCCTTGCGGTGGGCGTGGTCAGGGACGTGGCCGGGGTGACCAGGGAGTAGGGGGACTCCAGGGTGTCCAGGCTGGCTGCAAAGGGGGAAGAGGCAGGCGTGCACCAGCTCAGAACTATGGTGTTCCACGTGTTGGTGCAGTCATGCCACCACCCCCTGCGGTTCTGGGAGATGCAGTTCATGCATCTGGCACTGGCGCCCATGTGACCCGGCAGTCCGTTTCATCGACTGCCACGGGCCCAAGGGTAGTGGTAGCTGCAGGTGCAGCTGGTGACTCCCCCACCCAGGCTCAGGGTCTGACAGCGCAGGATGCGTTGGCACTTGAAGAGTCCATGGATGATTTCCAGCCAGTCAGGAGGAACACCGTAGGTGCACGCAGGGCTGCCCTGACCGAGGCAGATGTCCCTGGGGCAGTAATGTCATCTGCTGCCCCGACCAGCCGGGTGTTGGCAAGTGCAGGGGCAGATGCAGCCAACAACACCCCGGTTGTGAGTCTACCAACCAGGACAGTCGCGGTCAATGACCCTGGCACAGCGGATGTTGCTGTGCAGGGTCCATTCCAGGGCACCCAGCAGCCATTGACGCAGGTCAGGCCTTCGGTCGTCCTTCCACCTGCTACTCCCTTGGTTCAATCCACCGGTGCCACTGGTCATACTGATCAGGTCAGCATTCGCCAGCCAGGGTCCGCACCACCACCCAAGAGGAGAAAGGTTGCAACTGCAACAAAGGCTGGGACCCCAGACAAAGCCACGGCCTCCTGCACGTCAAGGAAAAAGCCTTTCTTTGCGCAGGAACTGGACTCCCTTTTGGACTACGTGCCGGGAACACAGCCGTGACATGCTAGTGGGGCCGAATTGTCAAACTACGGCTGCCCATCGGAATACCCACTGGAAGCATGTTGCGGATAACGTGAGTGCATTCGGCCATGAGGTACACACAGCTACCGAGTGCAAGAAGCGTTGGGATGACCTCAAATGCAACGCTAAGGCCAAGTGTGCCTCTAATTGCAGCATGACTCTGGTGACTGGCAGGCAGTGGGCCACCACCTGAGGAGGATGACCTCACTCCGCACGAGTCACTCGTTGCGGAGTTCATACTGGCAGAATCGGTTGAAGGAGTGGGAGAGATGCAGGACTTTGATGCCCCATCCAGTGAGTGTTGTTGCGTGTATGTCCAGCCCATGTGTGGTTTGCCTGTGTGATGTCTTGTGCTTGACTGCCACTACATGCTATGGTTACATGGTTCTCATGTGCTAGTCATGCAATGCTTCACTGATGCGTGCATGCTGTGCAGGATAGTGGACATGTAGAGCAGACAGGGACTGTCCTCATCACCACACTTGCACCCTACTCACATGCTAGCTCACTGGCCCTTCTGCATGTAGCCAGGGGTGTCATTCCTCTCCGCACTGGGATTATGTCATTGCATGACTGACGTGCATGTGTCCTCTGCCTGCATGCGGGTACTCCACGTAGGCATGCCCCCTTGCCCCTCCATCCCCCCTGCACCCCAATTTCAACATTGCACTGGTGTGCATCATTTTGGCATACTGCAATGGCCTGTTCAAGCCCCCTGTGTACATGCTAACTTCCACCAGGCAACCTGCCAGACACATGCAGTGGGGTACATCCTCTGCCCTTCATGCAGGGTACTTGGACTGTGCAGATGGCAGATGCTCCGCAGGGACATGAGTGCCCATTCATGCTCCATGTGCATTCCATGCATGCCCCTATGTGTCCTTGACTGGATGATCATTGTAGTACCTGTCCAGAATGAGCTACACATCATCATCTGCTGTGTTGTCTCTTGACTCAGATGATGCAATTGATGGTAGTCAACATTGTCTGCCAATACACAGGTCTCTGGTCACCCTTTTGATACCATGCAAGGCATCCCTGCATTTTCACTAAGGGGGCGGGGGGCGTTGCTTGTAGCCATGCAACCCATTGCATGCACATTGCATGTGATGCCTGAACTTGCCCTTCCACTGCCTTCACGTTTTTTGATACACATCATGAAGTACTTGTACATGTAGATAGTGAGTAACGTACACATGTTCTGCACTGCATCGACCTACTTCTGGGCCGTATAACACCCTTCTACATGCCTACTCACTGATGCAATGTCAAATTGACCTGCGTGTGTGACATGTCTGCTTCATGTGTTGGCTATCTGTGTGATGTGTATGTGTGTGTGTGTTACGTGCTTCTAACATGTGTACTAATGATTTTTTTCTCTCCACTTTTCAGATGATGATGCAATGGAGCCAGAGGATGGTGTTATCATGCCAGGCACAGGGTTGTTATCACAACAGCAACCCGGCACAAGTGGGGGTTGTGGGGTGGTAGACCACGAGAACCCACATGTGCTACAGTCCATCTTGTCTTTTGCTGGCAATGAGTCCAGCCCAGATGACCACTCTGACGTCCATGTCGAGTTGGATGTGCATCAGGTCCATACGTCAGGGGTAAGTGATTCTGATGTGGACACTCCTCTGTCCGCGACACCTGCACCGAGGGGCCAGACAGTGCTGGGACCTCCGCCTGTGGTGTATCAGGATACAGGGTCACCCTCCACACCAGTCGCTGATAGGCCTGGGCCATCACGTCGACGGGGGCATGTAGTCGTGCAGCCGCGGGTGGTGCCAACCCAACGAGGACGGGCGGTCCTTGGGTCCCGCAGGTGTCAACCCAGCAACGCGGTGGCCGCGCACCACCGATGTCTACTGAGTGGTAGCAAGACATGACTGCCAATTCAAAACGCCAGGGGTCAGCACTTGATAACATCGCTGTGAGCATGGAACGTGTGGCCCAATCCATGCTCCCCCCTGCTAGGCAGGTGTTTCTCCAGCAGCAGGCAGCACGGTCCATGGCCCGCTACCTCAGGCTCGGCATGGTGGCCTCAGACAGGGCATGCCAGGCTGAAATGGTGTCTTTGCATCGAGCAATTACTGCTCACGCAGAGGCACACATGGAGGCCATGGAGGTTGAGTATGCTTCCCTCAGATCCACTCTGGGCGTGCTCATGATGACCCAGAGGGAGCGGGCAGAGGAGAGGTTTGCGCAGCTTGAGCGTACCATCTCGGCTGAGCTACGTGCTTGCTGGGAGGTGAATCAGTTGTCCAGCCAGGCCTTGCAGGAAGAACTCTGTGTTACATGTGTTACCTTGCAAGAGGAAGCGTGCGTATCATGGGAGGTTCTGCATGCAGACCTACGTGTAAACGCCGCACAGAACCAGGCTCACCCGTCCGGCAGACTTGCTGCCGACAAGGGGCAAGCTGCAGCTAGGCATGGTCAGGCTCCTGTGCCATGTCCTCCTTTTCAGGATGAGCCAGACCCGGACGACGAGATATCTCCCACATAGGTCGGGCTGTGCAGGCGTTGAGCCCATGGAGGTTTTCTTTTTTGTCTCAACATCATCGCATGTGGGTGTTGAGGTGCACCCTGTACCTCCCCTCCTCCTGGGTGCCCCCCGGGTCGTATGTGGCCATTTTTGATTTTTGATTTTAGTTTTGTTAGTTAATATTGACTATTTCATAGTTATTTTAATTAGGTTATGTAGGTTGTTCATTGTTAGTTGAATTAGTTAATATAGTTTAATATTGTTTGTCTATTGTGCATTCATGTGGTGGTGTGGTGCTTTGTGGCTTTTGAAAACATCCACTGTCTGTTCCAGCAGGGTCCTTCAAGCTTGTCTCGTGTATGTGTTTGCAGCTTGGGTTCCTGACTCACATAGGCCACTCCTGCTTCCCTTATCCATTGGCTTGCTAGGATGGTTTGGTGTAACAAACATTTACACAAGGGCTTTGGACTTTCGTCATAACTGTGGCCTGTCTGCTGCTGTACTACTTGTGTTAACACCCCTAGTGGGGATTTGTAGCGTTTTATCCACCCCATGTCTGTAATCAGTTTGGGTGTGTACGTGATTGATGTCTCCATTAATTGATGTGGATTGTGATTTATGCTATTTTATTGCCTGTATATGTGCTTGATGCCCTTCATGCTGTAGACAGTAGCCTGAACCTTGGGCCTGTAAAAGACACACTGATGGTGGGAGGAGTTTGGATGTAGGTCTGTAACCGGGCCCAGTGACAACCAGCATGAAGACACACACACAGGGAACTTTCAAGCCTTATTAATATCTTTTATGCCCTTTCTGCAGGGAAATGAGCCTCCACACTACCTTTGCCAGCAGACACAGGGATGAGTAATCCTGATGACTGGCCACGTTCGGTGGTGCAGACGTGTGCATGTGTGCACAAGCAGAAGCACAGGGCTTGTGCTCTGACTTCCGACAGAAGCAGACGTGTTTCCAGGAGCTCCAGGCAAGGTGAGCAGCACAAGGGGCCACACCACAGCCAACCTTACACCAGGCCACTTGCACATGCATGCTAAGTAGCACCAGTACTGGGGAGCTTTGCCAGGCATTGTTGGAGAAGCGCACAGTACAGCTGACATGCGTTGAGGGCCAAACGAAAAGTGGCTTTACAAGTTGTCAGGGGCACACGCAGGGGCCATCGAACATATCCTCAAGTACCCCCTGCTCCATTGAAGGAGACTTATTAGGGCAGTAGCGTTCCTAGCCAGATACTGATAGAGCGCACAGGGACACCCTGCGAGGCACAGACTTGTGTGCAGTGCACATCATTTGCATGTGCAGATTGCCACCTGCACTACCTATTGAAATCCGCGGCTGCCAGAACACAACTTGTACTGAAGTTGCACCTCGCTATACGCGTGTAGCAGCTCACCCAGGGGCCATTGCATCATGTGTGATTCACATTGGTCTTCCATTTCCCAGGCACCTACATGTGCCTGCCTTACTGCATTGACAGTGTATGAACCGTGAGAGGGCCAAGCTAACGTATGGGTACAAAGCAGCAGACAGGAGTGTTTGTTTGTGGAGGAGTCACTTACTTTGGGGCATGGATGGTGTTGTGTGTGTGTGTTGTTAACACACATTCAGATTAGTAACTCACACTCTCTTTGCAGCATTGAACTGCTCCTGTTACCAGACCCGAGAGTGCGCAGGCAGAAGGCCAGCACTCACCCCAGAGATAATTCTCTCTTTGGCTTGCATTTGCTCATTTGGTTCAAAGCGCATGATGAACATGTTTTCTCAGATTGAGTATGTGTTATTGTGAATAGTAGTTTTTACTACTTTAACTACTTTCCCTTGCCAATCCAACTCCCCTCTCCTGCCCCTGATTCCGGTTATCCTGCATACCAATGCCTGTCCAAACAACATATCCCTCATCCTCCTTCCCTGCCGGGGTCTCAGAAGCCTGTGTAAGTTTGACCTTGCAGGCGCCCAGCCCACAGAGGGGGTGGTTGGTTCATGCCACTCAGGTGCCTGGACACCGGAGCTGTGGCACTACCCATCAGTTGTTGCATCCTCATTGTATGTTATGTACCGTAAATGGTACCCATCCTGTAGGACCATTTCTCAACTGTGCTACCTTGGTTGTTCTATCATTGTGCTTGTACATGTGCTTTGACATTTCCTGCTACTTTAAGTCATCTACTGGATACTCTTCCTGGGTTTTTGGTGCCTAAAGGCTTTTTCCCTGGTTTGTGGGTTTGGCTCCTTGGAGTTCTTTGCGATTTGGTATTTTTACCAGTCAAGGTGGCCTCTGAGAGGGCTGGACCCTATTTACATGCAAGCTGGAACATGGAGACCAAGGGGTATGGTGATCCTGCAGCCAGGTAGGCTTGACGGAAGAAGGCTACATACCCCAGACACAGTTGTTCAGAAGGTCACGGTGATGTGTAAATGAGGGAGGGCCTTTTGTTGTTGGACAGTTGGCTTGGGCTAGAGTGTTTTGGGCACTCTGACATTGTAATTGTGGGGCACTATGTACATGATGTGTTGTACTGGTCAATGCCTGTTCCTCTGTTGTCTTTACTTTTCTGGTGTCAGGGGATTGGTGTGGTTTGACATGCTGGGGTGTTCACATGGGCAATGTTCAGATGTGATGTGTATAGGACACTGAGGGTCACTTTATTTCACATGCATATATTGAGTGCACGTCCCTAATGACACACACAGTTGCACAATGGTCCACCACATGTACAACCACCCTTCCATGGCCACTGGTGCACACAGATTGCATTCTCGGGCCCGCTGTGTCCCTGCAGCACATGATTTATTACCATTTTGGTATCCTGTACATACGTCATTTGGTTATTGATTTGATTTGTCATTTTCATGTGATACTCAAGGTGTATCTGCAACACAATGGCTGATCAATGTGTTGTGTGCTGAGCAGTGTGTTGCAGGAGACACACACAGCACACGGGTTTGGGAGTAGGGATTTTGCCATGCCCATTGTGCATGTGAACAGGCATTCAGTGTTGTGGTGTTGTGTTCATGCTACGACTGGTGGAAAGCATTTGTGTCTGACTTTGTATGTGTGGGAGGTTGTTGGTCAGCCTTTTCATCTGATTACATTTCAGGCATCATTGTCTTGTGCCAGTTTTCATTTGTGACATGTCACTTTGTATCTTATCGGTCATGTGTTGGCCTTTTTCTATTGCATATGCATATAGTAGCTGGCCGCCAGAGCGGTCAAGGGAGCGGAAGTGTGACTTGAGTACTCCGAATGTGCGCTCCACGATGCCCCTAGGTGCAATATGGGCAGTGTTGTATCTTACCTGGGGTGGTGTGGTGGGGTTCCGGATCGGCGTCATCATGTGGTTGCTCAGAGGGTAGGCACTGTCCCTTGGGGAGGTGATAATGGTTGTGATTATTGGGGTTTGTGTATTTGGCTGTGATTGACATGCATGCATGTGCACAGGCATTTGTACTCACCTAGGAGCCATGTGTCGCCATGCTGTCCAGCTTCCAGGGCCCAGCTCAGGGCAGACATTCTGTATATTAAACTGTCATGGGTAGAGCCAGGGTAGTTTGCATAGACACCGGTGATGATTCCCTTTGCATCACATACGACCTGCACGTTGATGGAATGCCAGTGCTTGCGGTTTCGATAGATGTGCTCAGTGGCACCTGTAAAAGTCCTGGACCACGGCCTGCCTTTCTGCGGGTGTTCTGGGGATGTATATGTGCCTGCGGACTGAGGGGTGCGCAGTGATAATTACCAACACCCGGTGTAGGCAGCGTGACTGCGTGGCCTGTGAGACCCCCCCCCCACTATGGCAGCTGTCCGCTGAAATGACCCAGTGGCCAAAAAATGCAGGACATTGAGCACCTTCTCCAAGGGGTTCAATGCTTGGGAGCACGGGGTGGGTGATGTAAGGTCATCTTCCCACTCCCTGACCAGGTCTAGGAAGATACGGGGTGGAAACCTATACCTGCCATAGACCTGGTCGTCAGGCATCCCAAAAAGGCTAGTCCGGGGAAAAAAAAAGCGGGCCCTGGCTATTCTCCTCCTCCTGCGGTGTCCCACGATCAGTGCTGCGACAAATGGGGCATTCATCGTAGCTGGATATACGTGTTTGTTGTTTGCGTGCACTTTTATTCTGTGTGCGGGGATGCTTCCACCTGCCTTCGTGTGGCGGACGTGTTGATGCCTATGTGCGTCTTTTGGTGTGTGCGGGTTTCCCGTATTCGATTCCATGAATACATGCTGTTCGTGTGCGTGTGGGCGTTCCGTGTATTTCCCTGCAGTACTTCCCCAGTTACGCCTTCTTTTTCACGCGTGGTTCCCATTCCGCGTGTTACGCCCTGTGTCCCGCCCCTTTTTGGTGTGTGCGCAGATGTTGTGTGCTTTCCCCGTGCGTGTCGCGCACAGCGTTTGGGATGTTGCAATGACGTGTGCGCCCGTGTGCGTCACGCACGGATTTGGCACACATCTGGGGAAAACTTGCACAGGCCCTTCCTTGAATCGAAAGCGTGCGCGTGTGCTTGCTTTTTCACGCTTGCGCTGAGATTTCCGGCACACTTTTCTTCCATGAATCGGCCCCTTAGAAAGAGGCTTTTGCAATAGTCCAGCCTAGAGAGAACCAGAGCTCTGGAGACAGTAAGTTCTGGGGGAAGGAGAGGAAAGGAAGAATACCTTTGAGGAGGTGCATTTGGTAGTGTGACTTCTTAGAGATGTCAGAGATGTGAGGAAAGAAGGAAAGTGTGGAGTCGAAGATGACCCCCAAGGTTTTCAGCCTGGCAGGTGAGAGCAGGAGGAGGGCCAAGAGAAGCCGGCCAGAGAGCTGCAGGAAAGGAGGGAGCAGGTGTGCCAATGAGGAGAATCTCAGTCTTACTGGCATTAAGGCAGAGGTCATTGGTGGCACATGACTCCTGGATAGCAGACAGACAGTCAGAGATGAGGGAAGGAGAGGAGGAGGCCGAGGGTAGCCTGAAAATGAGCTGGTTGTCATTCGCATAGCACTGAAAGTTGGGGCAGAGAGCAGGGATGCAGTGGGCAAGGAGTGCACAAAGATCTGCACATACAAAACTATACAATAGGGAATGCATCACTGTTTAAATATAAATATAAAGGAAATCATTGGGTTTTTTATCCGTGCATTGGATGCTCATTTTTGTTAGCTCTCCAGGGAGACCTTTGACAAACTAATTTCTTCTGTTTTACCCCTGCATACATGTTCAAATGGGAGGTGGTTTGGCATTCTAATAGATGACTTGCCATCTGGTGAAGAATAGGCTTGGCTCATATTTCACATCACAAACTAATTAAGAGTCATCTGTTAAAGGTCTTTGGAGAATGGAATACTCCCAAAAGGATATTCTTAATACATATATGTTTAAATGCCAACAAGGATGAATCCATTGTTTCCAGAACTTATACAATTCTAAACTGTTTGCATGTCAACCATGCAATAAAACAGACCATCTGAAGCCATGAAAGTCTTTGCAAACAAAGGAGGCAGGTCAGCGAACCCTTTTTATCATTATCTGAAAGCCAAGCCTGAGGACGAGTGTTTCATCATTTAAAATAATTCAATTTTAAGATATATCAAGCAACAGAAATGCATTTAAAACCACACATCTATATGACCTAGAATAAAACATAAATGTATGTTATACATGTGAGATTCTCCATTGTCAGGTGAATAAAAACATTTAATTTTTAGGATGATTGATAATTGAAAAACTAGAAGTATTAATACATATTTCATATATTATCACACATTTTAATGTTTGATATCCCTGCATTAGTCAGCATGAGGGGAATCCAGAAATCTTTATTTCATGTATCCGTGATGAAATATGAAATAAAACTGAATTTGAATTAAAAGTATTCCGAGCAGCCAGCTCCTACCTTTTTGCACTTATTGAAACTAATATCAACCTATGAAGACTGGGGTGGGGTGTATTGTCTGGGAATTTCAAACTATTATGCAAGCCACAGGAAATGTTTAACCAATCAAATAGTGTGAGGTCACAAGGACACATTGTGGCAAAAATCACCATTATAAAAGTAGAAACACCCAGGGAAAAGGACAAACTCTGGAATTAAAGGTTACATAGAAGTAATCCCTCTCCCCCTGAGCTGGCGAAGCTCATGCAACATTATGCAACATTCTGTCAAAATCAAGGTTAAAAAGAAAAAAGGCACACCTCAGGTGCGGGAGGGTTCAAGGCTATTATTTGATGGCTCAGATAACTATAGATGAGGCTAAAATCAAGGAGGTGCCCTTCTTTGATTATTTGGGCCTCAAATTATTCAGAATGGGATGTGGAATAACCAGATAGATAAAGCAAACATGATTCTGGGGAAACATTGTAACGGTATTTTATGATTTTCTAAGAGCTTTCACAATTATACCTTATCCTCTGCACTGGCATTATATTGAGCCCGGGCTATTACAGTCGTATATTGTGGGACCGAGTTATGGGGATACTGCAAAATCCCCCAAGTGCAGACTACAGAAAATATTTTCTTGAAGAGGTTGCTCTCCATATCTGTGAGCACACCAACTATTCCACTGTATATAGAGCTTGGCCTATTCTTCATTGATACCCTGTTAGGTATTAAACCATTGCTTTACTGGGTATGCTTATGGACATGCAACACTCTTGCCAAATATACATCAGCAGCAGGAGACGTTTTAGGGTATCCCCAAACATGATCACTCCCTTGGTTCAAATATATTAACTTCTTAAAATGATTAAACCTGGAGGAACTAAGGGTAAATCATTCTAGCATTTTTTTTTAAAACATGGACATTGCATTAGAGATGAATATATTAATTTATGTAAGGGGATCGCTATCAACAAATGTTTTGATTTTCTTGAAGATATGCCTACCTATTTATTAAGAAGGGTAACTCTGTAGAGGATTACCTCTGCCTAATCAAAAACCCATTCCAGAGATCCCTTTATATGAAAATACGATTAGGTACACTGCTGACTGCTATATTTAAAGCTCATTGGAGTAGTTCAAATTCCACGTCCTGTCCATTTTGACCTGGTGTTGTTATAAGGATATAACATTTCCTCCTCCTGCACCCCATGTGTCAGGATTAATGATTCAGAAATCTAAAACTTTGCCTTTTAAATAGAGGTATTCACACTTTCATTGTGGCTGAGGAACTGTATAAGAGTGCATGTAACATATATGTTATTTTTGCTGCATCACATTTTTTACAGAAAGTATGGCAGAGGAGAAAAAGCATTATGTTACTGCCACGATGAAGACTTATATGTTTTAATGGTTGGGGTCTAGTATTTTTGGTCTAATGTTTTTAGAATATAGATATTATGTTCCTATGTAGTGAATGGTTTTACATTTTCAATTGTTAGATGTGTTGTAGTGTATCTCTGTATTTATTGTTAATAGTGTTTATGTTGCAACCTTTTATGGTATGAATCACGGATATAAAGGATTGATTGATTGATAGAAGTGGAACAACTGTTCCAAATTGTTGACAGCTGAGCTTGGATATTATCTGGAGGGTTAGCCTTATCCATGAGGAAACCTGTACTTGGGGAAAGAGGAAACGGAAAGAGACCAGAAGAGGGCTATCTTACTGGGAGTTCCTTTGAAAACTCTTGGCTCAGTGCCTTTAAGAATTTTTCAAACTTGAGTATGAAAATTACCCCTAACTAATTAGAAAAGGCACTCTAGGACACTTTCTGAGCTAAGCTTTAGAAGCGGTGGATGTGGAGGTAGTTTCTAATAGGGGGAGCTCATTCCAAATAGAATATTTTGATATTTTAGTGTTAAATGCAACAATGCTTTCTTACTACATTTAAAGCCAAATGAGATTTAATTTATTGCGGATGTTGAAGAGGTGGTGCCGGCAGGCACGAGAGGTTAGAGAGATGTGTTTGGAGAAGGAGAGAGAGGAGTCAATGTGGAGGCCAAGGTTGGGGGCATGGGTCGAGATGGGGAGATTGGAAGGGGGAAATTGGATGAAGGGAGGAGGGGAAGGTGAGAGAGTGCTAGGAGGGAAGAAAAGCACTTCAGTCTTGTCAGTAATGAGGGAAAGAAAATGGGATGACATCCAATTTTTTATGGCCATAAGGCAGGAAGAGAGAGTGTGGAGGAGTTCAGAGGTGAAGGAAGAGAAGTAGAGAAAGAGTTGGGTATCATACGCATAGAAGTGGTGGGAGATGCCGAAAGAAGAGATGATGGGGCGAGAAGGGAGGTATAGAGAGAGAAAGGGAAAGGTCCGAGTACGGAACCCTGGGGAATGCCATAGTTCAGGGGGAAGTTGGAGGAGGTGCGGCAGCCACAGGAGACAGTAAAGGAGAGGTAAGAGGAGAGCCAAGAGAGGACAGTGCCTTGAAGCCGAAGGATGACAGAGTGCTAAGAAGTAAGGGGTGATCTATTGTGGCAAAGGCTGACAAGAGGTCAAGGGGGATGAGAATTGAGGATTGCTTAGCGTAGCGAGCGGTGAGGAGAGAATTGAGTACATAAGTGAGAGCAGCCTCAGTGGAGTATTTGGGGCAGAAACCAGACTGAGAGGTGGGGAGGAGGGAGTGAGAGGAGACGAAAGCTGAGAGTTGAGAGTAGGCTAGGCACTCAAAGAGCTTTGAGATGAAGGGGAGAAGAGAGATTGGTCTGAAGTTGGAGGCAAGAAGAGGGCTAGCAGAGGGTTTCTTCAGGATAGGGATGATGGTAGCATGTTTGAAGGCTGAAGGGAAAGTAGCAGAGGAGAGACAGATGTTGAAGAAGGTGGTTAGGTAGGGGATGAGGAGAGGGTAGACTTTGAGGACGAGGGAGGTGGGGATGGGATCAGAGGGGGTAGTAGTATGGCGAGTTTTGGACAGGAGACGGGAGACGCAGTCTGGGGTGATAGGAGAGAAGGTGGACATGTTAGCATGTTCGTATGTTCTTATGTATACAGAGCACAGGGGCTGATAAAGTATTACTAACATAATGACAACAGGACTGTGTAGGTTGTTATTGTAAATTATATCCTGCTGTCACTGTACTTAAAGCCAAATGAGACTACATTTAAACAAAAACAAATAGTATTCTGCCTTTCTCTGTACTTTGGGTATAGTGTAGAACAGGTATAATTTCCCAGTGCAGATTGAAGCTTTTTTTGTAAATGATAGCTAAATAAACTGAATCCTGTAGTTTTCACAGGTATAGTCATCACCTTAGCTGAGAATAGGTGGACATGCGTCATAGGGAAAAATAGATAATTGATACATAAACACATGTGAAAGCCATAGATATTTAAAATGACAGATTGTGATGGAACAGATTTCAGGATTTTCATTCCAATAACAAAGATGTACTCCCAAATAAACCCTACAATTTTACTGATGATTTTGCATTGAAATGAGGGGACCACTAACTAAATACACTCAAATCATTCAAAGGGATGGTGGGGTATAGTTGTTGTCCTTTCAGAAAATCGTAGTCTTGGATGAATGCATATGGTACATACATCAACATTATGTGTGTTCTAAATTGATAGCTCTTCTTCCCTAACCTAAACCTGCAGATGTAGATAATTGGTATGGAGTGAAAATGTCTCTTTTTTTTATCGAAAAAAGGACTGATTTAGAAAGACCGCTCTGTGAATGCACACTTTCTAAAGGTAACTGTCACGCCCCTGCCACACACAAGTGCTCACAGGGGCTGACAGGCTGATCGAGATGGGCAGGAGAAGACGGAAGTGGGAAGAGAGGTAAGTGTGTATGTGTGTGTGTGTGTGTGTGTGTGTGTCTGTGTGTCTGTGTGCCATTGTGTGGGTCTGTGTATCTGTGTGTATGTTAGTGTGGGGAGGGGTGGGGGAAGGTGTGTGTATTTGTGATTGAGTTAGGATATATATAAATAGGTTAGGGGTTGCATGAGGACAGAGATGGGGGAGTTAGCAGGAATAATGGCAGGGGAGTTTGGGGGTGAACCCCCCTGTTTTCAGAGGTGAGTGGGGTAAGGGGTGGGAAAAAGGCAAATAATGAAGGTTGCACCAAATCGATCGAAACACATTTTTCTTTTTTGTGTGCGACGTTCACTATTCGACATCATCACATAATCGTAGCCTGCATTCAAATAGCATTCACCTACTAAAAACCTGCAGCACCATACTTACAGGGAGGGGGTTGAGGGGATTTATTTCTATTGAATGGTAATAGTGTTGATATTTATGCAACCCGCCTATGGTACTAATAATTGTTAATGACACTGGAGAAAATATAGTGTTCTAAAATCAATGCTGGAGTATAAAGATTATAATGTCATGTATAAGTATTCAAACACACTGGCCAATGAGTGGCATGGCCATCTTAAAGTACAGTGTTTGTGCAGATCCTCCTTTGCAGTACTGAAGATTAATATTAAGACATGTAATCATTTGTTTAGAGCATCTGTGCGTATTGAATCTTAGTGAAAAAAACAATGGCAGGTGACAAGCTGCCTATGTTTATGGATATACAATATCATTATGGAGACTTCCTCAGCATAAAGAAAGGGGACCGCTTTTGCATTGATTTTATTTTAATAAAACAAAATATTGGTTCATAATGCAGCATGTTTCTTGTTCCAGAATTGAGAAGTGGGATTGTATGCCATTAAACACCAGGGAGCATTAGACAAGGGATTGCCACTTCGTGAACAGTGCAACACATGAACAAATATCTCAACACAAGTCAGGCCAGGTAAAAGGGAGGACACTGGGGTACAACGTTTCATAAAAGATGATGTTTTGTTTTGCCCACATTAAGGCAGTGGTTGTTATCCCACATTTAAGATTGGACCTTTGATAGGCATTTCCTTATGTGTTAGTCGTTTGTGGGGTCAATGCTGAGTTTACAAATAATTTGGGTATCATCCGTATAGAGTAGGACGTTCGTAACTTGTTGCCCAATGATCAGGGCTAGTGGCTTGATATAAGTGCTTAATAGCTATGACTACAGTTCTGGACGAGGCCAGAAAGTTTAGAAACAGGAAATGGAAAACAAACATAAGTGTGAGACATTGGAAGAGGCTCTGTGGTCTACCCGGTCATCAGCATGTGCCAGGTCTAACAGGATCAAGACTATGGTTTTATTTTCTTCTAGTGCTCTGGAGATTTCCTCCTTTTAACAGTATGGCTACATCCTGCACCTCTAGCAGTCTTGAACCTGGCCATATACCAATGGTATAGTAGGTTGTATTCACTGCAAGTCTGAAACTTTTTGTTATCCTGTTTTTGAAATGTGTTGTTCATGTACAGGATATTGGCAGTAGGTTGGTCATTTTTTGGTCAACTGTTTTTTTTAGAAGAAGTTTAATGTATATTGATTGCAAGGGATTGGAAATCTGCCCAGTTTGAAAGGATTGCAAAATGAATGTCTGTTATAGGTTAGATGAAAGCAGTGTTTCGACAGTATGTTCATTATTTGAGAACCTAAGTGGGACATGTGGTGCACGATTCTTTGGAAGCCTTGAGGGTGGCTGTTACATATAGACTATACATGGTGGCGACAGCGGTGAGCTAGAGGAATCCGGACGATGACTCTGTGTTTTGTGCATATTTGATTTGTGGACTATGTTGTATCCTCCATAGCCACGCATTGAAGATACTCCATTCCAAGATGGTGCATTGCAGGACATCAGGAGCACTTCGGTGTTGATGGACATAATAATCCAGCAAGGAACAGAGAAGTTGTCAAGCAAAACCCATGTTGCATTTGGCTTGTCACTTTATGAAGTCTTGTCACCACTGGCGTCCTTGCACATCCACTTTTTCCCTCTCTGTTTATGTTGTACCTAATGAGCCTTGTGTGGGTTCCTTCTCCTAGGGTTTCTTTTCTGTTTGGTGTTGCCTAACCTGAGTCAACTAAACTCCCCATGTGCCACTGGCCCTGCATGTCACTCTTCATTCTCTGGTGTTTCTTTTTTCTTTTTTTCTTTAAGTATCATACAGTTAAACAAGTCACTTTTGATACATGTCATCAAGGAAAGGAATATAATGAATAATAAGAGTAGAAAAGGGGAAAGAAGCAAGAGGAAAGAAGAAAAACTAAGTCAAATCAATCCACAGAAAAAGGAGACATATAAAATAAATACATTCAAAATGCTAACATTTTGAATATCCCATATACATCTCTCCACATCTTAGAAACACAATCAGTCCATGGGTGAAATTTGGGAGTCCAGACCTGATGCCCTGAGGGCTCAACCTCGTAGCACAACCAGTGCTTCACAGTTTGTCAAAAGATGTTGAACCGTCTGTACTTCCTCATTACCACAAAGCCGACAACATCTAACCTGCTCACCCCCCCCCCCAGAGTATTAGACAATTGACCAACAATTTCAACTGTGGCTGCTACATTGAATTTAAAGATGAGATAATCCCACACAAAATAATTCCCCAAAAAGTTACTGATGTGGGAAGGCATCAGTTGTCTTTTGAGTATATATGGAAAGAAGCTAGCTGAAGTGGATTTATCAGCCAGTGTTTAAAGGAGACCAGTTTCCTTTTCAACACATTTTTTATATTGGATTGAATTTAACATCAACATAGCCTTCTGGTTACTCCCAACCCACTAGTCGACCATACTCAGCATTGTGCCTTATGCTGAGTTCCTCATAAAAACAGCCTTTGTAGCCAGGGCCTTGAACAATATCCCCATCAGGGTGTTGGCTTGCGCATGGGCGAGTTTCCAGAACAGCATCAGGCTGCTCAGCACAATGCGCTTGTGGATCATGATAAGATCGAATTCCAGGGAATCATCTCTGCTGAAGCATAAACTGGTAATCTTAACAGATGATTTAGCAGCCTAACTTTAAGCTTGGTTATAGCTTCCAACATGCGCAGGCCAAAGACCTTTGCTGTGTAACACAGGATAGGCACAACCTTTGCAGCAAAGCCCAAAGATTAGCCTCCAGCCCATGATTCAAAAGAGCATGTGGCCCACACAATTCTCGCCAAGGCACCTTGAGACTGCACAGATGTGACTTGCCTCTGGAGCTAGCTTAAAAAAAAACATCCAGATATACATATTGGGATACCACCTCAACAACCAGGCCCTTCATATTCCACTTTACTCTAGCCACAAGCCTGTAAGATTTTTCAAAGACCAGGATCTTGGTTGTATTCATGTTTACTTTTAAGGAGTTCAAGGTCGAGTAAGAGTCAAGGTTGTCCAGGGAGGATTGCAGACCGCCTGGAGTCAAATCCAGGATGACAATGTTGTCCGCATAACCCATCCACAGTACAACCATTTCACCCAACTTTGGTGGAAGAGTTTTCGGGACGACCAATGCACAGCCCATGTCTGAGAGATAGAGGTTGAAGAGAATCCAGGCCAGGAGCTAGCCCTGCTTCAGGCCCACCTCTGTCAAGATACAAGCAGAAGTACCACCCTCTCCCCCAGCCTTATTTTACACAGGTGTTAGTGTGTAGCAATACAATAATTTTCAGGACACCCGGTGGGTTCCCCCAACCCGCCAGCTTTCCCCACAACCTTGTTCGATCTACCGTGTCAAAGGCAGTGCTGTAATCTACAAACGCTGCATAGATGGGCGATTGCGAATCAACTGAGCCTGTTCCACAATAGAGATCAATGCAAGTATGTTTACTGACATGGAGCAGCCCTTGATAAAGCCAGTCTGGTTCCCGGGGATGATGTTATTCACCTCTGCCCACATAGTCAGCTCATCCAGTAGAATTTGTGCAATTACCTTGGACGATATGTCCAACATGGCCAGAAGGCGATAATTACGTGGGTCGACACGATCACCCTTCTTATGTACTGGAACCAGAATGCTATCCTGTCAGGAAGAGGGAGCCACCTGGGAAACGGAAATACAGCTAAATAGCTGGTGAATGGCCATAGCCCACAAGGCAACATCTGCCTTAAGAACAAGATTACATAGCCCATCAGGCCAAGTGGCACTAGAGGGTTTACTGGCACCAATAATCCCTGCAACCTCCTGTACACTCTTCTCAAATGTCCAATGGCCCATAATGCGTGGAGGTGTGGGGAGAGTCCATTCGGTGAGTCACAGGGTGGTAGAGATATAGGAAATTCATTCAGATTCCTGTACTTCATTTAGATCAAGCTTAGAGGTGCCGTAGCCATTCACTATTTCCCAGAATGATTTGGTTTAATTTCTGGCAGAGAGTAATAGTAGGTCATGTCTCTGGTGTTTCATGGAAACTTGACAGATAACAAGTAAGAGGTGTTGTTAATGAAGATAATGAGTATGGTAGTTAGGATATTCCCAAACTGATATTTGTCCATTTATATTCTTGCAGTGGGGGCCTGAAGGTGGCTAAGTGAATATTTAGCAGCTAATTACTCCATAATCCACTCTAAGGGTCAGAGAGTTTCTGTCACTGAAGAATTATTTGCGACTTTAAAAGAAACAACCGGAATACTGGGCTTAGGCATCTGACCCCATCGCTTTTACTTTTGCTGGTCATTGGTGTGAACACAACAGTTTCCTTGGCTCTTTTGTGTGGATTCATACTCTAACGCCTTATTTGCCATTGCACAGGTTCTAAGGGCACTACAGGCAGACATGAAGCCCTCCTGGACTGAGAATACCATCTAACTAGATTGAGTCAACAAACTACATGCCTTGCACTGTTCCGAGATATTTCAGTCGGATTAGGCAAGCTTCAAGTTCATGTTATCCTTTTTTTCACAGTTGCCCTGAGTTGGTTTACATGCCTAATCTTATAACATAGTCCTTGCCTACAAGATAATTGTAGCCCTGGTTTTTATAGCCCTGGCCCCGCTACGCACAATTTTAAACTTACCCCGGGCCTGCACCAGGCAATACTGGAATCACCCCACCATTTCAGACCAGCTGGTGAGGTGGGGTGCTTTGCAACCTGCAATACAAAATGATGTTAACACAGGAGATGGGCCACAATCCCTAGTTCGTAATTTTAAATAAGGCACAGTACACAAGAGGGGGAGTTTTTGAAGACTTGCCGGCAATCATATTATAAAAACATACATCACTCTTAAACCCTGTCCATTCTCTTTTAGTCCATTTTACTTTCCCCTTTCACAGTTTGTTAATACATTCCACCAGTAAAAGACACCCTCTTAACAAACCCCAACACGTATGAACTTTGACCAAATTTCTGATCACACTTCCCTTGGACTCCGCTCCCCTCGAGCCATTACTTTCCATTTCATCCAATACATTAGGCATGTAATTCCTTTCAGTAACCTGGGCAGCAGCAATCTGCCTTTGATTAACAATGTCCCATGTGTCAGTCAAATTAAAAGTAAAATGGCCCCAAGAGCACAGTACCTTTTTTTCTTAAATCCACGTTGTAAGTCCTTGTTCCTTTGCCACCTCTGCACGACCACTGCTTTGGCTTGGTTGACTACCCCCATGTTAAAACTTAACTGGGCAATGTTAAGATTTAGGGATGAAACAGCCCTTTTCCTCTGTAGCTGTGCGTTTGAGTATGATATGAGTTGATATGATATGGCATTTAAAACGCTCCTGTACACCAGTGTTTCTAGGTGCAAGTATCTATTAGGCTGGTACTGACACTTCATTTCCTCTTTGGCAGTGCCTTCGGACTTTTGGAGTCCTGCTTATATTTCCTCTGTGACAGTGCTTGTGAACTGATGGGGAGTCTATACCCCTCATTTCCACTGTGGCGGCACATCAAGACATTTCCTCTGTGGCAGCACTTTATTTTCTAAAGTGGGAGAAGTTAATTGGGCTCCACCCTGGTCCTACCCTCCTAGCCGGAGCCTCGTGATGAACTGCCACGCTTCACGCTGAGCCCCGACTACATTTGATGCAGTGACCGAGGCTCCAGGTAAGTCCTAATGCATGCTGCCCTCCTCGTGTGGCCCGAGGGAGGCCTAGACCCCACAGAGCAGCCAGAAGGCCCCGCACATGCTGCCGGTGCCATCAGAGTTCTTAAGTTGGACCACCCACCCCATCTGGCCCCAGGGCGGGTGGGCCTCACAGGCCATGCCACCGCCATCTTCGTCTGGGAATTTTTTTTCCTCAGATACGCCAGGTCTGGCCCCTCGGTGGACCGTATCCTCACAGGTGGGGCCCCAGTCTGGGGACATTACTCATGCAGGCCCGGGCTGGGATTTTACCTTCCCTGGCCGCACTCGCCACACAGCTCATGCTTTCTTTCCTTCCTGCCCCATCTGGACTGATCCCCAGATGAGTCATTGCCTCATAGGCAGCACCATCGCTTGTCTCAGGGTCACCTCCATCCTGCAGCCCCTGACTGCAGGCTCGTCTTTATCTGGGCCTCACTGCACATGTGACAAGGGCATTTGATCTTTTGCAGCCTGGCCAGCCACCTCACGTATGCCTGGTGGCTGCACGCGAGGTTGCGTACCCCCCTATACCCAGAGAGTGCTAACCTTCCTTTTCTTTTCTCTTTCCTTCTTCCTTATGTTTATGTATAGCTTTGTCTTTTTTCCCCATTCATTCTTTTTTGGAAGCTCTTAAAGTTCAGTCTATTGTTGTTGTCTTGGGAGGTATGCCTATTATTGCGAGGATCAGTTCTATGTGTCCTCCTTGGTGTACATGGTACAGCCAGGTAAGTCTTTACTGTTAAAGCACATACACATTAAACTCTTGTGTACTAGTCTTTTCTTTTATTCTATGAATTCCTTTACTATACTATCTATATAGCAATAACACAATCCCTGATAGAACCCACTTTGGGCCAAGGGTTATACTATGAGACCTTCCCAACACAATGTAAGTTAATATTTGAAAGCAGATAGATCAAACAAATTGCACAGGAATCGTTTTGGGAAATAAAGCAAGGTTTCTGGCAACTGGTCCCTAATATTGCCCAGTAGAAACATTTGCTTTCAGAAGTGAATTGGCTAGATGAAAAAGCAGCAGCCATATTCTACAAGAGGTTAAAGGAAGAAATTAAAGATGTCGAAACACGCATAGTTCCTCCTCCAGACACATCAACCGTTCTTTTTTATGCTTTTCTGCATAGAGAACAGGAGAAGGGAGAATGAAGTTTCTGAGAAGAAAACATCAGCTGCCCAGTCTCATGCATGGTTTGGAAAAACCTATGCAGTTAGGAATGCTATCTAAAACCTTTGCTCAGTTCAAATGCCAAACGAGAAGAAGGAAAACCCTATGTATGTATTATGGTTTCGCCGGACGTTATGTGAGGAATTGCACATAGCTACATGGAAATGCCAGTGCTCAATTATACATGAAAGACAGTGGACCTCATTACAAGTTTGGAGGTAGCCATGGCTGTAATACAGGCAGGCTACCTCCAAACTTGTGAAAAAATCTGGTACCCGCGAATGGGCAATTACGGGGTCATGCCGAGTTTCGCGGACCCGGTAATTGCCCATTCGCGGGTGCCAGTAATAAGGAACTCCCCATCCCCATTCGGCCCCATGGGGCTGAATGGGAATGGGGAGAGTGGTAGCACTGTTACCGTTAATAACGGTAACAGTGCTACCATCATGTTCTGCTCGCGGGTGCTGGTACGGCCACCAGGTCAGACCTGGTGGCTGCAAGGGCTCCCGCAAGCAGAACTCGTAGTATGGTGGTACGGTAGCAACAATGCCGGTAGCAATACCGGCGCCGTTGTTGCCTTACCGTCATACTTGTAATGAGGCCCAGTGTTTGGGCCATGGGGAAAAGCTGTCTACCAACCCACATGCCCATTAGATTTCAGAGCCTAAGGAGTATTTATTGACACCTCATTTGTGAAGTCCCATTACTATCCAAGAAGTAGACGAGCCTAGGGCAGAATATATTGGGCCTCATTATAATGTTGGTGGAACGGTATGAACGGTGCCGGTAAGGCACTGGCACCGTCCATACCATCCCGCCACATTACAAGTTCTGCTAGCAGGTTCCAGACAGCCCACCAGGTCTGACCTGGCGGGTTGTGTGGCACCCGCAAGCAGAACTCGTGAATGCACCGGCACCGTTATTAACGGTGCCGGTGCAACCATGCTCCCCATCCCCATTTGTACCGCCATGCTCGTAATGAGGCACATTAACTCAGTTGACAGAAGTGCCCTCACCCCAGGGGATCTTACTATGCAAACTGTAGTACTCCCATTGATTTGTGCCGCTAAACATTGTGAATAGATTTGGTTTTATATAATTGATTCCCCTAATTTTCGGATCATTTTGGGAACATCTTTGCTTGGTAAGCATAAACATTGCATTTATTAGGCTAAAGAAGTAATCACCTTCTCCTAAACATTTTGTAGCCAGCATTGTTTGTTTGATCCTTTCCACTAGTTAAGTCAGCATTTATTCTCCATGTCCAAAGTAGGTCCAGTTGAGGTGAGACCAGAATTACCAGCTCAGTATACTGAATTTGCATATGTTTGTTTTGTGAAAAGGCAGAGAGGACTTACCTCCACATTGACCATATAATTGTGCAATAGACTAGATACCGGATAGGCTCATTCTGCATGGTCATATTTACGCCTTTACTGTTAAGGAAGATGAAGGATTATATAAATACCAGGAAGAAAATCTCTGGGAGGGGAATATTCATCCTTCTACCTCACTGCTAGTGGCTACTATTTTTTCCTTGCCAGATGCCAATGGGTCCTTGAGGCCTTGCATTAACTATCATGAATTAGATGCCAGTAGGAAGTGTGGTTAATCCTGGAATTGCCTATGGGAGTTCAGTTGTTCCAAAACTGATATTGTCCCCTTTATATTCCTGCAGGGAGATAGTCTGGGTCAGAAGGATCCAGCTAAGTGAATATCCATCAGGTGTTTACTCCATTATCCTCCCTGGGGGTCCAAGAGTCTATGGCAATTATGTGCGACTGGGCTAGGAACACCTGGAACTCTGGGGTTAGGCATCTGAACCCATTTATCGTACTTTTGCTGGCCATCGGTAAACACACAACATACTAGGAATTGTGGTTTCATATCGAGGGAATGAAATCTGTCAAAACGGAGAGCACATGCCTCTCAGAGTCCCTATTGCTTAGCAAAATGAGGGGACATTCCATGGACCCCTTCCCTTGCCTGAATCTTGCTGGGCACAATGGGCAAAGTATCTATTGAGGGAGTAAGAGAGAAAGAGAGGGTTGTGGATGTGCAGAGTGAGATACAGTGAAAATGGGAGCTGTCTCTGTGGTGGATAGTGGGTGGAGGGTACCTTGAATCATTGGTGTGGGAATTTATGGCTAAGAGCAATGTTCCCTCTAAGCTGTACGCGTGTGCGCTTGTCCAGCTTCCTTCTGAGTGTCGCTCAGAAGAGTTTTAGCAGCACACACAGACAATTCCCACCTTCTGAATAATTATTAAGGCACAATCCACAGCAATTACCTGATATTTGTTTGCTCTCTTAATGAAGCTAAATTATAGTAAGTAGTCTTGATATTCTCGTCTACTAGCCTTTTTTACGGTATTAGCATACTTGGTCAAAAAACATTTTTTGGTCGAAATTCAGTCAATTTTAATTAAACATATATATGGGCTGGGGTAAGGGAATAGGGGAAGGGGGCTGTAGGGGGTCTCCCCCATATTTGTGACCAAAAAAGAGCAAATAGAATTCAGTTAAATGTGAAAAGGTCAAATGTTTTCGATCAAGTAGACCCAAACCATATTTACATTACCATACTAGCAATCATGAATATAGAATACAGCCTCAGGAGGTTAAAACAAATATTTACAAACTACAAACAGTAGGGTATAGGGGTTGGGGGTGAACCCCCCAAAAATAAAACATTGTGATGAGTATTTCGGCATACAATACTCATCACAAACCCTTCCAAATGACACCCATCAATGAAGTGACATAGAACCTAACATAGATTTGTCTGCACACATTAACCAAACAAGCTTCCCTCCCCACCTATTATTCTGATACTTGACTCTACCACACCTTATGTCTCTTACTTCTGCCCCAGGCCGCGTTTAGATATTGCCAGACAACCTTGACTCTTCCTACCTTGGCCTTGCGAAAGGCTACCAGACTTGTACATACATTCACTTGTTTGTTGTAATATGAATAACATTCAAACACCAGAACTTCTGTTACTCATGGCACCTTAGCAAGAGCATCCCCCAAAATATGTGACCCAGCTGTCAGCTCAAACATTGGAGACTGGCTGCAAGTAAAAAGGATACTTTATACTTATGAAAAGATGTTCGTTCCCCTTAAAATTCCTTTTGAGATCAGGCAGTGATATTGTTAGAGTTCCTACCTATGCCACTGTTCTGCTGGTCACTAATTTGTAAATATCAGTTGAGATCTGTGGGTAGAATCAAGGGGAAGGCCTGTATATGTTAATTATTTCCCACTTTCGGTGGGGCACATGTTCCTGTTTTTAGGGAGTAAAAATGGGTGGTGTGCATGTCTGTTAGCAGTAAGACTGGTTTTGAGTAAGTGTCACAGCTCTGCTCCTAGGACAATGTAATGTGGATGGAAAACAGAGGCACAGGAACTCTGATCATCATATTCTGTGGTGAAGTTATTCTGATGCAATTATCATCCTTACACAAATCATGAGTGGCATGTTCTCCTGGCTTTTAATTACTTCATTAGAATGGCAGTTTTCTTGCCCTTTTGCCATCATCAAATATTGTATCTTATACAATTATTTGACAACCACATCAGTTATAGGTGATAAATGTTTTTTGCAATACAGATTAATGTTTTTTCCAATAGAATAAAACACTTTCTGCATTGTTTCTGAGCAATGTTGACAAATGAATATACATAACTAAAACTATTTAACTAAGTATTCAATGCTTTTTTGTGCAGACCCATTTTTCTCTGCACATGAGTACATTTGCTAGGTAGTGTGGCAGATCTTGAAGTCTTAGACTGGTTGATGAGCTCTCTTTATAATCGCATATCAATTTTCTTTTTAGCCTACATCTTTGGAAAAAGTTCTGTAAGATACACCTTTTACACATTTTTGTAAAGAATTGCAGTGGTTCAAAGGGGAAATTCCCTTCAAAACTCTCTTTGCAGATGATAATTCACTAACTAGGCTACTCACAAAGTCATTCACCTCGTTAGTTGCGCACATGGAAATTAATGGGTGCACGAAAGCCACCATCTCTGCACTTAGAGAAAAATAATTAGAGGGAACATTGAAGAGCGAGGGGTCTCAGTTTCCCTTCCCCACTCCTCACAGCCCTGCACCTCTTAGCCTCTTATCCTGACACCCATGCTCCCCTGAACTAGCACCCCACGTAAATGACATTATTCCCCATCATCTGATATTGCGGTCCAGTTTAAATTGTATTTTGAGACTGTGGAAGACTGTTCCTTCTCTACTTTAGTCTCTGCTTTCAACAATACCGCCGATCATGTGGCACCATGTAAACTGTGTAGAAAAAATGAGCGTGTTTCCTAGTCATGGGTCAATGCAGACCTTAAGTCTCTTGGACTTAAGTGCGGGCAACTTGAATGCAAGTGCAGGATCAGGTACTACCAATTTGACAAGATACTGTTTTACCAAGCCACAGCTATGTACCATAAGGTGATCTTTATGGCAAAACAATCCTTCTTTAAGGGTAAGATAGAAGCTGCAATCAATCATCCAAAATAATTATTTGATTTGGTATGTTCCTTGTCCACTCCTTCCTCTGCTGCATCGGTTATCTGTCATTCACAGAGGCTTTGTGATTCCCTATCAGAGTTTTTTGATCAGAAAATCACTTGCTCTAGTTTATAAATATGTCTCTATTGTTTCTCCTGACCCCTGCAAGGTAACTTCACAGTCAATCATGTCACCATGACAAAACGGCTCTGTGACACCCTTGGCATCACAGGCTTGGCACTGGACTGGTTAACCTCATTCCTCTCCGACTGGCCTTTTCAGGGTGAACTGGGCCTTTTTATCTCCCCTGTCACACTCTCCACCTGTGGCATCCCTCAAGGTCCTATCCTCTTCTCGTGGCTCTTCAACATCTACCTTGACCCTCTGGTCCACCTGATCACCTTCTTCTCTCCTCACTTCTAGTGTTATGCGGATGGCACACAGCTCACCTTCAAGCTTCCTCTACTGCCTCCTCTTCCTCCTCTCTCATCCATGACTGTGTGACTGCTATTCAGGCATGGTGTGCTTCCAATCCTCTCTGCCTTAATGCCTGTAAGACAGAGATCCTTCTCATTGGGACCCTAGTTCCCTTCTTTCCTTCTACCCTCTGGTCGCCTTCTATGGGTCCCCTCCCCTAATTTGGTATGAAAGAAAACACTTTTTAAACTCACGCAATTGCAATCCCTTGGTGGCATGTGCCTGGTTCCATTGTGAGGCTGGCATCCTTTCTTAATGGCAACCCTGTTTGTGTTGATGTGGAGTGCCTGACTGACTTAAAAGGCCCAATCAACAAAGCCGGCAGCCGAACGCTGGCCTGCCTCCCAAGGCCCGAATCCTAATGCTCCTGTCTGTGCATGGCTGTGCATTGTGGGGCCCCCACTTTTCCCAACCCCTCATCTTGCACCTGTACACTGGCGACCTTATCCTGGCGCTTTTGGGCTATGTGATTGCTCTCTCAGCAATCACATAAGTTTGGACCATTCTATGCTGCCTGCATCAATCTCTGGACTTCGAGCCTCTCCTGACAATCTCTATTAACTATCCTCTGAAGACACCAAACCTTAACACCCACGTCTCCCTCACTTTTACCTCCACTGCCACACCCTGTACTATCCTGCTTATACACCTATTGACCTAGAGAAGAAAATCGTTTTTAGCTGTCTGCACATCTTGATTGTCTTGCTGCTGTTTAAATTTGTTTATAGCTGTGTACAAATTTTGACTGTCTTGCTGCTGTTTAAATTTGTTTTTAGCTGTGTGCACATCTTGATTGTCTTGCTGTTGTTTAAATTCATTTTAGCTGTGTGCACATCCTGATTTTCTTGAGAATGTGTTGATAAGTACAGCCCCTCTGTACTCCGTCTAGTCTGATACCTGTTCCCTCACCCTCGCTTGGGTCCCATTGTCTCTCTGTGCTGTTTTTCCCCTCAGCCCTACACCTGCTACGCCCCTTTCCTCTGCATGTTCACTGTTTTTCTGAGCATATTACCTCCCCCAGTTCCCATTGTTTTTCTCCCTGTTTTGTGCCCTGTCTCGTCTCCCCCAAGCCTACTGCTCTCCACGTGCCCCTGTGGCCTCAGCCTGGTTAAGTATACCTCATTCTCTGCAGTTTGCTATGGTGCTCTCTATCGCTCCTATCTTCTAAAACTGTATCTCTATCTCTTATCCTTCAAGTCTTACTAAGTCCGGCAGGAAGAAACTCAAGAAGGACATACTGGGCTCTAACCCAGACCTTAGGATTGCAGACACCTATGTCACTGTCTCTGCCAGAGAGACTCTCACTGACATCCTCTTTGTCACTCCCTCACCCGACCTATGGACTCTTCATATGATCACTCTACTCTCTCCTTTCTCTTCCTCGCCCATAAATGGTGGCACCGGCTGGGAGCTCCTCTTGCCCTCTTCTCCACCTCCAGGATCCTCAACCCAACCTTCTACTCTTTGATAGCCCCCCCCAGCCGTATCACACTCCCTCCTCCTTCTGCACCAGTTCCCTCGGCATCCCTGGCTCCCTTGCCAGCTGTGCCCACCTTGGCTCCCTTGCTGCTGCCTCCTACCTACCCTTTTATCCTCACCACGGCCTCCTTGCTGCCACCACCCGCATTGACAATCCTGTCAGCCTCCTCCTCATTGGTTAACCTGCCACCCTCTAACCCCATATCTGGGGCTCCCTTGTCCACTGTGGCCCCTCCCACACAGGCTCCCTTCTCAACCACTACAGTCCCGCTCCCTTCCCGACACTGGCTCCTCGGAACCCTTTTGCCTCTGTCCCTCAGGAACTCTCGTCACTTATGGGGGGACCACTGTCTCCTGCTCCACCCCGTAAGTCCTTCACTGATGGCAATCTGCTCCACATTGTCACGCTTAACACTTGCACAGCAGTCAAACTCTCCTCTGACATCTGCAACCTCCTTGAACTTCTTGATCTTCATGCTCTTGCCCTCACTGAAACCTGATTCAAGGATAGCTCTGTCACAAGTTTTGACACACTTCTCCCAGAAGGCTACAAGATACTCTCTCTGCCTAGACCAAACAGACCAGGTGGGGAAGTAGCTTTGATCATTCCCACTCAGGCCTACTCATCCTTTGAGTGCCTAGTCTGAAGGCTCTCCCTCTCACCTAGCTCTTCACTCCTGCTGGCCACCTTCTATCTGCCACCTGGTCAGCCCTTCCTCTTCCTTTCAGAATGGGCTGACCTGTCCTCCTCTCTCCTTTCCTCCTCTTCTCAACTCCTCCCACTGGGTGATCTCAACATCCATCTCGCCTCACCTGATTTCTCTGGACTCTTCTTCAACCTTTGCGACTAACTCTCTCTCTCAATCTTACCCAACACACAGTGCTGGCCACACCTTGGATGCTCTCATCTCAACTGATATTCCTCTTTCTATCCTTCTCACTACTTTTCTCTCCTGGACTGATCACTCTCTCCTCTCTTCTCACTTGAAGCACTCTTCTCCTCTTGCATCAGTAAGCCCGGCACTGCCTCCCGTCTACAAGGTCATCCGACCCATGAAAAGAGTGTCAGTAGCTGCCTTGGCCTCTAACTACTCTGCTCCTTCCACTCCTGTGGCTAACTCTAACTTTAACCTCTCAATTTCCAACGCTCTTGATATTCTTGCATCTGTCACAAGGGTACGACTGAAGCCTACCAAAAAGTCAACTCTTGGTATGTCTCCAAACTGGCTGCCCTGAAACGCAAGGGCAGGGCAGCCAAACAGAAATGGGATTCCTCGGGCGCACCCTCTGACAAACTGGCCTGCCGCCTCCTCCAAAGGCAGTATAGACTCTGCATCCGCTCCAAGAAAAGAGTCTTTATTCAAACCTGCATCTGCGCAGCATCCAATAACACGGCCAAACTTTTCAAAGTCTGTCAGGAACTAGCCAACCCTACTGCAGCCTCCTCCATCATTGCAGCCACCCAGGCCTTACAAATATCCAATTAATAAATACATTTTTTTTTAATAACTTGGTCCACTTTACCTTTCTTCTCTGCCAAAGACATACTGGCTGCCAATAATAAACTGAAATCTGCATCCCCTCTGATTCTATTCCTTTGAACATACTTAAGGAGGTGATGCCTGCTATTGCTTCTTTGGCAGCCCAAGCGATTAATGTCTCCTGTTCTACAGGCATCAATCCAGCCTAACTGAAACAGGCTTTGGTCATCCCTCTGTTAAAGAAAGCGTTGTTTGATCCTACCTTGCTATCTAACTATCTCCCCATATCGCTTCTTCCATTTCCTATGAAACTCTTAGAATCTTTGATCTCTACTTTACTTACTATTCTGGAATCTACTAATATCTTTGAACCCGTTCAGCCTGGATTCAGCCATGACCGAGGCACAGAAACTGTATTAGTTTCTGTGGTTGATGATCTGGCTGGTCTGGTGGATCAAGGTGGAGTGGGGCCACTGATACTAATAGCTCTGTCTGCTACCTTCGACACGGTTGACCACTCCACCCTCCTAGTCCTTCTGACTAGTTCAGGCATACCCCGTTAGGTGCTTCTCTGGTTCAACTCTTTCCTGACGGACCGTGCCCAGTCCCACTCTCTTCCCCCCTTTCACTCCAAACCATTTCCTCTTACTTGCAGGGTACCCCCAAGGCTCTGCTCTGTCCTCATTCTCTTTAATATTTACATTCAGCCTTTGGTTGAGCTCATCCAATGTATCTTTAAAATGGTGATACGCTGCTGCATACCAGAATATGTACATACATCTATTTTTAGAAACATCAACAGACCATACATTTCTATGAAAAAAATCACCTAGTTAAGCGCTCATACCAGATCCGGTGGGCTGAATCGTGTGTTATCGGCCCGGGGCCCGAGTTAAAGGCTCATGCATTTAACTCGGACCCCAGTCCTATAACACCCGATTTGGCATACCAGAGAGGGTATAAATTCTAGTAGCACCCCCGGTTGTCAATCTGGTAAAACCCTGGGTGCTGAGAGCATTGTATTTTGATTGAATGAATGGAACATCTTGCAGAGTCCTGTTCATTCAAACAAAATACTTTAGCAAGATGGCCACCACAGAGCTGGAAGACGGGGCTCCATATGGAGCCTGTCTTCCCTTTCCATGGCGGTCAGTGCAGACAACAGGAAGAGGCAAAGCGTCGGCCGCCGCTGCAGAAATCAGGTAAGCAGGGAGGGGGGGAGGGTTAAGATAAAATGGGAACGGAAGGGAGAGGGAGTGGAGGGTGGAGGGAATATGACAGGGTGAGGGAAGCAGTCAGCAGGTTGCTCGGAACGTTCGCATATTTCGATAGATTAAGCCTACTTTCCAAGCAACCTGATTGGTTGCTCACCCTGCCTGGGTGCTAAATTTGACGTATAGTCAAAGTGTACCCAACGAATAACAACCATGTCTATCCTTCTGTCTCTCCACCATGTTTTGTCTCCTACTTTCTGGAATATTTCTTAAGTGGATGCTTGTTCATCAATACTTATTTTGGTGCAAGAAGGCAGGATATAACTGTGTGAAACACATATTCTTTATCTGGTTCAGTCACTGCTCCTGGAAGTGGTACGTTGTGTTCTACTCACTCATCAATGTGAAAACGCGAAAAGTAGCAACTTAAAAAAAAAAAAAAATACACAGCGTTTGTTGTGATTTCCGGCTAAGTCAGCGATTCACATGTTTTTCTAATTGTGTTCAAATGTATTTGTTGCACAATACATCAATTGTGATACCCGTGCAGATGTGGTTGGAGCCTGAGATGTGAGGGACATTTCCTTTCACGGTGGGTAACTGCAATGTTGCTTAACTATCTTCCCATTACAAATTCATATTGACACTGCTTTTCTTACCCACATATTTAACAGCTTTCTTACTTCTGCTAGGGGTAAGTGCACCCATCTAATCCTGTTAGGATGATATTTACCATTTTAGCATAACTGGTCATCTGCTTGATTATGCAATGCCCCGCTCCCAATACAGCGATTGTTTGCTGGACATTTTCTCCCGATTACATACAAAGAATGAAATCTTTGAGAGAAACACTGCAAAATGAAATGCAGAGTTGATTTCTAAAGCTAGTGAATAATGTCAAAGAGAAAAGGTGGTAAAATATGGGATAAATTGCATAATGACTTTCTACCGTTGGTGTCATGAATTAAAAGGGACACTATTTATTTATTTTTATTGTTTTTTTTATAACACGCTTAACACGTCAGCGCGGATCCGGGATTCAAACTTCTGTTGTTCTGCGCGGTCTTGTTTCCAAGACCAGCATGAAGCCCTTGTGCTTGCTTCCAATGTCATAGCAGAAGAAGGCAAGAGAGGGAATTGCTTAACCCGGCCTAGTGAGTCAAAAGAGCAGTTATACAGTAGCAACTGGAGCAGAGCTGGCGATTCACCAACACATTGTCCACCCTGTCACCCGAATCCAGTATCTCCTGCCTGTGACACTCTTTATCCCCTCTCTCCACGTCCAGGGGTGGACTGGCCTAGAGGGAGCTCTGGAGATTTCCTGGTAGGCTGCTGCACCCTGGCACCCTTTTGTGTGGCATTTTCAAAGGGTTGCACTTGCTGAAAATGTGTAACATGGGGCCACTTTGAAAATGATTTCCAGGGCCTCTTTGTTTTCCCAGTCCACCACTGTCCATGTCCTTTTAAGAGTTCCCTTTACATGTTATTCTTCTAATTGTATCCTAAGTTTTGTATCTTATCGGCGTATCATCTTGTAGCAGGGTGCACTGTTGCTTTGCATCTAGGTTGGCGTTCTGTAAAACCTTGCACGCATACACCTATTACACATAGCGTGAAGATGTGATACATGATGCAGTCTCACTCGTTAGTTGGACGACGTGGTTGGAGAGAAGCTCTTGGCACACAGACCTGGAAAAGTTATTTATTTGGTCAGCATATTTTATTTTTTAAATATGGGGAGAAATTCCTGAATTCAGTAGAATACCTTCTGCTCTAGACAGAGGTGGACTGGGAACTAAAAGAGGCCCTGGAAATAATGTTAAAAGTGGCCCTTCCTTAATGAAAGTTTAGTGCATGTTTTATACAGGTTTCTGTGAGAAGTTGCTTCAGGGAGCAATCATTAATTTGGAACCGCACTGCATGCTTTGCAAGCGATGTAAACAGACCTGTCATGCAAGTTTGTGCCATTTCATTCATAGAAGCTGGTATGATGAGGGTTGCATTATTTGACTCCACTTTTATATTTGAGCCCCTTCCAACCTCGTTTTCATGGATGGCTTGACCTTTATCGTTTGATGCATTTCTTCATTAAAATTGCTTTCCTTCACGTGTATTATCTTGCTGATAAAGAAATCCCATTGCTTTAAATCGTATACAATTACCTGGTCACCCTGACCGGTCCCTTTTGCAGTTCACTTCGTATCGCCTCCGCCATCTGTCATTCTCCGGCTCTGTAAGTGAACATGCTTATCTGTAATTCCATCTCAAATGCCTTTTGTTAAAGCTTCTCTGGAGGAGCCAAAGCTACCCGTTCTTTCATTCTCTTCTTAACGTAGTCCTTTTGTAATCCCTTTCTATATTTTTCCCTTTCATATATCCGCTTAATCCCAGTCCCCCTACATTTTAGATCTCACTAATCCCCTATCAGTTTTCTATCAACTTCCATTATTGCCAGGGAAGGACAATTATCCCCTCGCGAGCTTTCCACGGCGTCTTTGGTGAGGAGCATGTGCCTGCCACGCGCTTCCTGTGGTCACACGTGTTAAGCGTCCAGCCTTCGCCTGGGCACGAATGGCGCTCCTGATACATTATTGACGAGCAGGGCCTGTGTGACGCTGCCTGCGTCTCCACGGCTTCGTGCAGCGCATACGCGCGGATAAGAAATTGACTAAAGGGAAAACGCGTTGCTTGACGCACGTGACGTATGTTTAATGATCCCTGGCTAATAAAAAATGTTAGAATGATGCGGGCCAATCACAAGACATTCATTCGCTGAAGGCTGGTAAGTGTTTTAAATAGGTTCTTTATAACACCCAAAGGTTTTGAAGCGCGTACCGCGGATCGAACCTGTGTTACTCTGCATCATCTTGATTTCACGGCGAGCGCGTTGCCCCTGAGCTAACTTCAAGAGACTAGCTTTAGAGAGTTCACACATTTGTAGTTGAAGTAGCTACCAGCATTTTCATTCATAATGTGAATTCCACTCGTTTCTAAAATGACACACAATAATGAGATATCTACCACGTGGAGTATGTAGAAAGCACAGCATGTGGTAAATAATCCATCTGTACACCGTTCACTACTCTCAATGCAACCCAGGAGGTAAACATCCCATGCACCCTTACTCGCAATTAGGAGATATTTAAAAAACAAGTGTATTTAAAATACCACACATTCTTACCATTGCCAACATACTCATAATTAGGCCCATATATGTTTTGGAAAATATGCAACATGCATTGAAGCAACAGGAAAGGTAGGCCATTTAACACACTACAAACTTTCAAAACGTGTCTAATAATATTTCCCGTTGCATATTACCTCCTGTTCTCTCTAAATGGCACTTCACAATAAAAGCTAAGGAAAAGTTTCATGGAAGACACAATGTGGCTAAGTGTGTGATAGCGATGGCAGATAATAACAAAACCATGTATTCTGGCAGTAATAGCAGACTAAAGGCAGTAGTAACACCAGTAGAAGCTGTGGTCCTCGCTACCACTATTAATAATGGTTGTACTAGTATTACAATGATAGTACTATTAGCCGTAGAACCTCTACATTCAGAATTATTAGTAGTAATAGGGGTAGTTGTAGAAGTGCCGATACTGGTAATTTCACTTGCAGTAGCAGTTCCACAACTGCTGGTTGCACTAAGCCCTGTTACTGTATTAGTATTAGTAGTGGTACTACTCCTCCTCTTCCTTCTCCTAGGACTATAGCATGTGTCTACTCTCATTAGTAATATGAGCAGCAGGAATACTATTAGTACTGGTATCAGTAGTAGCACTACTTCTGACAATATCACTACTTGGGTATTAGTACTACTTATATGAGCAATAGTGTTATTTGTGATCCTACCAGCAGTATTACCTTTAGTACCAACTGCAACTACTAGCCATAATAGTAGCAGCATCAGTAGTGTTGATATTACCACTTATAACAGTATTAGTAGTGATGCTGCTAGTACTAGTACTACTATTATAAGCACCACTGGTAGTAGTGACAGTATTAGTGGTAGTAAAGATGAAGCATGGCGCCCTCATGTGGGAAAGCATGATGAGACATTAGCCAGATTTCAGCCAGCAGCATTAAGCTTCAGTACATGTTTTAGCAGTAAACGTATAGAACCAGCTTTAGAAATGCCCCACACACAATCACTTTCATGCGTACTACATGGGGTAGGACTTTGAGGTCAAAATGATTGCACATGTTTCATTGTGACAGAGAAGGCTGCCCTTAAAAAGCCTCAGATCTTGCCATCTGGATACCCAGGGTCTTATTAAAGAATGGGGTTTACATAGCACAATATACCTGGTAAAACCATTGAATTATTAGATTGAAATATGTAGTTGTCCCGATTTGAGGACATATTGTGAAGCCATGATTGATGTAATCAACTCTGCTGGTCCCATGATGCTGCCTTGGATGAAAGGCTTCAAAGTCATGGTTAGGCGGCTTGACCTGAATTCCTTCTGGAATAGCCCAGAGAGAATCATTGACTAAGGCCGCCCATGCAGAATTAGTAGCTTAGGTATTGGTATTAAGCATGCTTTTTCCAGCAAATACTTCCTACATCATTTATATGTGGGACCCATGTCTGTCTCACTGAGATTAAGCCCCGGCATGTGAGAAGTCTGTATTTGATTTATTTATTTGTATTTATAAAGCACACACAGCAGCCCTGGGGCATTGTGGCGCTGTTACAAGAGAGCTTACTTAGTTAAACAGTTAAACAGCTTACTTAGTTTATGCTGTACGTAAAGTGTAAAATCTTGGCGCTGGCATCTTTCATGGCACATTCAAGATCTTGATCTCCTGATCGATGTTTCTTTTGTAAATCAACAAGCAAAGATATTTTACACTTTCATTTACTTTGTTCTCTATATATGCCCATGTGTACTGCTTGGTTGAAGTCTGTTTTTAGGACCTCTGGGGTAAGAAATACATTAGTAGCAATGCGGAGTAGATTGATGCAAACCAAGAGTATTGTATTTGCAGTAGCCAATTGCTTAACCTGTAAAGCACCTGATAAATAAATGACCCTGCAAACATTTCCAAACAGTTTGTATGCCAAAGTGGGTCCACTGGTGACCATAACCCAGCAGTCAAGCTTGTTCCACACCTGACTCCCTGCTCTTGCAAGCTTGTATCAGATTTTAATTAAAGTTTGGGGGAGAAGGAGGAGATAGCCCTCTGAGTCCATGTCTCTATGTGATCAATGAAGAGCTTCAATTTATAGTTGTTGAAGGGCCCTGTAATGAACAATGTCTGAAGAATATTGGGAAATATCCCTTCTAGGAGTGAAAGACCTATTGGCCTGGCCACGTGTTTCTGATAGGAGGAGAGCCCTCTGCAAGTCTTTCTTGATGGCCAATAGTTTCTTTTGGGGAAGTCTCAGAGAGACGATACTGAATTTTATAAGAAACCCCATAAATTGAACACTCTTTGATGGAATCAGACATGATATTTGCCAGTTCTTGACACCAACAGACTGTAAGACCTGTATTGACTGATGAGATGCTCATGAGCCAGAGCAAGATTGCCCATGATCAGAATAGCATCTAAATAAATCCAAAGCCTTTGCTCTGAGGAAAGCTGTTAAATGTCTGAGGATTTTTCTGTACTACTATAGGGCCGACGACGTGCATAATGCTACAAACTGCTAAATGATCACATCGCAACTGAACTGCAGAAACCTTCTGTGAAGTTTTTTAATCAAGAATGTGAGACAGGTGTGCTTGAAATCTAGCCTCCCTAACAAATCTCCTACCTCAAGATTCGTTTCAACCTCACTACCATCTTACTGCTGATATATCACATTTAACACTCTGATTGACAACTGGCTAATAACTCTTGTATTTCTTCTTTAGCAGGAATATATTGCTGAAAAACACCATAGTCTGTCTGAAGGCCTTTTTGATCACCCTCAGAGTTACTGTAATAACAGTGATTGGTTCTCACTGGAACTGAAATGTCTTTTGTTATCTGACAATTGACACTTACCTTGTTGAAATCATTCTCTTCAGCCAGCATCCCTAAATCTTCTAGCCCTGAAGCCCTTGGATATTTACTAGAAGAATGATTGACTGGAAACAGACAGGCTGGGAGTTGTACTGTCTTTGTACTGGAGGACCTGAACTACATATGTTACAAAAGCCAAACAACCACTGCTATGTCCAACCCTGGTGAAGACCAGGGGTCTAATAATCAAATTCAAGGAAGTTTGGGCTCTATCCAAAGAACCAAAAGCCTGAATGTTTTAGCCCAACTATGTAAGACTTTCAACACCAAATAAATGTGAGCCTGTAACTTCTTGTCCTCTGCAGTCTACTAGATCTGCCATTTTCAAGCTAAAATTAAGCAGGATGTGCTAACATTGGCATTCCCTCGAAAACAGAGAGCCCTTCATGCCCAAATATTGAGCACTACCGAATCCAACAAGTGCCTTGTTGCTTTAGCTTTTTCGGCCAAGTCCCAGTTTTTAACCCAGGGCCATACCTTATCAATACTCTTTGTGACATCATAGATATACCTAATCAGTAATGTGGCAATATCAATGCCTATAGAAGGGGTGAATGAAGATTTTCCCAGAAGAGACTGTCTTGAGTACTCTGATTGGCCCCATTCCCTAAAATCTGGTAGAACTTTAAAGTCAGGATACAATATGTGCTTACCCAAGGTGTCTTGAAATCCAGGCATACCCTCTCCTGGGTCCATCAAGGGATCTGAGTCAACAGAGAAGGGCTCCGCCATCATCTGTATCCTCGTAAGTACCAGTGGAGAATCTGGATAAAGATCCTTTGGACACAGGTCCAGATTCACCAAAACGTTGCATCTATTGCCCATTCCTTTGCTCTTCCTCAAAGCCTGAGGGTCGAATGTGCACCTTAAGTAACCCTGTCATTAATGGTCCCACCCATCATGGCCAAGGTGGCTACCGGGCTGAAATAAAGCACAACACTTGTGGATCCTGTGCTGAGGGTATTTCCTTTTAGAAAGGGCTTTCCTTCTCCTGGACCTTAACCCCACACCACCCTATCTGGCACTCAACCTTTGCTCTATGTTGGGATTATCACTGGAATTTCTTCCTTTCTGATCTTTAATGACAGATTAATTAAGCTAAAGGGAGATTGCTGAGGTTTTGACATTAAACGCTGTATCCACTGCTTATGACAAGGAAGTTTGCCGAAGGAAACAAACTATCCCTGCCATGCATCCTTTTCCAACTCATATTTCTCCTCCATACTATCTGTGATCCTGAACCTCCCGAGTCTCCATACTGACGAGGTTGCTCTCAACCCCACAAATGCCATAGAACCAAACCAAAACAAGAAACATGCTTAAAACATGATAAAAAATAAGATAGATCGAAAGATTTTTTTGGGATTGGAAATTGGCCGGAGATAAATCATTCAAATTACGGAACAGCATCATTTATTATTGTAGAAACATTATTCCCACTTTAACAGGAAATGGAAAACTACATTCCCTGTATTACGAGCCAGGTGACCATTATCTCCAGTAACCAGTGGAAGCAGGAATATATTTTGCGAATTGTGACCTACACATTGGGAACCTACTTGCATCAGCATGAGTATGCAAGATTGCACGAGTTCAAACATCAAAGAAGCTGGATACCTGACTTCAAAAGTGAAAATAGAGATTCATTCCCAGTATTACAATTCATTAAGATATGGTTGTTGATTGTAAGAAACAAAAGGTCTGTCTGAAAGGAACACATGTTAAGGTTGATTATGAATTTAATTACCATAAATCTTAGATAAAGTTCTTAATCTCTTATTAACCCGACGACCGATAAACTGAGCACCACTCTGAATGCAATCAAAATGAGCAGCGCCATGATTCAGTGAGTGTCTTCAACATACAAACTACATTAGTATTGATGGTGTGTTTGAGAAATGCCTCTAATCGTGTAAAAATCAAGGCTTGTGTTATTTATTCATTTTTTTGCTCATGTGATAAAATGGCTTCTGCTCTGTAGGAGTATAAGGACAGTAGTATTTATAATTTATTACATTTGTTGAACGCCCAAACCCTGAGCTATCACGGCGTTAATACAGATATCTTGTGGTTATATCAATAGAGTTACATTACATTACATCAAGCAAAATACAGGTACAAATATTAATACACAGGTAGACAGTACATGGCTATTTACAACAATTGACAAAGTCAGTATATAGCTACCCTCTGGGGCCTTAGGGAAGACCAATCAGCTAGGGAGGTGTTCTAATATTGATCCAAAAGCCACGTTTTTAGGAGTTTTTTGAAGCGGTGGAATGAGTCTTCATTTTTGATGTTGAGGGGGAGCTCATTCCAGAGTTTGGGGGCCATAACTGAGAAGCTACTCCCTCCAGCTCTGGAGCTTTTGAACCGGGGGACAACAAGAAGCAATTTAGTATTGCATCTAAGCGTACGCATTGATTCTTTTTTGCAGATACAGTTGTTGAGGTAAATGGGAGCCTTGCTTGTTAGACATTTGTGGGTAATGTACAGAGCCTTAAATATAATTCTGGCTTTGATGGGTAGCCATTGTGTCTCTCTTCTGATGTTCGATCGATGGTCTGATTTTTTGATTCCCAAAGCTACTTGAAGCACTTTGTTTTGCATAAGCTGGAGTTTCCGTAAATTGGTACTGGAGGTGCCTACTAGGAGTCTGTTGCAGTAGTCCAACTTAGATAGGATTAATGCTCTTGCTAGTGTGATTCAGTTTGAGGGTGAGAGGAATTGTCGACTCAGTGCGATCAGTTAGAAGTGTAGGATGTGACAGAGGATAAGGTACTAATATGTCTAGGCATGGTGAGATTAGCATCCAAATAGCCTCCTAAAGTTTTAATTTGTTTGGATACAGCGATCATGGAACCATCAATATTGATGGCTGAATAGTCAGAGTGGAGTGTGCTAATTTTGTTTTGGGAGCCCACAATGAGAATTTCGGTTTTCTCATCGTTAAGGCAGAGGCTGTTCAAGGCCATCCAGTTTTTGATTATAGAATAGATCCTATTAATGGTTGTAGTGTCTTGGTCGTCATTTCCAGAGATAGGAATGAGTATCTGGGTGTCATCTGTGAAATTTGTATAGATGACACCCATAGCATCCAACGCTGAGGAGTTTTGTGTAAGCATTATATAAGGTGGGTGAGAGGCAGGGCCCTTGGGGAACCCCGATGGGGACTGATATGGGGTCGGCTGCTTCTTTACCAATGCTTACTCTGGATTTACGTTCTGCTAGTAAGGACTTCACCCACAAGGTAGAGTCATTGGAGAAACAGAAGTCCTTAGCTAGCGTGTCGCCGAGTTTTTCATGGTCCACCAGGTCAAATGCTGCAGACAGGTCTAATAATAGTAGTATGCAGAGTTTGCCTGAGTCCCTGATGTTATCGATCTGGATTTTCCGGTCCAGAAGAGCTGTTTCTGTGCTATGGTTCTGCCTGAATCCAGATTGTCTATCTCCAAGGAGTAGGTTCTGTTCCAGATGTGCTTGAATTTGATTATAGGCAATTTTATCAATAATCTTAAGCAGGCACGGTACCGTGGTTACAGGCCGGTAATGATGGGGCACTGAGGCATTGAGATATTTTTTCATAGAAGGGGGGTCACCCACGCTTCTTTTATACTTGCAGGAACTTGGTTAGTATTGAAGGATGCATTTACAAAATTGGTGATGATGAGGGTGAGGAGGGGAGCGCAAAGTTTGACTCGGTGGGCAGGAAAGTTGTCTCCTTTGCAGTTTGAGGCTTTAGGTTTAGCAATAGTGTCTGCCACTGTGGCTTGAGAGACCGGGCTAAACTGGAAACTAGGATTCGCATTGTCCTTGGTTATACTGAGGTTAGTTTCTGGTGTGTTTTTATCAGCTAGGATTTTTTTTGTGAGGATTTTCTTTTGGAGCAACACAATTTTGGAGGCTAAGGCATCTTGGATAGTCGTACACCATTCTTTTCTGGCATTTGCAGGTGAGGTATCTGGTATTGGATTTTCCAGTTCCTTAAGAATAGAAAACAGTTCTTGATAATTGGAGAATGTGTTACTAATGCATGTGTTGTAGGCCATAGCTTTGTGGGTCACAATTGCGGCTTTATACATTTTGTTAGCGGCTCTGTATGCTCTGGCAGAGTCAGTTGTTGGGGATTTAGTATTAGTATGTTCTAGTGATCTTTTATTTTACGTCTCAGCATGATCAGTTCTTCATTAAACCAAAAACGTTTACGTTTGTCGGTACAACGAGTTTTGATAGTTGGAGGTGTTGCAATGTCAATGGTAGTAGTAAGGCACTTATGGTAGTCCTCTGCTAAGAGATCAGGGTTGTCGCTAGATGTTAATTTAGAAGAGAGGGCATCTGTTATAAAAGGGGCTAGATTTTCAATTGTAAGGTTACGGGTGTTTCTGGTTTCGTAAGTGACTGTTTCCTTAGTTGAGAGAGGGCTTGTCTCCTTTATACTGATAGAGAAGTTGATGCTGTGGTGATCAGTCCAGCCAAGGGGTACAATTGATTCAATGGATAGTTTAGCGTTGAGCGTTAGTATCCAATCCAGAATACGTCCTTTGGCATGAGTAGGGATTTTGACTAGTTGTGTTAAGTTCATATCTGTGAGTGTGGAGTGTAGAGCTTCTGCTTTAGAATCATACTTATCATTGAATCCTAGGTTAATATCACCTAGAATTATACATTTGGTGTTAGGCTTGATATAGGGAGCTAGCATGAGAGGTATGTCTATGTCAGGGTGGGTGTTGCAGCTAGGTGATCTATAGATGATCAGGAAATTAAAAGTGGGTTTCTGGTCAGTGGCCAATTTGGCGAGGAGGAGTTCATAGCCTTCTATTTCATCGATAGGGCAAGATCTTATTTGCAAGTTGGATCTGGCTATTATGGCCACTCTGCCTCCCGATGCACTGGTTCTATCCAACCTGATGATACTAAAGTCTAGAGGTAAGGCTAAAGCTTGTAGGGGTCCAGAGGCTTGGTGTAACCAAGTTTCTGTAACTACTAGTATGTCAAGTTTCTGGTCAATGATAAGGTCATGAATTTCAATGGTATGGGCTCCTAGGGATTGGGCATTAATAAGGGCTCCCTTGGTGTTAACATGTGGTTCTGTAGGGCGTAGAGATGTGGGGGTTCAGGCCTGCTCAACTATGGAATTAGTGAAGCCATTGGGTGAGTCTTCATTGAAGGGCTTGCATTGTTTGGAGTAATAATGAAGATTGGATTTGAACAGGGTGGGCAGCACACTAAGTGGGCTGTAGTTAGCATGGTGCATGAAGGTTCACTTTTTTAAGCGGTGTAGTCTCATGGTACCTTGGATAAGGTAAGCAGTTAGGTTGAGACTCCTATTAGGGTTGTGTGCCTGATGGGTCAGGGGTGTAGCCTCAGCCGGTTATGTGATCATGGAGTGTGTCATTGTACTGGATATGGGACGTTTGTTCTGGATGGGTGGGAATGGGGGGCAAAGGGTAGAAAGGGAGTAGGACATGGGATGGGATGATGCCTTAGGAAGGCTATTTTAGCTAAATCATATTTCCTATGCGTGAAATATTGTTCTTCAAAGACCAGGACATTCTTACAAAGTGTAATTTCTGCAACCTCCAGTATGAACTCTGCTGGAACTTCTTGCAGTGCTAGCCGGCCATCAAGAGATTGCTTCAACACTTGTAATGTTATATTTTGCGGGATATTAATGAAGAGCGACTCAATTTCCAAAGTGACCAATATGTCTTTTGTCACATTAAATGTGTGTCCCTCAACCAATATGATAACATATCAAGAGTACTTTAATTAAGATCAAATGAGGGGAGTATAGCTCAGCAGCAAAGTGCTTGTCTTGGAAGCAAGACGACACGGAGCAACACAGGTTCGATCCCCAGGTCTGCGCTTAGAAACCTCTGGGTATTAAGCGCATTATAAATAACATATCATATCATATCAATGTTTACAGCCAAATTCCTCATATTCAGCAACAGTCTCTATTATCGAACCGCAGGCTAAAGAATGTGGGCGTCCTAGAGGTCTTCCGATATTTATGTGCACCATTGCAACATACAAAATGCTGGTAGGCAAGGATTACTAGAATATAAAATGTATGGTCTTCAGTACTAATAAATCCATTTTATAAACCCACACTTGTGACACCTGGCTTTACACACCTGTATTCATGGAATGGGCCCCACTTATATATTGATAATAATACTAGTAATGTATTTTAATTATTTTGACCTATCATCATTAAGTATTTGCAAAATGTGTATCTAAGCTTGAGACAAATAAGGTTGAAAAAAAGACATTTCGGTTTTTTTTGTCATCAATTTGTGAGGAACCTTTAAAACAATAATTAAAATGAGTTTTTTATATCACCCTTCATGCCAAAATCCAGCCTCTAAGCATGAGACCCGTAATCAAACCCATGCTGTTTTGCTTTGTCTTGTTTCCAAGGCAACTTAGTTGCCCCTGAGCTTTCCTCCAAGCTTCATTAGACATTTTCAAATTTCTGAAATTCCTTTGGCATCAAATTAGTAGGAGTATTCAATAAAGATTTCAGACAGAACTTGTTGATTCTGTTATGCCCACTCTCTACTATATAATGCAGATTGCCATACATGCATGTAAGCGGGAGTGCAATGGTAGAACAGCTCTGCTGAACCTGAACCCTCCCGCATAGCGGAGCCCTCCAATATTCAGAAAAATGGAATGGAGCAATCCCCTGTCATTTGCAAGATGTTGGGGGATGGCCTTTGGCCACTGGGGTGGCCCTGACAAGAGAGAAGGGAGTAAGCCTGTGCAGGACACCACAATGCTCTCCAGGAGGATGTCTTCCCTTTCTGGCCTGTTCAACTACAGGAAGAGCCTGCGTCAGCTTGAGCACAATCGTGGGAGATGGGGAGCAAAGCTCCAGTGATCGATCTGTGCTGCAAATATGGCACAGTTGCCACGCATTGTTTGGTCTGGTGTGATGTTTTCCAAACCTGGAGTGGCCTACAAGGCCATGGGTGAAAGTATCCGGGTCTGGCCATGCCGCCTCTTCCTGGCCCATTGCGCTGATCCTGGTGGCAGGCATAAGTGGTCTGATGTGAGGCTGAAAACCCATGTTGCATGCTGACTCTGCAGCTTTGGAGGACCATGAAGGCCCACGCAGGTGGAGACTTCCTAACCAGCCTTCCCAACAACTGCAGAGTGCTGTCAGTGGAACCCCCTGGTGGGTGGGAGTCGGTATAGTGCAGATGGATCATTTGCTCCTGGTGGAGTCTGTTGAAGCTCACTCTGATAGAATACCCAGTGAGATAGGATCTATAAATATTCAGAATTCATTGGCTGACAGCTGCCACTACACTACTGCGGTAGAGATGACTGTCTCTCTCCATCACTGGTTGTCATTCTTCTACTGTCGCACACAGACCAGATTATCTACATGTGCCTGATCCCTCCTGAGATTTCCTTGAGCACAGCTGCTGAGTCTCACCTATACCTCCACAAATGATTTTGGCAGCATGGTTTATATTGGCCGTAATTGATCTCTCAAAACTGTGGCTCGGCTAAGAGTAGCCTGCACATATCCTCAAAAATGTTCTAGCCTCCTTGCATGGCCCCCTTAGTAGGTACCACCATTTGCTTGGATCCACAACTACTATGGTTAAACAAATGAAAGGACGAAAGAGTGCTGAAAAAATAACAACAATGCCATCCACTGAAAAATCCAAGAAGTATGATGCCCCGCCTACCAACCAAATTACTGTTTCACCTAATGCTGATCCACCCCTCGATGCCCCCACAACCAAACTAGATCTCATTCCTTGACTCGAAAAAGGAAATCCACTGAGGCCCAGCTGTACTCAAAAAGCTATCAACTCAGGATAAACAAATATTCAAGTAAACAAATGTGGTGACTTGGGAAACTTCTCTTTTGAGCAATCTTATGATCTTTCATAACTGAACAACAGCATTGACACACTTGAACTCAAATGCAAAACCTTGCAATCCAAGCAGGAGGATGTAGACAACAAGTCCAGGCAAAATAATATCCATATCAGGGGAATTCTCGGCCGCATCAAGGACCAAGAACTGAAAGTCATGTCCAAGATCTGTTCAGGAGGGTCTTGTCACTTTCAGATGGAGAGCAATTTATCCTGGATTGCAGCCACAGCATCTACTCCACATATCAGTGAACAAAGGGGTTAACCTGTGATATCCTCACAAGGATACATTTCTACCGAAGAAAGGAGAAAATCATCAATGCTTCTAGCACAACAAGTGAAATCCGATTCAGAGAAGTCAACTTGAACTTATTTACAAACCTTTCTCAAACTACTGTGGGTAAGCATAGGAAACATTGGAATGTCTCTTCCTGACTAACAGGAAAAGGAATTCAATGCCTATGGGGGTTTCAATACTCACTTCTTTTCGGATTGCAACTGGAATGTTGCCACCCTGTAGGACACAACATTTCTCATGAACACTAAAAAAAGCTGTTTCTGACATGCTGCAGGAAGCTTACCCCTGCCCTCACCAACCGACTGACTTTATAGTTGCCGGATTGGAGTTGTTTCTTCGTATGATAAATGTGCTTGCATTAGCAATCTCGCGAAAAATAATTGTAAGCAAAATTTAACACATTTACAATACATGTATTGATAATTCTGAAACTAAAATGAGCCTGCCCCACCCCGCCTACCCTATTTACCTGCTTACTCACCTCCACTTCCCCTGCACCCCTGCAACATCAGATCTGTTCCTCTAACGCGGGTCGGGTCCCGTGCCACAGGGTCCCTTTTTCTTTGTTTTCCTTTTTCTTTTCTTTCAGGCCACACCACCCATTTCGAGGGACACCCCGGCAACCCTCCAAGGCCAACACATACTGAACATAGGGAGTGGGGGACACCCCTGCAACCCATGATCCTCATGTTCAGTATGTTGTATAATCGATCGAATGGGACTGGCCAAATTCGATCAATTACAAATTAACAATTTGGCTAAGTTACCACTGGGTAAATTGTCTCTTTCCTGGGTGTTCTATCACTCAATGATGTTACCACGTGCTGCACCTAGTCTTTTTTTTCCTTGTCACTCCCTGCTAACTAAATGCTTTATATAAGTTCCCAGAGGGTCAGCTCCAGCAGGACTGCCCCAATAAGCTTTGCACAGGGAAGAGCTCAATAAGCCTTTGTTTTTGTTAGGTTTAGATTTGGGGAAGTCAACTGTAGTTGTCAGTTTAAGTTTGAGTTGCTAATTTGCGTTTTAAGATGAAACATGTTTCCACTTTCCACTTAGATGAATGTTGGGAAATTTCAAAAAGTTATTCAGTAGAATTCTGGATTAAACTCTATGACTAACATCCCCACAATCACCCGAAATGTTCAGTGATAAAACTCTCCTATAAAGTGAAGAAATGCCATCTCCCGCCCACAGGACTGTCTGCTTAAGTGATCATGCTCCAAGAGACCTATTTACTCCCTCGATGATCAATGCCGCCTAATCAGTAAAAGCTATCCCAGCAATTCTTCAATTCTAGTGGTGAGAAAAAGGGAGGATAAGAATTGCTACTCACCAAAGATGTCAAGTTAACAAAACAGCCTCTTGCCAAAGCCTCAAATGGCCACTTCTTGATGGTTGGAGACCTCTTATGTGGACACCAAGTAACAATGATAGCAGTTTATGGCACTATCGAAAAACAAGATATTTCTTTTCATAGTTAATTCCTAGATTAGCCACTTCTAATTAAAGGTTCATTTTTACGGAGGGTGATTTTAACACACTTGACCCTAATAAAGACAAATACTTCCCACCCTCACCATGTGACTTAAAAATGCAGTGACTCTGTCGAGAATCATCAGAGAGCTATTTTTGGTTGATGTCCCCTGGGTAGTTCATATGGAAATTAAATCTCCTTTTACTCGCATGTTCAAAGAGGACATTAGTGAATTCAAATACTGTCCCATCCCCCCTGCCAGTCGCCTTCTTTTGTGAATTTATCAACTGCTTTGTTTTAGGTTGACACTTCAGCAATCCCCCCATAAGGTGTCTAGTTGCATGAGAGATGCACTGCTAGAGATCCTATCATCTGTAGAAAGATCTCGATCATCGTTCATATTGTTTTGCATTAACTGCACCGCAGAGGTGACCCGGAGCTCAATTTGGAATGCTTTTAAAGAAGTTCCCAGGGGCAAATTCATTTTCCCGGGATACTGCAAGCATTATGTCAAGGAAGAAACTGAGGTAATGTCTCAAGGAGGAGGTTCATAAATTTGAAGAGGCCCACAAATTAAAGAGATCCCTAAAAGACCATTAGAGCCAGACTATGTAGATGAATGTCTATGCAGTTCTCCGGGCAAAACAAGCAAACTACACTAGGGGTAATAAAGCCAATAGAAACTGAAACGCTTTAGGACCAACATGTCTATACCCGTGCATGAAGGACAAGGAGAGGACAACACAATATTTAGAGGAGGGGTAGAAATACATTATATTCCAGTGACAGGTAGCTCACCCTTTAGAAGGCCAACTTGCCTTAGTTTTCAGAAAGGAATGTGAAAGCCTAGGACACCCTTTCTCTGTAGATGATGTTAAAACTGCATCAGTGGACGTACTGTTTAATAAAACACCCGGACTGATGGCTTCACAACTCTTCTTTATAAAACCTTGAGGAGCCAAGTTTTGGCTCCATTTGTCCATTTGTTTAACTCCTTTTTATACTCTAAATTTGTCACTAGATCAATTGCCAAATAGAGGACCAATTTAGTACTTGAATGGGGAGGGGGAAACAATGATGCAAATTACAACACCAACAGAAAAATCACACTCTTAAATGTAGATGAAAACGTTTATGGCAAGTTCCTTGCGACGCAGTGGATAAACGTTCTCTTGTCAAGCATTGATTCGGACAAGTCTGGTTTGTTAATTGTTAGAACAACAAGCAGAACTATTTACCTAATAGATACAGAAACCCATAGCAAAGACGTATTTTATATTCACGCCCTTGATGCCAACAACACATATGGCAGAGTAGACTGTGAGTTCATTAAAGAACCAATGGTAGCCTTTCGCTTTGGTCCCAACTTTCATTCTTGGATTTCAGCAAAAAGTGCCACCCCAGTTACCAAATTGAAAGTTAACAATGACTTTAATGTTTCAAAAAAACGTATTAGAGTTATGTGTCAGGGTTGCACCCTGTCTCCTCTAATTCTATCTCTCTTTATGGAGCCACTGGCCAGGAGAAGTAGATCAAATATCAATATACAAGGTCTCAGATCAGACAAGTTCACACCCAAAGTGACACTATAGGATGACGACATCCTTCTTTATCTGAACAAATGGATACCTCCTTGCCAGGTTGTATGCAAGAACTTGCAGAATTTGAAAGCGTTTCAGGCTTTTCCAATAATTATAACACATCTAAGGGGCTAAACATCTCAGAATCGAGCTCCATGAATCATTCCCTCAAGAGCAATTTTCCATTTCATTAGTCTGACTCTTGGCTTGAGTACTTAGGCTTTAACATCACAGTAGATGGAAATGACCTTCTTAAACACAATACCTCATATTTACTTAAAGGTATGTGAGTGGGCCTGAATATGTGAACCACCCTCAAGTCTTCTTTGATTGGAAGAATTCATGCAATCAAAATTAATAAAACCCCAAAACTCAACTATGCCTTCAGCAGTCTTCCAATCATAATCCCAGAGAGCCTGCTTCATAAATTGCAACGAGAAATGTATAACTTTATCTGGGCAATGGAAACCCCAGAATCATGTTAAAGATAATTCTCTACTCCAATGTGCTGGGGGTCTTGGGCGTTCGTTGTATCAAAAGATAGATTATAGCCTCATGGTAGCTCAAATCTTTCAGTGCATAAATCATATGTGCCAAATGAGATGATCAGAGATAGAACAGGCAGTATCCTCTTGCCCTTTAGCTCACTTCAATTTTCTGGGGAACTCTAGTCAGTTGGCAATTGGGGACTTGCTGTGGGCCACTAAGAACTTTCTGTTCTACTGGGATAAAGTCCAAAAGAGCTAGGGATTGAAACCATGCCTGGGGCACATTGGATCAGGGTTGAAAGGCTGTGACAGAAATGTTCGAGGGAGAAAAGACCAAAGATTACTTTTCTGAAATAACCCTTGGTCTTTTCTCCCCTGAACATTTCTGACTTGGCACCTTCCCCAACCCCCACCACCAACCCCACCCGCCCCCACCCCTATCTCCCTACTTAACTTGTGGCAGCCGATTCGCTGTGTCCCCGCGATGCCTGTTCCCTTTCACTTCTGTGATCGGGATCTGGTGCCGCAGGGTCATTTCCTTTTTTAAAAGAAAAGTTTTTTGTGGCTTGTTGGGATCGTCTGTGGGGGACACGCCCACAGCCCTTGCTCACAATATAGTGAGCAAGGGTGTGGGGGACACCCCCGCAGCCCCTGCAGCTCTTAGCACCGAATGGGTGATTTGGTCAAACTTTTCGGCCGTTTGGAATTTTCACGCATTCAGCCTTTTATTCTCGGTCATTTTGGACATTTCCGGTCAACATTCACCAGTCCTGAATAATCCAGACTTCACCCCAGGACTGGACAAGGCATTTCGGCTCTTTTCTCCTGGGGACGTGAGGTCACTGTCAGATTGCTATGCCCAAAGAGCTTGCCTCACATTGAAGAGCTGCAGTACACATTTACAATTCCAGATGCAGAGAGGTTTACATTAGACTGTCGCTGGCGATTGTTGTGGATTAATGAGTGCAGGGCATGGTGTATTTTCTTGTTAGTGGGTTACATTCAGGGCTCAAGTCGAGGGTACACATTAGTGTACGGAGTCTTCCCACTTTTTCAGAGGGCACCTTGATTTGCCAATTGGTATGTTAATAAGTCCCCCCAGTTTTTGTTTAGGATTTGACCCTTGGTTACCTTCACATTAATGCCAGGGGGGGCATATCTGAAATAACCCCTATTTAGCAACAGACTGCATAGGTAAAATGTTTCTAATCTCTTTTTGGGACACTCATATGTTGTATTCTTTTGTTGCATTGTTTTGCCATCGAAAATCCAAACCGGTGTACTGCAGCTGCTCATGAAAGAGTAGGGTCAGTGTTTTGTATACCAACTTTTACTGTAAACAATGGAATCAAAACTCATTTCTCCATTTTACAAGCTATCAATCCCTCGATTTGTTAGGAGAATGTACCTCTGTGCCAACTCCTTCATCTTCATCGAAATTATTTAAAATGTACTAGTTATCTTCAAGCTAGACAGTGCTGACTGAAACACCCACATTGCACAAGCCATAATGTATAACGTGCTTGCTGAAAAAACAATAAAAACAAGTTTGGAAAAAAAATGAACTAGTTATAATGAACAACTACTTCCCAACCAAACTCAAGCAGAATTGACACCAAAAGTTATAAATGGCAGAAAAAAAACATATGGTAACTGAGCATGCAATGACACACGATTATTATTTGAAGCTGCATTAGCCCTTTCCATAACAGGGTGATATATGATCGCTAAACATTACTATTGATTGAATACAGGTGCATTTAACTTAGGTACGCCAATGCTTGCCTTCAAGAAAAAACTAAGCTTAAGGCAATACTTAGACAAGACATATCCCACCATTAAATATCCTCATCCTACTGGTAGTCTTAGGGTTTAACGCCAATAACTGCACACCAGGAATGCAGGTCATGTGCAAACATATTTAAACATGAACTTTGCAAATGCTCATGTTGGAAACCAAAGCTTGAACTTACATTTTGCGTGAGCATGGACACATTTCTCCAAAACAAGTTCATGAATCCCTCACATTTTCGTCCCAGGACTCGAGGAAGTTCGAGGGGCTTTTGGGACGATTAGGACTGCATTCATATCAAGTCTAGATTGTGAAGGGTTGTTTGAGGCTACTGCAGAGATACTTGCTGTGTCAAAGAACAAAAGGGACGACCAATATCCAGGTGAGCTAGTTGAGTGGGTTAACAGACCTGCTTCCAATATCTGAACGCAGACTATAGCTCACTGGTTTGAATATGGCCAGGAAGAATGCAGCCTTTCACCCACTTGAAATCCATGAAATGAGTACCATTTGCAGCCTCTTCTGATCGCTGGAGGTGTAGAGAAAACTCACCTAAATATGTGGGCATCTTTCTTCTTTGTTCACACATTCTGATCCCTCAAGCATGGGCGCACTCTGTGCTGGTTTGGCGCTCTAAACCCCATTTGGGTACTCAGCCTCAACAAAGACTTTACCCTGGCTATAAGAGATGGTCATTCAGATCCTGCTCTAATCAGCTGATTTCAGTAGTTTGTGCCAGCATATTCTGCATTTGAAGAAACAAAGAGCAATCTGCTGAAATTAATTCTGCATTAATGATCATTGTGCTTGCTATGGTGGCTCTCAAGGCAGATCTCTGCCATGCCGATGAAATGCACTGTGGAGATCACAACCGATTCACTGTATGCGTATGGTCAGAGTCACCATACGTACCTGCCTTTGAGAATTTGTACACTACTCATGCAGCAAATCCTTGATTTAGATCTGCCGTGTGCAGAGTTGGATCAGAATGGGAGGAAAGAGATCACCTATGTGGATGCACTACCTGTTTAGCACTTTCTTGGATGAATTTGCAGCCTGCTGAACAAGGCTGTGAGTTACGGAATAACTCCTATTATCGTGCCAAGAAGCAATTTAATGTGTGGTTCGCGTTATGTCAGTATTAACTTTCATCCTATTACTATGAGGCAATGCAGCACAAGGGTATAAGGGGCCTGCTGCGGACAGTATATGTTCAAATGCAAGCATGGAGGACTCAGACTTTTACCCTTCTGTAGTTAATGTAATGAGTTCCGCTGAGCTGGGAAAGAACTTATAATATTCTGCTAAGATACAATTCCAGTTAGGTTGAACCTTATATCAATAGACCCTTCTCATTGACTCTAATGTTGCATCTTTGCCCTCCTGCGTATAAACAATGTGCTTAAGTAATTCTCAATGGCTATGTGAATGAGGGTGTGCATAAATGATGAGTGTCTGTGTCCATTGCCATTACAAACTGCTCGAGCATGTTTTAAAGTCTGCGGCTTTCTGTCAACAAGAAAGCAGCGGCTTTCTGTCAACAAGAAAGCATATGCTCTGCGCATTACACAGATTCTGCAATCTGGCTCATGGTTTTCTTTTGAATGTTTTCTTTATGAATTATTTTTCACTGCTCTGGTGCTGATAGAATTTTAATTTATAATCTTCAGAAGAAACAAATATCTTTTTAAAGGCTGATTTCAAGCGGGTGTCCTGTTATGTAGTTGGTCTAAGCGAGGACAAACATTAACTCTTCATTTTCAGTCTTGAAAAGACTGTATGAAGTCTGCAGCAGATGTTCAAAACTGTACTTGAAGAGGTCAAGTGTGTCATTGCTTGGACCAACTGCTAAACAACAGAAGGCCTGCTTAGCACTAGGCTTGAAACTGATACTGTTTGTCTTTCGCACCAATTGTTTACAACATTTGCAGTTGTCGAACCTGCTCAACGTTTGTAGCACACAACTCTTAAAAATGTTGAGATGGCTGACTTGGCGAATTTGATGAAATTTGGGAGTTTTGAGTTCAACTTGAATCAGTTTGCCCAAAAGCAATTGAGAAATGCCCCTTTCATCCTCTTCACATTAATTTAATCTGATACAAATATGCCCCCTAATGTTTATACATGGTGCATGCACAAGGCCTAAGGCTATTGATTCTTCAATAACTATAAACTGAGACACTCAGCAGGATTGTTATCTAGTTCCTTTTTGAACCTGTCAAAACCAATTGTAGGGACAGGCAAACACTGACATGACATATCAATATTTGTTGTGCATATACCTTAGATTTCCTCAGGAATTGCTTGATTAAACCAATCTAGTGGTGCACTCTACTACACGTTTACACTGAGGGGTAAGCATTAAAAGCAGTCTTCAGGACTCAAGACTTGAGAACATTGGTGGGAGAAGGTTGCGGTTGTGTTGTACAAACCCATGCTACTGAATTGTAGGCAGAACGTGCTGGCACAAAGAGGCAGCGTCATGGACAGTCTTCCAGACCAAGGATCTTAACTGATTGAAAGTAAAAGGGTGAGGCTACACTCCACATGCCCATACAACTGTGAAGTGCTGGAGCAAAGAGCTGGCATCAAGCACAGTCTTCCAAACCTGGGACATCAGCAGATTTGTAGAATAAGGATGACACTGTACTTCACAAGGCCATACACCGGAACTGAATCAGGAATTAGTGGAGTGAAGAGCTGGCGTGAAAGCAAGCATCAATAGCAGTCTTTCAGATCTAGGACTTGAGTGTATTGGTGGGAGAATGGTGCTAATGGTGGCATCAAGAGCCGTCCTCCCCGAGTCCATCAGCAGAAAAGTGTCTGTTAAACAGGTAGATGGACACTGTATGATAGTGACAACAGCAGATTAAATCTGGCTCACAGGAGTGAGCCGCAGAAGGCACTACCGAATGAATGTACAATTGAAGATGAATGCCTGTGTTATTAGAGACAGCGATCCAACAAGTGGAACAAGCGCAAGTAATTTCCCTAATTCTGGGAAGTCTCAACATATGGCGGCTGTATGAATGTGAGAAGCCATATTGGGTTGACCAGTGGCGACGACTTTGGTGATATAATGTTCTTCAATCTGTGTGGGTCAACCAGGACCATTAAGGACATGTCTGTTGCTGATGAGATAATAATGTCTGTGATAAGTTGTAAGAGGTGAGGCACTGTGAGCCAACAGTGCCACAGTGGCTTGAATCTTCACTCTTAGGTTATTGTTGATACTAGTACGGATTCCTAGAATTCTGCATTGGTGCTCAAACTCAAAGTAATATGAAAGCCACTATAAGCTTTAACGGCCCAAATAAAAGCCTGCAAATCGCTCAGTTGATTATCAGCAAAGAGGAAAGCAATAAACTGCTTTTTGGTCAAAGTGGAACCCAGACTCCTCTCACTGTCTGGAGCACCAGACATACACCTTAGGCAGGTAATGTGGGAATTGGAGGAACCAATTATTTTTTTTTTCATTTTTGTTTTTTTTATTGTTTATGGTTTAAAACAAACCTTTACAAAATTAAACAAGTTACAGATTAAAATGAGAACATAAACAGTTACAAAATTACAAGTCAGTTTTCAAATTCGAAATTACAAATTCAGATGAATCTAAAATTTCTCAACAGTCATTCCTCAATAACAAAACATAACAATATCATTAAAAAAAACATACAATACAATATCCTTATCCAATTAAAACCTAAGTGTCTAGAAATAGACTAAACCCTAGTTTCTGTAAGCAGTTTATACTGCAAAATTAAAATTGAATCGCGAGGTCCTAAAAATCTTGTCAAACATTATTATATTGGCTGAATCAACCTTAGGTTCATTAGTTCCCAGCAGCATTGCAAGTAGCACTAATAGACATGACTCATATTACAGACAAGGGGCCTCATTACGACCCAGGCGGTAAGTTACCACCTGGGTCGTACCTTTACCACCATGGCGTAAACTATGTTTAAGCCATGGTGGTTGGCGGACTTACCGCCCCATTCCGAGGTGAGTGGGGTGGTAAGTCCCCATTAACCCATTTACCCTTCCCCATTCCCATTTTTGCCCCATAGGGCATAATGGGAGTGGGGAAGGCGTTAATTACGCCACCGTAAATTACGGTGGCGTAATTAACAACACGGTCCCTTAGCGCCATGGATTTTAACACCTGCTAAAAGCAGGTGTTAAAACCTCCATGGCGCTAAGGGACCTCGGAATCAGGCGGTAAGGGTCTGCGCGTTTTACGCCGCAGTAAACCCCTTACCGCCTGGGTCCTAATGAGGCCCAAGGTGCTAATGGAACAAGGCCATTTAATGAATTAAATTACAAACAGCAAGCACATGTTGATGAAGTGACTGGTGACAAGAGAAGTACCAAAAATGGGCAGGAATCAGAGGCACAGGATAACGTGAATAACAGTGAAACACTATTTATGCCTGCAAGTAATTCGAAATATAGGTCAAAGATCGATAGTGTGGTGGATAGCCTTCTTCCCACATCTGAAAAACCTCCTAGGAGAGATAGTTATTCTTCACTGAAGAACAGAGATATGACCAAAGACCACCATGTAATCCGGTGGGTGGAGAAACATTTTCACAACTTGAGCGACAAGTCAAACAATTGACAAAAAGCATTGGCCAAATCAGGAGATCACAACAGTGAAATCCTGATTCTAATGCTCACAGAAACCTTGGCCAGAAGGAGACAACAGGTCAGGGTGGACAATGACAAGAGGAAATTGCTCCAGTTCAAACTACAAAAGTTGGAAAGAGGGGACATGATGGAAAAGATATGCCAACACTTAAAGGAAGCTTCTTTCTCCAGCACAAATACCCCTGAGTTTGCTGAATAATTGGCAGAGGCCAATGGTAAACCCTCTTTATTCCTTGAGATAAGAAAAGTTAAAATTAAAAAGCTATGTTCAGCAAGGAAAAAAATATAACAATTCAATTTGGAAAATAGAAAAACTATGTGGATATAGAACCCAGCATGTATTTTTTGCCAGATATTGTGCCTCCTACAAAAGAGCAGAGAATCTGAGTAAAGAGAAATATGACAAAAAGCCTGAAAGAAAAGAGAGCTAAGAAACCCTTAAATATGAGACCCAAGAAGAACCAAATCCAACCATTTCAATAAAGATGATTGAACCAAAGGATTTTCCTTTGTCCCTAGATATTACAATTCAAACAGCAGCGGTGAGCTATAACCCAAGGAAATAGGGGCGATACCTGTCCCATTTACTATCTCAAAGTGCATTATTATCCCTACTGAGACCTTCACTAACCCACATGAACTTGATCCTGTGGAGAATGCCCCATAGGGGGCTGCCCAAGGCTAAACTCATGAAATACCAAACATCAACAAAATGCATTTAGAATTATCCACCAACTAACATTTTGGATTTCAAAAATTCATGTTTTTTCACAATTATTAAAGGTCAGGGACAGTGTGACATTTGTCTAATAGATAAAGGGTCTCAGGTGACATTTATATCTTGAGCAGTATTTGATACTCTGAACCAAGGAAGAGGGGAACATCACTGTATAACCCTCGAACCCCGAAGCTCCATTAGATGGGGTTACGGGTTACGGAAGTAGAAGCACAGTCTCACCTATCTGGTGATAGTCATGGATCCTCAGAGCACAAATGTTTTACATGGAAACAATTAACTTCAAAGTCTTTTTCCTTTGATAGATTGAATGGACCGGGTACTCTGGACCCAAACACGCCACACAATCAAATTAAAGAAGAGTGCCAACTACATCAGTTTGAATGGCACCTCTCACTTAATTGAAAAGCATAAATACCTAGTGAAGATTACTTTTCAAAACACTGAAGTCCCAGACATAACTGTATTTCTGTGAAAGAACAAGATGATAGTGAATGGACTCCCACTGAAACTTTGGAACAAATCTTTGTCTAAATATTGAGAGCTTCTCCACTCTGGAGGGAAATACACTGAAATTCTGTCCTCATCAGACCTCCTGTGAGGCTCAAGGTCAACCCGTGAATAACTGAAGAGATACAATTGGAAGTTTTGCTATTGTACATTGGAAAGAAGAACACATATTCTTCCCCATTCGACTCAATAAAGGTAAGGAACCAGTTCTCTCCAAAGTCTGTTTAACTCAAGAAAGAAGTTTCATCAGTGAAAGATTGCTTAGGTGATTAAAGAAGGATCAGAAAATGTGCACATTTAATCTGATTGACACATGGGAATCTAGACTTGATTCGATGGAATCAAAGCATCTGGTCCCTTACAGGAATATGATAAAAATCACCTTTGGAACCAAATACATAAATCATAATTGCTGGGTCGTAAGAGATGTTATTTCTGATTTTTGTATTGGTAATGACATATTACATAGAGTCTAAATTAATTTGGATTTTATTAATAACAAACCCCGGTTCATAATCGGGTGAAACCCAATGCACTTTATCATTTTTATTATTATCATTACTTTTAGGGTATTTATTGGGCGCAGACTTAGCTTTGGGAAGCAACAGACGCTTTACAATCATATGGGGAAGAACACAATGAGGGAGCAGAGAAAAGCGGGTGGGGGGGCTAACTGACAAGGGATGGTGAAGATTGGCAATTTAGCAGCAAAGGATCTACAAGTAAACAGGAGAAGAGACAGTGGGGAGCAGGTCACAGAGTCTCAGGTAGGGTGGGGAGTGCAGGGTGTGTGAACCTAGGTGTTAGGCAGGAGCCATTCTTTGAAGAGGAAGGTCTTGAGATCTTTTTGGAACTGTAGCAGGCATGTGGAAAGTCTGATCTTGACGGGGAGGAGGTCCCAGAGTCTTGGAATATAGATGGAGGAGTCCTGTATTCTGGTTCTTTCCTTCCTGCACCGTTGGCGTTCAAGCCTACACATTTCCTAACTTCTGGTGGATCGCAGGCTTGCAGAGATACTGAGTTTCTCAGTGAGGTAGCTTGGGGACTTCTGGGTGACAGCCTTAGTTGATGCAACAGGATTTAAAGATGATCTGGGCTTGCAAAGGGAGCCAGTGCAGTTCAATGAGGGTCAGGGTGATGTGGTTGAATTTGTGGAGTCCTTTAATGAGCCCTGATGCAGCATTCAGGACACATCTCAGGGGTGCCAGGGTAGTCACCGGAAGGCCTTCTAAAAGAGCATTGCCACCATCCAGGTGGGAGAGGACCAAGGCTTGGACAGCATATCTTAAGTCTTTTTCTGGGGTGAAGATCTTGATTATCCACAGGAGAGAAAATTGGTACCAAGCTGTTTGCGTCTTCCTTGCTATGTACTGTTGGAACATGAGGTGTCTGTTGATGTAGAAACCAAGGGACTTGGCATAGGTTGCCAGCTGGTTGTGAAGCCCTCGAGGTTGATGGCAGAGAGCCAGGTCTGGATGTCGAGTTGTTCAGTCTTGTTGGTCCGCAGTAGGAATTCAGTCTGGGAGGGGTTCAGCTGCAGGTAAGCACTTGACTTGCAGGCCTGGATCGAGGGACTTGTCTTTGATGGAGGATACTGTGACGTAGATCTGGGTGTCATCTGCATATTGGTGGATGTGTGCAGAGTCAGAAGGATTCTGAATGGTTCCATACAAAGATTGAAGATTGTGGGGAAGGATGGAAACTTGTGGGACACCACATGTGAAGGGTAGGGTTGGTGATCTGGGAGAATCCATTTGTATGAACTTTTGGCGATTAGCAAGGTAGGATTTGAACAAGCTGAGGACAATCTCACTGATCCTCATTCGACTATGTAGATTGTGCATGAGTATCTGGTGGTCTACTGTCTAATGCTGCTGAGTGGTCAAGGGGAACGATTAGGCAAGGATGGCTATCATCAATTATTTTAAGGGATTGTCGATTGCCTGGATGGTAGCCCTTCCTGTGCTGCATCTGGGTCTGAAGCCAGATTGGTGTGACTGAAGGAGTTTATTGGCTACAATGTCTTGGAGGAGTTGTGTGGCTACTGCTTTCTCAAGGAACTTACCTAGGAAGGGAATATGGGTAATGGCGCGGTAGTTGCTGAGATCGCCAGGGTCCATTGTTGGTTTCTTAAGAAGCGGGAGGATTTGTCTGGTCTTGAGGGTTGAGGTTCCTTGAGTTAGGGAGCTGTTGATGATTGTCAGTTAAGGGAGAAGTGCTTCAGTCGGAAGGGTCTTGAGTACGGAAGCAGAGAGGATGTCTTCCACATACAATGTAGCCTTGAGGGATGCTAAAGTGGCAGTTAGGTCTTCCATAGTTAGTGTCTTGAAAGTTGTCCAGGTAGTTGTGATTTTGCAAGATGTGATGGGTAGTGTGCTGTCAGTTGTGGCGTTGATGTGTATGTGTTGGCAGATAATGTTGATCTTGCTGAGGAAAACATAGTTGATGGTGGTGGATTTTTTGATAGAGTGGGGTACAGGTGGGTCCGGCAGATGGTTGATGCAGTACTTAATGGCTTTGAAGAGGGCTCTGCTTTCATTGTTGGACTTGGCTATGGTATTTTGGTAGTTGTTGGCCTTGGCAGTGTTGGTCAATCATCTGTGTGTAGCATGGAGTTGCTTGAGCAGGGTGAGGTCAGATGCGTTGCATGATTTTCTCCAATTATTTTCTTGTTTCTGATTGTTCACATGTTGAGGTTGAGTTTGTTAGTGTACCGGGGTGCAGAAGGTTTAGACTTGAGGGTGCGCCTGAAAGAACAAAGAAATATCGAGGCTGAGTACCACAAATGAAATACACCAATCACGGGCTGAAAAGATACAAGCATCTTTTATCACTGTACTATTTACAAAGAAACAGATAGCTATCTGACCCCAACACCTCGCAATGTCTACCAGCCAGCACAGTGAGCGGAATGAGGTACTTGACATCTAAATACGGGCATTTTTATACATTTCCTACAATATTGTCCAGCCTCTCTTCATGTTAACAATTTGTGGTCTAGAGTTCGTGCCTAGTTCAAATAACACATTTTACAATATTATACAAAGGATTACATGAATTTACATTTCCATGGCAATACAATGGTGATGTAGGTTCTCAGATCTGCGGTAAGCCTTGTTTCACGAATCTCTTACAATGTAGTTCAGCTAAAACATACAATCGTTGTTTACTCTTCATTGTTTCAGTGTTCATACAAGGATGAGGCTTGTGAGCGCAGACAAACCTCAAATAGCAGTTCATATGAAGTACAAGGTTTCTTTGCTTTGCTTAAACAATCGGCTTGCAGACAACTTAAACATTAACAGAACTCAAAGGTCTGTCAGCTCGACTGCAAGACGAAAACACATAACACCATTTTAGAAAATGGAACACAAGTGAAAATCAAAATGGCAGACAAATCTTAAAATGGCGGCGAAGTTTAAACTCAGAAATCGTAACTTTGCAACGCAGTTTTCCATGTAACGCGAAGGGGATTAGGCCAATATTAAATATAAGGAGGCACTATATAATTATGGTTTAACAAACCCTCCCTTTGGCCTAAGCCAAGAGCTTTACTAGAAAATATTCGCAATTCCACGTTTCAATGTCCGTACATCCTGAATCACATTCATCAGATTTATCGATCGCCATTAGATCCTTGACAGTAATATCCTCCATTACAAAAACGTTAGTCATCTTCTCGGGTGCATGTATTTTTGGTCCTAATGTTCCCACATTCTTCGCACAACATCCCCTTAACATCGAACATATGGCAGGAAGACATTGCATGCAGCAACAACAGAACAACAAAATACCAAGGATCACCACTAAGGCTGAAAAGATTTTCCATCCCCAAGACCGAAAAGAGCCCCAGAACCAAGCACTAAGATCCCAATTTCCCTCGGGAACATGTACATCTGTACTTAGGATGTGCAGATTTTGTTTTGCCTTGAATATGTTAGGGGAGGAATCAGGTACGAAAACACAATAAGCAGATCCCACTAATTTACATACTCCACCACGCTCAGCCAGGATGATGTCTAACACCATCCGGTTCTGTAGAGCTACTAATCTAATTGCTTTCTGTTCTAATGTCATATTGTAGAGGATATCAGTGGTCCGGTTGATGGTTTTCTCCAATACTCTTGCCAATCTCCTAATATCCTCAGAATTCATGATCTGTCCCCAAAATGGCAGTATCACCATTCTCGTCCCGCCTTGGACGAGCTCTAGAGACCTCAGAGGTGCTAGCTAAGATACCCCTGGTAGCAAGATACCCAGATAACAAGTACCCTGCCAATCACTAGGTAGCCAAAAATAAGCTTCATTAGCGCATACAAAATAAACGGGATCACCTACAAACAAAGCTCTGTCCTCACTAGTCAAATTCGCAATATTGGTACAACCCTCAAAAGTACCCATTGGCTGAGAACCATTCCTTTGTATGCAGAAGGAAACAGAGTTGGGCTGTGATTAATAGTGTAGAAGGAGGCGTTGCATCCAGTTGCCTACGGGAGCCATCTTGAAAGAGATTAATGATTGGAAAGGTCTAGAAAGTCTATCGGAAGGACTAATAGAAGCAACGTTAAGCTTGCTTCTATTTGCAAAAAGGGAACATCCCAGAGGCGTCAGGACTCGCCTTTCAAACTCGTTCAAATTAGTCCCATCGAAATTCTCTGAGATGCTATCATTCCAACGACCAAAGAATAGTGCCCTTAGAGAGGCGTAGCATGCAGTAGTTAAAGGCAAAGGATGAATATACCAGCCCAAACCTTTTCCCCATGTTGTGGCAAATGCAAACATATCCAGCAATTAGTTCTATTCAAAATTGCATGGGTCGCATTTATAATTAACAAAAGTGTATTGTTGTGATAACTCTGTGTTGGGAATTCCTAGGAGATAGAGTGTGCAGATGCACGAAAGGAGAAGACTTTGGGCCTCATTACACGGATGGCGTAAGGGATTTACCGGTACCGGTGAAATACCGGTACTGGTAAATCCCTACCGCCTTACTACGAGGTCCCTTTGCGGGTTGGGGGATTTAACGCCTGCTTTTTGCAGACGTTAAAATCCAACCCGCTAAGGGACCTCGGAGCTAATTACGGCACTGCAAAATTGCGGTGCCGTAATTAGCGCCTTCCCCATTCCCATAGAGCCCTATGGGGCAGAAATGGGAATGGGGAAGGGCAATGGCGGAAAGGGGATTTACCGCCCCTCCAACCTTGGAATGGGGCGGTAAATCCCCTTTCCGCCAAGGCGGTGCCGATATTTTACCGGCATGAGCCATGGTGCTGATAGCGCCATGGCTCACCGCCTACCGGGTAATGAGGCCCATAGTAGGAACACTCTCAGTGGGTATCAAAGTTTCAGGTGGACGCACCCCCTCAATATGCCAAAACCCTAAAGCGATGATTACTGTTAGACCAATTAACAGAATTACGAGAAAACAATAAGTCCTCAAGGACCATGAATTCTTATGCCCAATGTCTTTGTTAGCCACATAATCGATTGGTTGCTTCGTACGAGTAGGAGTAGTGACAAGCATTGTTCCTCAAATGTTCGTTCCGGAAGGTTTCTGCGATGGACTCCTTAAGTTTGTTCGTTGGTGATCTCCTGACCACGTGTTGTATTTTGATTGAAGATAGCTTTTGCCGGTCGCAGCCACTTACTTATGTTTCAGCGAGAGAGTGGCAAAGGACTAGCTCAACAGTCTTTTCCCGTGGGCACAGCTGTGCTGTGCTATATGTGTAGTGCCGTGGATGCAGATCGTACCTTAAGACTCCAGGTATGGTGTGATCTGCGAACAGAGTGTTGCAGATTCCTGGTGGAAGTGGTGAAACAGAGGCAAGATTGCTCAAAGCTGCAGAAAGATCAGAAGAAGAATTCAAAGACAAAACAGCAGTCTCCCCAGGCCCCACAGTCTCAGGAAGAATCTCTGAAACACTCTTGATGCTGTTCAAGACAGATTGATCACCGGAAACAGAACAAGTGGTTTCCTTCTTTTCTTCTTCATTAAGACACAAAGGAAAAGGTATTTTCTTGATGTGTGTCGCGTGGATCCAGTGTCTGCTGCCTGCTACTCGTACAGCAGTCCATGTGGCCAACAGGACCTGGAACGGTCCTCTCCAGAGTGGTGCGTGACTGGATGCTCTCTCATATGACTTTGTTAGCACCCAATCCCCAGGTCGAATTCTGTGGCCTGGCCCCTCGTATTTAACTGGTAGGGCTTCTCGCACCTGTTGATATATCAAATACAAGCTTTGAGTTAACTGGTCACACTATTCAGCAAGAAGCAAATGCTCCACATCTTTCAATGCTCTGGGTTTCGGCAGGTTCCAAATGTTAGCTGGCCTCCCCATCACTATCTCATACGGGGAGAGTCCAGTCCTAGTCTGTAGGGTCATCCGCATGGACAATAGAGCTATAGGCAAGGCGTCTGGCCATTTCAAATTACTGCTGGCACAGATTTTCGCAAGCTTGTTCTTCAAGATACCATTATGGCATTCTACAAGTCCGGCACTCTGAGCATGTCTAGCCGAATGGAACCGTTTATCGATCTGTAATCCCGAGCATACTTGCAAGATTACAGCAGTGATAAAATGTGGACCATTTTCCGACCAGATGACGCTCGGCAACCCAAACCTAGGAAAATATTCCTTAAGCATGGTTTTCGCCATTTTCATTGCTGTGGCATCTTTCACAGGGAAGGCTTTGACCCACTTGCTAAAGACACAAATCATTACTAAGACATATTTGTAATTATAGCAGTGCTCCATCTCGATGAAGTCGAAATTAATCACCTCAAAAGGTTCAGAGGGGGGACCAAAACTACCCCTCAGTGTCGTTGTACCCTTCCCCACATTATGCTGTAAGCATACCAAACAGCTTTCGACAAAACACTCAGCAGTCTTTGAGATGTTTACGTTTACCCAGACAGGATCTAGCAATTTACAGATTTTCCTAGCACATATGTGAGTAGGACCATGAGCCATTGTAGCCATGGCGATGACATATACATTGGGTACCATCCATCTTTTCCTTTTGTTGTCCACCCAACAACCTTTCTCATCCAAACTTGCTAAACCCTCAGCCCATTGTTTAAGTTCTTTTGGAGTAGCATCAGCATGGATATTCTTTATCGAGTCAATCCCTTCATCTACTGTACAGGTATTTATAGTTTCTTTCCTGACATATATTTCTGAGAAATAATCTGTGGCGGTCTGTTTAGCTATCCTGTCAGCAAAAGCATTTTCTCTCCCTATATCATCTACTACCTTCTGATGTGCATGTTAGATTTTTGTTCCATGTGAGGTCAAGAAACCTCATTCTGCCCATAGTCTACCGAAGTTGTGAACCACCCCAAAGGCATACTGGCTATCTGTAAATATGTTTACTCTAAGCCCTTCGGAAAGTTCACAAGCTCGAGTGCGATAATCTCTGTGGTCTGTGCAGATTTATGCAAAATCCTCTTGGTTTCCACAATCGTGCTTAGTGTAGTGATGGAATAAGCAGCAGTGGATGTACCATCAGGAAGTTTGAAGCAGGAGCCATCACAAAACAGCTCCCCTTGTGGATCATTCAGAGGTGTATCATTTAAATTAATCCTGCCTTTGGTTTCTTTCTCTGTGGTATAGAGGTAGTCATGTGACATTTCGTTGCTGCAAGCAATATCTTGCGGAAGAGGTAACAATTCAACCGGGTTCAATATGCAACACCTCTTAATTTGGATATGCGGTGCAAATAGAATCAGTTTGTATCTTGTTAATCATGCAGAAGTAAGGTGTTGTGTTTGCATTCTGTTTAATAGAACGTCTACAGAGTGGGGTACCATTACGGTTAAAGTGTGACCTAAAACCACACCCTCACTTAGTTTTACAGACGCAGCAGCAGCAGTGACAGCTCTCAGACATCTCGGCAAAGAGCATGCAACAGGACCAAGTGTGGAGGAAAAATAACCACACAGTCTATTCTTCCCCCGATGTTCCTGCATTAACACAGCCAAAGCACATCCATCACATTAATGCACATACAACACGAAGGCCTTATCAGAATTTGGTGTGCCCAAAACTGGTGCTGAACACAGCGCAGTCTTGAGCAGATCAAAAGCTTTCTGGTGTTCCAAGTTTCATGGTAGTGGCAGAGAAATGCCCTTCTTTGTCAATGCCAACATTGGTTTTATCACTAGTGAAAACTTTGGGATCCACTGTCTACAGTAAGAATCCATTCGTATCAAGGCTCTAACTTCTTGGTGTGTATTTGGGACAGACATGCTAGAAATGCTTTTTATCCACTCATGGGTCAATCTTCTTCCCTACTTTGACAAGATATAGCCTAAATCGGCGACCTCCTGTCGACAATACTGAAACTTTTTTAATGAAGCCTTATGCCCATGCTCTGCTAGATGAATAAGCAATAACACAGTACCCTCTTTGCAAGAACTTTCTGAGTCTGCAGCTAAGAGAAGGTTGTCAACGTACTGCAACAATGTACAAGTGGAAGGCAACTCAAGTGTGTCGAGCTGCTCTTTCAAAGCCCTACTATAAAATGCTCGGACTCTCCGTGTACCCTTGTGGTGCATGGGTAAATGTAAACGAGCGTCCCCCTAGGGTGAACCCAAACAAATATCTACTATGTACGGGAATGCTAAAGAAGGCATTTTTAAGATCCACCACACTAAAATGAGTAGCAGAAGCAGGGATCATTGTTAATATCGTAGTTACATCATGCAAAATTCGAAATTGCAGAGCAACGACCTTATTGATAGTGCGTAAATCAATAATGAAACAAAAAGGAATTGCATTATCCCCTTTCTTGTACACTGGTAAAATCGGGCTATTGCACAAACTTCCTGCAATTTCTTCAATTATTCCACGATGTACAAAATCGGAAACTATGCTCTTCAAAGTTTGCTCACCATCAACTGAAATCTTATATTGTGGAATACGTGGCAACTTAACTCCTGGTTTCAAAACAATTTTCACAGGCTCAATTTGTAAAACACCAACATCATTGCCGTCAACTGCCCATAAACATGCCGGAACTTCACAAAATTCTGGCGGCAAAGGTCTAGACAAAAACTGTGAGGCAGAAGATTACTGGGGTGAAATCGTCAAACGTACTCCATCCGAAGAACAATGAATTACTACATTTAATTTCTTCAACAGATTCAACCCCAACAAATTCTCTCCATAGTTCATTGTCAAAAGAAATGGACAGTAATCCGTAAATGGCCCCAGTGAAATTGGTACCGGCAGAGAAACCCGACTAACCACTGGCGTGCCAGAAAACCCTACAGAAACGCTATTCTGCCCTGACAGTGGAATGTCTGGAACCTGTGAATTATCAATGAAACACTTCTGTGCTCCTGTATCTATCTAAAATAGATGCTTCCTATTCCCCACCTTCATCTCAACGTGGGGACATTTCTGATTAGTGGAAATAGGCGTCGGTTCCAGACCCTGCTTCGTGCTGTCCTAACGACACAATATATCGTCAAAGACAAGATTTTCAGAAAGATAGGCAGTTGAAGGATTATTGAAAATATTTCTGCTATCTATACTAGGTTTCTGATTATCTTGCGAGTGTATTTTGAGTGAACTGGCTTCTACCAGCACCACCTACCCCAGGGCGGCCTCGGGATCGTCTACCCATGACACCATATGTGTTATTCAAACTCTGCCGAAGGATTGGGAATTGTGCTCTCCAATGACCCTCTCGTCTTCAATAAGCACATTGGTTCACGTGTACAGGACCCAACTGCGCATTACTTTGTGGAACAAACTGACCTCAAAACTGTGTATTGCCACCTCCAGTCCCTCTAACTATCTGTCTCAATAATACTTTGGTTTTCAGGTCTCCCTTTTTCTTTTCAATCCTCTCATTTTTATTATTGACCCTATTTTCGTAAAATATTGAGCCATATGCAATACTTCAGACTGCGATTTAGCTTGCCAAGCACTCTCGGAAGTCATGATTTGTGACTGAATATCAGGCAACAATCCACGCACAAACTTATCCACAAACAATCTTTTCCCTGACTTGGTGCTTAAATCCTGTCCGCTAAAATCTGAGAATACTTGTTCGGACCGATTAAAGAATTCGGTAGCACCTTCAGATTTTCCTTGGTTACAAGCAGTGAGTTTGTCCCAAACAATCCTTCTCTCGGGAACCAAAGTTTTTAATTTCACTACTATTCTGTCTGGCAAAGTCAGTGGGCCTCATTACACGGTAGGCGGTAAGGGTTTACCGGTACCGGTAAGGGCACTGGTACCGGTAAACCCTTACCGCCTTACTACGAGGTCCTTTTGCAGGACCCGACCTTATCGGCTGGTGTAGACCAGACATTTAAGTTGGGATCCGCAAAAGGACCTTGGTACTAATTACGGTACCAATGGGGCAAAAATGGGAATGGGGAAGGGCCATGGAGAAAGGGGGAATTACCACCCCGCCAACCTTGGAATGGGGTGGTAATTCCCCTTTTTTCCATGGTGGTACAGGTATGGTACCGGCGGCAACCATGGTGCTAGTAGCACCATGGTTTACCGCATAACGTGTAATGAGGCCCAGTATCACTTGTGGTGGTCTCTCACCAGCTCTCCTTTCTCCATCTATCCTCACCAAGTTAACCCACGTGTCACCCAATCCTTCTTGATCATCTACACTCCTAATTTGCTTCCATAAATCAGCAGGTAGGATCACAGGAGACAACAAGTCTATATCACCCAAAGTGAAAACTAACGAATGCAAGACAGATTCTATTTCTTTGTAAAACCTTGTTGGATTTTCCCAATGTCTGCAATTGAGTGTCTGATAGTGTTCACTTCCTGTCTAGAGAATGGGATGTGAACAAATTGTGATACATAGTGATCTTCAGTAGTAGTAGCTACTGTACCTGCTGTGACATTAGCCGGAGTCTCAACTTTAGGAAGAAATGTCGAAGGAACCTCTCTCATAGGCAACTGAGTAGCAGGCGACTCCGAACATTTGTTGAGCAATAAAGCCAGATCGAGCGCTAAATTGGTGGAAGCAGTATCGGGAGCAAAGGCTCCTTATAAACAATCATCAATTCTGTGGGACAACAAATCTTTTTCTTTATACACTCATCCTGCAGGTATTCTACCATTACCTGTAACACTTTCCTCTGCATTTCTGGAGTATACTGAATATACGTATCATATACTTCTATGGGAGATATTGACACATCCGAAATCAAACTAAGCGAATCCCTTGTGCAAATTTGCATCTCTTCACTCATTGATTTACAAGGAGGAAGGAACCGTTTCTGCACGTAAAAAGCATCCAAACTATCACCAACTATTTCATCATTCTGTAACCGTTCTAACTCCCTTCTTTACTAAAAAACCCTCTCAACATTCTCTTTTACTTTCTCCGCAGAATCCATTGAATAGGCTAAAACATTCAAATCCCTCAACCCTTGTGGGACATCTATGTCCGTCAAATTATTCCACATTACAGCCAAATGTATTCCCATCCCCTCAATAAAGACATTCTGTTCGGGAATACTTGCTAGATTAAGAAGTGTAGCTAAGACAGTTGATTTTTCCGCCTTTCACCATACATTGCTTAGCCCATGCATACAATTCTCTCTTCTTATCTTTAGAAACTGTACTTCGAGTCACTACGTTTGGTTCAGCACTTGCCCCTTCATCAGCTACAAGCGGAGCAGAACCGCTTGGGAAAGAGAGAATAGACAGATCCTGTACAGCAGGTAGTGGAGAGACTACCTTTGGTAAAAAAGACGGAATTACTGGAATAGTAACAATCGGTAAAGGTGGAGGTACAGGCGGAGGAACACCAATAGGAAAAGGAGCAATAACTGGCGGTGGAGGAGCAACTGGAAGAACAGGAATTGCTACAGGAGGAGGTGCGACAACTGGAAGAGGTAAGACAGCAGGAATAGGTACATAAGGAGGTGCAGTGGCATCAGACCTATGTTAATTTAAGAGTTTATTAATTAGTTCATCTGAGACATGAAAATCTTTAAACAGATATATTTTCTGTACACCAAGTTGAAAAGCCCTATCCATGATTCTAACAAACTCTAACTGTTTTTGTTGATCATATAATAATGCTTTTTATAAATTTGACATATGATGACGTGCATGCTTCTCTTTACTCTTAAGTTACTGCATAGCTTCTCTTTTCGAATTCTGAATTACATCAAATGCTGCAGGTCTAGTTTTTTCTTTAACAATATAGTTTCTAAATACTCTATTCAGGCAATCTCAAAACTACCATTGACTGGGCAATGAACTTCGGAAGCATGTCTAGTTTGTCTGTGCCAAATATCGTTGAATACTATACTACCAATGCTGTACTTACAGTACACAGTACATGCCGGCGACCCCTGATGTGCCGCTGGTCGGCCAAATTCCAAAGACCGTCTATCTCTGTGGAATAACGCCCTGAAACAGGCAGACATTTCCCAGGCATGTCAGATCCCTGGTGTTACCTGGTGTCGTTTGTGCTCATGAGTACAAAACTGCAACCAAATATCAGGGTACTTAGGAATCGGTTTAGAAACACAGGGACACAGGCTACCCCACCTGTGTAACACTTCCCGGTAGTGTATACAACACATATTAACGGATCAAAGCATTTGATCTGTACATCAGAGAGCACCGAATTTGCATGTTGTACATTTAACACATTTTATTTTTCAGTATCATTTAAAGATGGCTTAGCAGGGCTGTTATCATCTCCTTTTCCATACCTATAATTGACGGGAATGTACTCAACTTAAAGCATATTCAAAAACTCAAAAACTCATACAATGACAATTTGCAATTAGTTTTTTCACAGTGTGGGTTAGTACATGGGGTGACTTAGAATGTGGTTGTCATAACCAAACATCTGTCTAGTCGACACTTGTGGTGTTTCTGGCACATAGTAGGTAGTTGGTATTCTAGTGCCGTCATCAGGACTGTGGAAGTGGACTGTGTGGTGTCACAGGTGTACCCCAAAGGTGGAACACCTAAAGGTAAAAGAATAAAATCAGAACTTGGGTGTCTCTCTGTAGGAACCGTGGTGCCTGAAGTATGTGCTGTACAAAGTCCTACCTGAGCCAATAATTTTCGGTGTCACAGGTGTTGAGAAGATGTATAGAGTTCTTCACATAAGGTGCCTTCTGTGCACCTTAAGTGATTAGATCCTGGTTAACTAGGGTCTGATCTCCAGTCGGTTCAGCTGTAAGAAAGCGCTAATAAATATCTTTATGTTGTACAACTAGCTAAGATGTGAATAAATTAGCCGTGTTGGTTCGTGAATGGCCATTACTGGCGGTGGTGGCAGAGTATTACTCCTAACAAGTGACTACTCATTGTCCGGTAGTGGCAGAATATAACTCTTGACAAGTGACTACTAATCGTCCGGTAGTTCGGTGACGAGATAAAGTGAACAACCGCGCTTGTGCGGTGCCCAAATTATCTTATCCTGCTGTGATTAGAAGTGCTGCTTAACTCTATTAGTGTATATAGTGGCCGGCCATGTTGAGTCTAGTCATTACTGACCATGTTAGGTCTAGTCATTACTGGCTAGCGTGATCGGCAGGGTGAGTGAGGCTGTTTATGTCCATCATGATTGTGTCTTCATAAGTGCCTCGTTCCCCGTGGGGATCGCTATTGCAATGGCGAAAAGGAGGGGGGCGCACCGCTCTAATGCGGCGCTCGTTCTTACCTGCGTCCGCTAGCTGCACCGAATGACCGTGTCTGCGATAGTGGTTATCGGATCGCGCATGTGTGTCTACAACATATGGTCGCGTCGCTCGTAGCTACGCGACCATTGACAGTATAGCGCATGTGCGAGAGATTAGTGACAGAGTCTTTGCTGAGTGCGGTAGTGTCTGTACCTTAGACTAATCTCGTATTGTGATGGTATGTGTGCGTGAGGCATACCGAGTGCTGTCACCTAGTAGGGACCCTGGTACCTTAAACCCCTGATGGTACAGGCAAGGGTTGGGCGTACTGGCAACTAATGACCTGTTACTGCATTAGGTCTGTACATATAAGCTGGACACAAGTATATTGGTTCCAGGGGATACCAGTCTGAGACGTCATACATGCCTTATTTGTGAAACTGGGCAATAATATTCAATGATCCTGTAAATGCATGCATGACTAGCAGCTGTAATTTCTTTAACCATAGTGTTCACTCATACATAGTTTGCTTGTTTTCCAATGCGATTGCTTGAGAGGTGTGGTGTGACTAATTTTAAAGTGGGTCGCTAGATGGCAGAGTAGGAGAGTTGTGATGGAGGGTGGTCAGGGCGGTGATGATGAGGTTGAGAATATTCCTTTCCTGTGAGTTGGGTATTTTGTGTGCTGTGTGATGTTCAGTATGTTGAGTAGGCAGCAGAGATCTTCCTTCATTGACTTGGTTTCTGGGTTGGTTGTTGAAGTTGCAGAGGAAGATGTTGTTAGCAGGCAAGAGAGACATGGGGGTGGGTGGTGACCAAGACCATGAAGTGTTCGATGAAGGAGCTGTTGGCATTGGGGGGTCTGTAGATGAGGTGAAAAGTGACTGTGTCTGATAGTGAGATCAGTGAGATGAGGAAGTGGCAGGATAGGTTTTCAAAAGAACCAATGGTGGTTTCATCCAGTTGGGTGCATGGCCATGATGTCTAGTGAATGATGGCAAGCCCTCTGCCGATCTTCTTTGGGTGGTCTCATTTTGGAATTCTGTAGCCATTGGGGGAGAGGGAATCGAGGATGTGGGTGGAGCTGAATGTTAACCAGGTCTCAGTAATAAAGATTGAATCCAGGTCATGTGTGTTGATGAGGTCGGCAATGTCAGCTGCATGGTTAATTACTGAGCAGACATTGGTGAGCATCAGTTTTCGTGTAATGGTGGATGATGACGTTCTGATGGGGTGTATGGTGACATGGGTGAAGTTACTGCGATGCGGTTTCCATGATGTTGCTGGTGATCGATGAGTGGTGATGGGGATGGGGTGTTGGGAGAAATGGGTGAAACACATATTGCAGAGGGCTTACCTGATGTTAAGAGGGGCAAGGATTCTGGTTCTGGGTCCTCCCGGTCTGAGCAGGTCCAAACAGGAATTGCCATTTTCTTCATCTGTCCTACACTTCGAACGCCCGACCAAGAGATGCCCTTGATCTAAGAGTTAAGAACAGAAAGGAAGAGGCAGGGCTAAGAAGATGGGTAGGCTTAGGTCACACAACCTAGATCCACTTGCACGGTCTCACCAACTGCTAAGGAAGAGGCTGGGTGGCTGCTTAAGTAGGGAAAATGGGGTGGCAAAACAAGAAGGCACCAAGAGATTAGCAGTGATTGACAGTTGGGTGGGGCTTAGGTCACGTGACCTAGATACACTTGCACCTGCTCAACTTCAATGACCATGAAAAGACTTCATGGTCAATTCAATGCCTGTCTTTCGCTGCAGATGTTCAAATCAAAGAAGATGTCAATAAAGATCAGAAAAGGACAGTGCTTGTTTGATAAATAATCTTTTATTTGTTTAAATAATATCCTGTCTCTCCAGCCAGCTCCATTAGAAGATCTCAAAGATGATACCATCTGAATACTGGCTGACAATAATGATCCCCAAATCCTCATTTTATCCAAAGATATTTCCATTGGAATGGCTTTTAATTCAGACACTTTTCTATGGATTTAGTCAATACTATAATTGATCCCATGCCTGAAGATTGTTAAAAAAGCACATTACCCTACAAGAATCCAATAGGCAAAAAACCCACAAAAAGAACTGTTCAAAATCATCAAGGAAATTAAAAACCCAACTGTGTGCAACAAATGCTTCGTAACATCACAATTCCTATGTGACAACATCACAATCCATCTAAGTCCAAAAAGAGAAGCAATACAACGAGCCATTGATGAAAGCCGCCCTACCAAAAATCCACTCCCAGAACAGCCACCAAGCAGCACCACAACACTCAATCGATTTGAACTTATAAGCAAATAAACGTTGAACAAACTAATAGTTTGGGTAGCTACAGAAAAACTCAACCGCCTCATACTTTCACCTACTACTGAATGTATCCCTAAATACAGGAATAGCACCTAAAACGTTCAAATCAGCATACATCAAACCCGTCCTAAAAAACAAAACCGGAAATGCAGAAGACCCTTCCAACTAGAGACCTATTTCGAATCTACCTTACTGTGCGAAAATCCTGGAGAACCACATCTACAAAGAACTTTACATCAATTCTGTGGGGCGAGAAACTCTTATAAAAAATAGATGATTTATTCAGTCCAGGTCAAAATTCGATTGAGTAGCCAACCACTGAATGGTTCAGTTCAACCATTTTAGTTTTGTAGCAAGCCCACAGGTTTCAACCATCCTGGGTTTTTATCAAGGCTGGGATAACAATAATGTGACCAAAATGTATGTGCACATTAAGCATGATACCCAAATTGTGCATCCCAAGTAATTAGGTCACAGGTACCAAAAGTAAAAATCGCAAATGGGGAGTGAATTTTTCAGGATTGAAAATACATTTTAGGATCCATAACACAGCAAAGTTGTAAGTATTGATGGTACCATCAATGTATAATAGTACAGACAAAAGTTATCACAATACATTGTTGTGCCCAATTATAACACCATCATGTTTATAAGATGAGGGAGAAACCAGAAGGACAGAGAAAAAGGAACAAAGTTAGAGAAATATATAAACTGGCCCCTTTGGGCCTAATGCTCAATGTAACATTGGTATTCTCGTGACATAGAGGTCTGTGCTTACCCAATTATTATTCTCATGCTCTATCAGATTGGCAGAAGAATGTTTCTATTGGACATATAAACAGCCATGGTATGATCTTCATGAAGCATGTAATACAATGTCTGCATAAGAAAAAGGAGGAAACCAATTACTAAAGGCTTGGCAAGTAAATAATGAAGGCTTCAAAAGGGTTATAATACCTACTGGATATCATAAAAGGTAAGTGTCCTGGTTAGGATCTATAGGCAGTTGAAGTCCCATTAGGTTGAAGCTGTAAAATAGTTCTTTTCTTAAGAAACTTCATGGGGAAAGAAGTCTACTAATGGAAATATGAACCCTTCATCCACAAGTGAAAATACAGGTTTCCATTTAGGAAAAGCTCAGTGACTAGTCACACATAGGCGTAACAAATAGTTCTTGAATGGCAGTTGTGAGACATGCCTGATATTAATTGGCCTTGCCTGGTCATGTTTGCTGGGCCATTTAACCGTGAACTATCAACATTGTTAAGATAAGCCTATGTGTTCAATACGTAGTTACATTTCCTTTGTAATATCATAATAGTATGCATCCGGGCTTGAGGACCTATTAAAGAGTTTCTTAAATATTGCAATTGGAATCTCCTGTATCAAAAAGATAATTGCATGTATGCCCTAAAGGACTACTCGATTATCGCTCTGTGCCATTATTTCAGAGTTTGTCATAATAGTACTTACATTTGTATTAAAAAAGGCATAGAAATACTATGTCCACTCACAATCCTGCACTACAGTTTTCAACCCTGTGTTCGAACGTGAGTGCTTTGGGCCGCAATAAACCATTTGCCAGAAACTATGGGAATTTGTATGGGAATTGGACTGTCTCAGTACTCTGAGAACACCAATATAATGCTTTGTTTATGTTTGAGGGGCAACAATATGCCTGGACCCAAACTCCAATTGGTTATATTAACAGCAGAAAAGAATTCTTTGTTTTTCTACATAAAGAGATGCCTGATCTCTTAGAGAAAGGGAATTGGCCTGTGAAGATTACGTGTTAATCAAAGGTAAAACTGTGGATCAACACCTCGTATAAATCTGTCACATGTTGCCCAACTAAGAAACAAAGGAGCCAAATTATCCCTTCAGGAAGCAAAGTGAAGTGCAGGAATGCAGTAGTGAAGCAAACCTTTTAGGACAAGTAATCCAGTCAAGGTTCTTCATCCCCGGAAAGAAATGCACAGGCTCTTCTAAAACTAAAGAACAGCACAAATCTTTGTGAATTTTAGGATTGACAAATTACGGTTGTAAATTCATAGATAATTACTGTGATGAATTGACTTCTGCCCTGCACAAGTACAAGGATGAGTAGAGGATAAAGCACCTACTCAGCCTTCACGCTTCCACAAGGCAAGAGCCTACACAATCATAAAGGTAAAACAGGCACAGTTAAGAGCTATAACCCCTTTGCCTTTTTGTATGGGCTGAGGGAAGGCTATACTCTCAAGAAGGGTGTGAATGCTGTTCAGTAGCAAACCAAACAGTGAAGAAGTATAATGGTCCAAAATAAAGGAATGTCCAATCAAGGTTCTATACAAATATATATACTTTAATTAAACACACATGTACAAAAATAACTAAATAGAAACCACTACAAAAACCCACTGCTGTAAAAAGAGCACAGAATATGCAACATGCAGTTGTCTAGGTAATGGGACAGGGGGAAAAAAAAGGCAATAAATACAACAAAGTTCAAACGTATATGCTCTTGAGTTCCATAAAATGTTCAAAATTCAAGATGGACTTTTTTTTCAAGAAACCCCAAACAGGTTACAGTTTTTTCCAGGATGGCTGATGGAGGGGAAAAGCGGGAAGGGTTCTGAATCCTCCACCCCATGAAATAGGAAACGATGCAAAAATGATAAGTGTTTTTACATGGCTGGACTAGACTGCAGCCAATCTGGTTAAGCAGGATATCATGTTTGCTTTAACATTGATGCCCAGTAAAAAAAATACACCTCTTCTCCCTGCATCACCAAATCAATGCCCAATCACAATGAGCAAACCTCTGATTTGGGGGTGCAGGGTGAGGGGGTGCTCCCAAATCAGAGGGCTGTTCACCAGAATGGCAAGCGCTGCTGACCGTGCTGGTGAGTGAGCCTCTGATGCATCCCAAATAAAAGGCCTGCTCACCAGAACCAGGCCTCTGCTCTGATTAATTAAATCAAAGCACCACTCACAAGCACAGAGAGCGGCGCTCACCATGCTAGTGCGTGGGTCTCTGTTCTGATTCATCCCCAACTCAAAGGCCTGCTCACAAGCACTGATTGTGCCAATGCTGGGGGCATCCCCTCCCCCTGAACTGCAAATCAGAGGTCCGCTCACCATTTTGGGGGACCAGAGGAGGAGCATGTTTTATCCACACATACAATCGTACACATTCACTCACGTCCGCATGACAATACACTTCTTCATTCATGCACACACCCAAACATACACTCTTTTATCACACATCACACATCAATCCACTCCTCCTGGTCCAGCAATGACTCTCACGCTCCGTGCAACTTGAACAGAAACCAGGAAGCCAGGGTCCCTGGCAGCTCCAAATGTATGGGAGGTACAAGAGCGCCGACTCACACATTCATAGCTGCAGTATCCCAGCCTGCATCCCCAATGGGCATTGCAAGGCAGGGGAAGCAAACCAACCCTGGCCTCTGAGGGCCCACTGGACATGCACACTGGGGTTTGAGCCATCAAAGGGAAACCACATTCCCTTTGTTAGTTCAAGCCTGCTGATGAATGCTGCCTGAGTTTGTCGCAGCTGAGGGAGCGCTCAGTGTTTTTACTGCTCTGGCTTGGGGGCTCATGCAAAATGGATGGATTGATGCATTACGGAAAAACCGCCCCTGATACCAACACTTTTTAATCTGCTATTTATCAACAGAAACTAGTTTTATGTAAATGTTACCAGAAAAGAGTTAAAATACATTGACCGATACTACATTTAGTGAGATGGTCACAGGCAGGGTAACTTTTAATTCTGTGAATCAGTTACAGACACAGCAATATTCCATTGTATTGACCTTTCCAGCATAAAGTTGCGGGAACACCTTTCAAGTAAGTGATGTTATGTGAATAAAGTAACATTTTGATTCCAAATACAACCTGTTCCTTGTCCCCAAATTGTGGAATGGGGTCAGGGGGCATCAAATGAGGGGATATGCCTTAGGGATTGATATAACTGAATCAATGAAAGATCTGACAGTTTCCAGCAGCACCTCTATGCCCACTTCCAATCACACAACAAGCGCTGGGAGTCACACCTGTGGAAATAGGGCACATCACTTGACATCACTAAATATCAGGGATATGAAGCCAGTGAATTCCCAAAAGCTTGTGCTGACAGCTTCCACAAGACCGTATAGTCAGTGTTGAGGGATGATGGGAGTTGTAGAACAAAACCTCTGATGTGACATAGGTTACCCTTCCCTTGTGTTGGGAAAATCATTGCATGGCCAAAGCCCTGCCCCCTGAATCATTTAGAGCATATGTTGTAGAGACAGGCAACATACATCTACCCTGCTACTCAGGCTGACAACTCTCATCAGCCTCAGTTGCTACGTTCACTGACGAGGGATCATGGAAGTTATAGGACAGAAGAGTTGGAGAGGCACAGGACGCTCACCACTTCAGTCTAATAACACAGCTGTTCACAGATAAAGAATTACTACTCATCCAAAGATCACAGTGGCAGAATAAGTGCATTGCTTATGAAAGTGAAGGCAGCTTTTCGGCATATGGATGTTTTCACACCCAAAATAAAGAGAAATCATGTGTTGTACAGGAAACACAGAGTGGTGCACACCCCCAAAAGGGCATGTAGATTTTTTAGCATAGACAGAATCACATAGGCATCTGGATATGGATTCAACATGCATTTAAGGTTCATTAGCACCCGGGCGGGAGAAACAACCAATCAGGTTGTTCACATCACAGGCTGACTCCCACAATCTCAGCCCATGTTGCGAGCAGCCAGGTGGCTGCTTCTCCCACCCTGCCATCGTCCCCCACTATCCCCCGCCTCCCTACCCACCTCACCTTATTCTTTTGGTGGTAGGAAACCATTGCTGCTGCCGCTAAAGCCTACGTCATGGGCCGCCATGGACATAAAAGAGGGGTTCCACCCTTCAACACCTAAACTGTTCAACAGGATTGCCTGTTTCCTTTAAGGATCAAATGTCTTTCCTCCAATGGCAAATGGATAAATGTCAAGCATCTTTTTCCATTGGACTTATACAATCCCCGGCTCACATGTAGTGGGTTGAAAGGCAGATGAAGCCTGGATAGTGGCTTGCATGTCAACTTAGCTTAGAAGAGACAATAAGCTAATGTAATAAACTAATAAAATAAAGCAACAAGCCAAAATAACAAGTTAAAGCAATAAGCTAAAATAAGGAAATTGGATTGTCGGAAGCGGCCTGTAGTGGTGCGGCTTGACAATTCTCTGTTTGCTTGCCTGCTTGTGTCGCAGGACGTGAGGACGTAGTGAGGTTCATTCATCTAAATCGCTGGAGCGCTCCTGCATCCTGCATCCTGGTGTTCTGTGTTCAGTTTCTGCTGACTGCAAACACTTGTTCTTTCTGTCTTTGGAGTATAACCGGTGCTGGCTTCTGTGAGCACTTTTTGGTGAGTTGACGTGCTCTAGTGCAGGTCCTCAGGCAGGGGTCACGTACGTGTGCCTGCAATCCTAGAGGGTGCCACGGAGGGCCCCACGAGGCTGTGCTGGGAAAGCGTGTGCATCCATGACCCCATAGGGTGCCACGAAGGGCCCCACAAGGCTGTGCTGGGAAGAAGATTGTGACTGGGGTGAGATAATCTGGGTAAGCCCTCCTCTTCATTTGATTTCTGTTGGCACAAGCCTCTGGATGCATTTTGGCCAGTCTTTCTAAACATCCTTTAAGTGGCTCTGTTGGAGAACAGCAGGGTCCCGAGCGCATGCGGGGTACTTTCACTGACTATGGAAAAATAACAGGGTGTGAGTGCCGTTTGCCTCATTACATCTCTGTTTCCCCGTAAGCAATATATGGTACACCTGGTGAAGTGGGGAAAGGGCTGCAACCAAAACTAAGCAGGAGTGGGTGAAGTGCTGCGGGAGTGTTTCGTTGAAACAGCCTGCTTTAGAAACAGATTTGTACTTGTTTGGTGCTTTTGCTCTTAATCATGCTTTCTAAAAGGAAGTACATTTTGCGGAGTGAGGTGCTCAAACCTCGAAAGGGAGTACGTAGTCCCACTCGCACTCTCAAATATCGTAGCAAGGGCCTGCAGGCAAAAAAGGGTAAAATAAGACAGACAGTCTGATAGGGCTGGTCTCTCTCAGAAAACAATCACCAGATTTTGGGACCCTACAATGATAACTGGCTGTGCAAGCATGGCAGCTACCCAATCTCCTGCTTCCACTGCTGCCAATATGACATCTGCGACATCAGCTGTTTTACCATCTCCTCCAGTGATTCGATTATTGATGGCAATACTAACTTGTCCCAATCTTCTGTAACTATTGACAACAATGGCTCATTGCTTAATTCATGCCATAACCTACAAAATATGCTGGCAGTCCCTTGTACTGCTCCTTCCTCCTGCATGTCTGAGCAAAGCATCTATGCCACCCCTGATCTGGCAGCATTGGTTTCGCCTTTGCAACAACCATGCGAATATCAAGAGGATGAGGATATTTCCATAGCAATAGCTCATATGACAGAAGAAAAGATGAACTACTCATCTTGCGCTAATCAGAGTTTAGAGGCAAAAATTGAAGCTGTTCTGGCATTATGTGCAGGTATTGCATCTTAGCAGAGAGACATGAATTCATTATTATTGAAGTTGGAGATAAATGACCAGCTCGGCTCCTGGAAACTTAGAGAGAATATCAGCCCCTCCCCAACAATTAAGACCTGTGCCAGTAGAAAGTTGCAATACCAACATACTGAATCAAGTAGAAACCCTCAATATTATGGCAATGAGCTTTCGATGATTGATAGTCCCATAATTTATGAGGATGATAGCCAAGAGATTTCTTCTGGCACTGGCAAAAGCAAAAATGTCAAGTAAATGGTTGTTTTTGTAAATTCATCATTGATCTCGCCTATGGAACCCATGGACTCAGTTATTTTGACATCCCTTCTTGGTGGCTCAAAGAGGATCATTAGGATACAAAGCTAAGGCAATTGCCAACAGACTGTGCTACATGGTCCTATGGACAAATGGATCGCCCCAAAGCACAATAATGTTCCCCCACAGAGTAATAAAAGTATGTCCAACACGAGAACATTGTCTTCCAATGCACAACAAACCAATATAGATTCTATTCGTACTCATACAGCACCTCCCACAATATCGTCTCGGAATTTGTCAGATTGTGTTCCTTCGTCGACTTCTCAGTCTAAAGCAAACTTCATGCCACAACAAAAAGGGAATGCTCATTTCTTTGCCTCCCTGGGATGTATGGTAAAGATTGATGAAATCAATCCAAGGAAAGAGATTTTGTTGCTCAATCCCACAAATGTATTGAATTTGTTCAAACCCATTCCTTGTTTGGCTAGTATTACGTGTCATGATATACTAAGGCTTGAATTGCCCAGATCGGAGAGTGTATTTAATTGGGTTTTTATTACATTTCGGTCACCAGCTATTGTTTCCTTGTTATGGACATGCGCACAAGACTTGCATGGAGTGGGCGTTAAGCTCACCATTTGTAATTTGTCAGATGGGAACAAATACCAACAATCTTTCCACACGGCCAGTACTATTGTGGCTATTAGTGAAAAACCTATATTAAGTTCAAAGATATTACCTAATCTTGTTAAACATTGTATGCATACACAACTGCCCAATTATTGTGTAGCTAGCATTAACGCCAACAACACTGACTCACAGAACATCCATTGACCTAGGTCTTGCGTTACCTCGATGAAATGGCTTTGCTTGAAAACTCAAGGGTTCCTTTCTTTATTTGCTCACTCCGTGGGCAAGACATTTATAAAAAATCCTGCCATTTTCATTTTGCAAGAGACTTGGACAAAAAAAGGCATTCTTTATTGGTGGCTACAATATACTCCACACAGCTGCCAAAGGTGTTATTAAGGGTAGACCTAGTGATGGCCTGGACATAGGTGCCCGAGCAAAGTACACATTAAAAGAGTTCACCATTGCCAGGCCTTCCAACTAGGTCATGGCTGCGATTTTTTGGGGAAAAAAATTGGATCCCACCTTTCTATCATTAACATTTATGACCCTCCGGACGGGGTGGCGACAAGGGAAATTGTCACCAACATTGAGGACACCCTTGTACTCTGGCAAGAAAGACATCCGGCAGGTGGTGTCTTCCTAACTGGCGACCTTAACGCCCCTAGCTTGTCAATGGAACTACATGGGGATTATCTAGATGGGGACAAGGGTAAATCTGAAAACACAAAATCTTGCACTTCTTCCAATTCTATTTGGCTGAAACTGGTCCAGATACAAGACCTCGGGCCCCATTAGGAGTTTGGAGGCAGCCATGCCCTTAAAAAGGGCATGGCTGCTTCCAAACTCGGGTCCAGGTCCGTGGTCCCTGAATGGGGAACCCGGACCCGGACCATCCCCATTCTTATTTGAGCCCCCATAGGGCTCAATGGGAATGGGGAGAATGCTAACAATGAGCCTGTTAATGACAGGCCTGTTGTTAGCATGCTGGTCCCCTCATGGGACCCGCAAAGGGCGTCTGGTCTGACCAGACGTCCACGGGAACCTCGTAATCAGGCGGTACAGGGTTAACGGTCCAGGCACCTTTACCGGCGCCGTTAACCCATTACCGCCTCACTTGTAATGATGCCCCTTGTGTGTTTGAATGTTGGTGATCGTAATCATGGGAGTTTAAAAACACATGGTCTAATGGCACCAGCCATTCCAATCTGGATTATGTATTTGTAGATAGATTTAATGCCACACTTTGTGAGGCATTCAATACCATGAGTGATCATGCCACCTTGAGATGGATTTTGAATGTATCTCGTAGTGGACAGCCTAAGTGCCTCCCAGTCTCAGTATCCATTAATACCCAAGGCAACCGAACAGTATTGAATACACGTAATGTTGAAAAGATGAGTAAATTCATAAAGAATTGCCCACACATACTAACTCAGCACCTCGCCAATCAAAGCTGTGACATATCTGATATTATATGTTTTTTAAAAAGCAGCTACATTTATCTTATAAGGCAACAATGCAATTTATCCCACATGCCAATAATTTTGACATTGTAGTACATGCAAAGAAAGAAATGTATCAGAAAAGATTTAAATATATTAAGAAGTGAAAGCATTATAGCCTTGGAGATAAAAAGAAGCTCCCTGCTCTCATGCGCAATAGATATAAAAACTGGCGCAGAAACCATAACTTTTCTAAGAATAATGCTGATTGGAAAGGACTCTTCCAATTGTTGCGTAGTAACAATGATAGAACATTTTGGTCCTTGTTCTGCACTTTCACCAATGGTTCTAGTGGAAATGAAAAGAAGACTATTACTGTGGCAGGATGGACGAATGCTATATTGGAATTGTACAATAAGCCGGTGCCCAGTCAGTTCTCAATAACTCTTGTTCATAGTTCTGAATTTGCTCAAGGAATTGAGATTGATAATATAAGACTTATTATTAAATCCCTTAATGGCTCTCGTGCTCCCGGTCCAGATATGTTGACAAATGTAATTTTCAAAACCGATCTGGAATTCTGGTCAATGGTCTTATCTATTCTTTTCCAACAAATCTTAAGCATCGACTTACTTCCTTCCAGTTGGTATAAATCTATTCTAATACCCGTCTTCACAAGGGGTGATCAAAATAATACTGACAACTATAGGCTCTTGGCCATGGTATACATTAGCTCTAAAATATTTGCCAGCATACTGTAGGGGAAATTATTTAAATGGGCTGTCTCTGGGAATCTATTCTCCCTGTTCTAAGCAGGATTTTGTAAATCACATGGCACATTACGCAATCTCTCTATATTACAAAAGATCATTAGCCACTGCCAGGAAGAAAGCTATGGGAACATTTATATGTGCTTTGTTGATGTTGCCAAAGCTTTTGATTCAATTTTCTGTAACCGGCTTTGGGCTAAATTGACTAGTTGGGACATTGATCGCACACTCCTGTATTTTATTGTAGCATTGTACACTGATACCATGGTCTTACTTCGGGTGAACCAGAAGGGTGAAGTGACTGAGGACATACCAATGAATACGGACCTGAAACAGGGCTGTGGTTTAGCCCCATTTCTATATAACCTATATGTGGCAGATATGGGTGCCCTCATTGAAGCTGTCCATAATGTTCCTCCTAGTATTGGTACAATACCAATATCTTGGATTGTGTATGTGGATGAAATGGTCATTTAGGACTGTACCCCTATCGGATTACAGAGGTCATTAGATGCTCTGGTTTTATACGCTCAGGCAGATGACCTCCATGTTAACAGTACCAAAATGAAGATCCTGGTATTTGGGAAAAAAGGACCCCAAAATATGAGTTTAAGTGATATTATGGTGGAGACCTGTTGGAAGTAGTGGATAGTTATATATATCTTGGTTTGCCCCTCTATAACATTTCGTCATCACAAAAGTATGGTGACTATATACATTTGAAAACAATGAAAAAGTGTCTTACAATTGGAAGATTTATACGTCACAAAGGAGGTAATAATACAGAGGGAATGGTTGAAATCTACTGCAAAAGTATCATTCCTATGATGCTCTATGACTTTCTTATTTTTTCAAAATGTATGACCAAATGCATGGACAGCTTGAAATTCCATCTTTTAGGTTCTATTTTAGGGGAACCCTCTTCTGTTCCTGTTGAGGCCCTTCATTGTGAAATTGGAGTACAATCTATTTGCTCACTTTGGTCACACCAGAGATGTATACTATTTCTCAAGATATTTTGCTCGCCTATTCACACTGTGAATGTGTACAGCTACATTACAAGACTATATAGTGGGACTACCTCTAATGTATTCCTTGAACAACTCAAGGTGACTGCTCTTGAATACTTGTCTAATCTTGACATTGATCTTCATGATTTATTGGAACTGCCCAATTCTTCCATTGTGTTAAAAAGGAAGAATATTAATGCTGATTTTGCGTCTAATATCCAATCTTTAAGCAGGAAGCCTATGTATCAGGTATTCCACTCAGGGATTCTATCGAGGAATGCTTCGTACTTATTTCACAAAAATATTATCTACTAACATACAGCGATTCATACTGTACTTATGGCTTAATATACTCCCGTCACAAGAACAGATTGGGAGATGGAACAAATGACTCGATGCCACAGAGTCTGTCAACTCTATAAAGCTCATATTGAGACTGCACGCCATTTGCTGAAACTATGTCAGCTCCTCCGAGTATATTATTATTCTAGTTACAAGAATTGTGTACATAACATAGTGGCAAATGAGGGCAACCAATTCTGGAATGCCTTATATAGTGATGATAGCATTGTTAGGGCAGCAGCAGCTTTTCATGTGTGCAGTGTGGCTTTGCAGCAAATATCCAAATCAAATCTGTTGAATATATAGGGCCTCATTACGAGTCCGGCGGTAACCGAGGTGGTAAAACTCGTATTACCATCCCGCCTCCGTGATTCCTGGAATTACCGGGGCATTACAACCCCGGTTTTCCAGGAATCACGGAGGCGGAATGGTGTTAATCCCCATTCCCATTGAGTCCTATGGGACTCAATGGGAATGGGCATCATGGAAACACCGGCAGCATCTCGTAATGCTGCCGGTGTTTCCTCGTCCGCCTGCAGGCGGGCGGTGTTAAACCCGCCAGGTCAAACCTGGCGGGAACATCACCTCCCGCCTGCAGGATTCGGGATCAGGCGGTCCGGAAACAATGGTGGCGGCGGGTTTACCGCCACCGTTATTTCCGGACCGCCTGATTTGTAATGAGGCCCATAGATTATGTATTTCCATTGTATGTTATTGTGATTTTAACCTTTTTATAATTGATTGATGTAATTTAGTTTTGAATAAAACATTTGTTTACACATGTCTGTATATTAAATTGGCTTAAGGTTTGTATTTTAACCATTTGCTTGATAATAAAAAATGTTAAAAAAATACTCACAGCAGGGCAACAGGCGGTTTCTGTCGCGCAGCTCCTCTCCAGCTCTGTGTGTCCTCGCCAGCAGGGCCAAGGAGCAGACTTCATGGTGCTATCGTAGCCAGCTACTTTCCAACTTGTTAGCTGAATGGGCTTTTCCTGTCAATCACCAAACCTAAGCGCACATCTGCCAGCAGGCTACACTGTGCTGCATCAAACCTAAAATATCTCTCTCTGCTCATGTTCCCTCTCCAACCAGCAGAGGGCGTTGCTGCTCCCTCCAGGGCTCAACATCATTATGTGACCCATCTTGGGAAGTGACTGCGGAAGTCATGAGGGACAGGAGGCTGGCTGTGTGATCAACACCTTAATTTGGTAAGTTCTTCTATGGGAGCAGTGCCCTCTCGCCACCTCAACCGTTTCCTGTCTCCCCGCCAACAGCCAGCCACGGGTTTCAAACGCCACACTACACCTGGCATGGCGCGGGGAGACAGGCCGCATCACAGCACTCAAGACACAGCCCCATCCCACTACAATTTCCCCTCCTTCTGGCACCATGTCCAAGTTTTCAAACTCCACTACTTTTTACTCCTGTGAACCCTTTGATTGACGTGGATTTTCTGAACTATCTTCTTGAAGTTATACTTGATTAATTGTTTGCATCTGGAAGCATAAAGTTGAGATTAAGTGGCAGCACTACACATTGTGACACAATTGTTGTTTTAAAGTCGTTGATATTACATTTGAAACAGCTCAGAAACATAAAAGCAAAAGAAAAGCAAACAATAGAAACAGGAAACGTGAAAGTGTCCTTTCTAGCAGAACAGTGCAAGATGAGCGAGAGAGAATAAATCCTCTTGAGACATATAAGGTTCAGTGAGTCAGGTGGTTCGACATTCTCTGTGAGCCTGTCTGGTGCTGAGAGTGAATCAACACTGGAGATAACTTTGGACCTGGTTTATAAAGCAATTACTGAGTTGCTAGATTCCACTCAGATTTCTATGAATGATATTAAGGAGTTGTCAGAGATTTCAAATAGGCTTTCCAATCCCAGACACGAGAGTCAGATGTGAGACTGTTACTTGTGTCAGTCAACAGAATGGTGCGGCGCGCGTATCAGCAGCGGCCCTTCTGACAAATGACAACCATGAAACACGTATATTTTCGGCGAATATAAGAAATGAAAATCATTTTCAATTGTTGAACTAGAAAATTAGCAATAGCAATATGGTTATGGAACATGTTCAATGATTTCTCAGGAAGGTTCTTTCAACCCGTATCAGCACGTGTTTGAAAGGAGAACATACGTGGGTTTTCAAAAAATGCATATCTATTTAAAATGTAGTGAGTCATTTAGAGTTTGCTTCATTTAAGTAGGTGTTCGGAATCGTTTTCATCTCTTCAGACTCTTCAATGCGAGGCAAGTGTAAACAGACATCAATTAAAGTGTATGCAAGCAGCAACCACAAAAGCTGGGTTAAATGCACTAAGAACATATAATTTGATCCGCAATAGTAATTTGAATACATGTTCTGTCACAGCAAAAAATGTGTAAACCATCAAAATAGTTTGCACAACAATCATTATGAGCTTATCCGTTGGGGATTAAGGATTGCAAATGTTGAACATGTGCAAACTGTATTTCAAAAACATCTGCAGTCCACACATGCTGCATGAATGCACGTTATGTGTGCAGCACCGCACACCACACAAATGCAATAGGTTTTTTTTATGCATGCTCTATTGGCCCAAAAAAGTAGAACAGGAAAAAAGACTTCACTGAAAACTTTACAAAATGGCTTCTCTCAGAACTCCAAGAGCCACACTTTGCCATGTTACAAACTAGAGGGAAGACCCCAAACCATTTGTCAAACCTGGAATGAGCTGGCAGTGCCCTCAGGGGAGATAAAACCTTAAACGCCCGAGTTCTCAACTAAAGTCATGTCAAGCGGTTGTAGTCAATCCAGTCTTATAGTTTAGCGTCCTGGATCTGTAATGCTAAATTGATAATGCCTGAAAGTGAATCCTAGGAAAACGGAAATATTGCTTGTACGAAAATATGCCAGAGCTTGGCCTTTTGGCAGGTAGCCTACAGAATTAGGATGATTCCCTTAATCATCGACTCAATTCTAAAAAATTAGGGGCATTCTGATAGACTTTCTTTAGCTCCTCAGATCAGTTTGTTGTGAATAAAGTTTTGTACACATTGTGCCTGGTAAGAAAAAGATTGTCCTACTTAGTCCGTAGTAAGGTACAGGTGACATTTGAACTGGTCCCTTCCATTCTGGACTAATCGAACACTGGATTTACCGAAAGTCTGCATTGTATGACTGCAGTGATTACAAAATGATAGCTGCCCATTTCGTGCACGGGCTGGGCACGTGTGCTCATGTTGCCCCGCCTTTCTGAGTCCTGTACTGTCTGGTTATTGGTAAAATGGTCACTTCTAAGACTCTGCATGGCTCAAAGAGTCTGTCATGGTGCTGCTATTTCCTTGCTTGTATCTACATTCCAAAGGGCGGCTGGTGGCTGGCGGCTAATCTCCACATTTCAGGAGGCACAAGGCTCCTTGCGGAACAAATCGACCAATCACATTGAATCACAACTCGTCTTCAAAGGGATGCTCCATAAACAATCCTTTGGGCACGCGCCCACCCTCTGCAATTCAATAATGGTGTCTGCTCAGAATGCCCCACACTTTTCCAATTTCGAACATCTCTCAAAACATACCAACGCACAGACCTCAACTCACAGTGCTGCACGACTGCGAAAAAGATGCACGCCCATATGCTGGCTACCCACACTCAGTACAGAGCTGGGCTTCTCTTAATAAACAATACAAGTAAAATAAATATAACTAACGTATACCCCTAGTAGAGCCTTAGGAGCGGCAGGTATGTTCTAATGGAGTTCAATGTGTATTTGCAAATATTAATGCATACGATACCCCGATGGGTGGAACTGCCCAAAATAACCATACCACAATGTGAACAGGATGGCCCTGTAGTGCTGTGATTGACCCACATATTTACAGGAAAGGCACACACACTCATGCATCACAGAAAAAAGCACATCACTACGTACAGGCAACTCTCGTTGATTACATGCCACCTGCAAATCACGCTTTGCAGAAACTAACCAATGGATCACAGATGCAACAAGGAGGCAGACGCCATAGGAATCCATTTGCGTACATTTGCATGAAAATTTCATGTGGCATAAAACAAAGTACACTTTCGACGTGGATGAGGAAAGAATGGCAGACATCTTACTTAAATCCACTTAAAGCGTCTCTTCTCGACCTTTAAAGTCAATGAAAAAGGATTGGAAGTGTAAGTGAAGGTATACAAGCATCATGCCTTGCTCTTATGCCTTCATTTACCGCTCAGCCCATTATAAAATTACCCCTTTTGAGATTAAAAGACAACATTGCTCAGGCCCTATGAAACTCATTCAAAAATTGTTCAGACAAGCTTCTCAGATAGAATCACTTCAGGCAACACCAACAGATGCAAACCATACAAACAAAAGAAAGATGTAATACATGTAACTAAACTCACAGAGCTATTATAGGCCAGATCTATTGTGGGGAGTAAAATCTATCAATCAGATTTTGAGCCACTCACAGAACCCAGAATATACTGCCACAAATCCAAATTCACCCTCTCAATATCCAACCTTGGTCTATCAGACGAAAGAGGCCATTATTCTCTCAAAGTCTTTCCACCACTTTGCAGTGTAGGCATCTTCTGAGAAACTTAAACAAGGGTGTGCACTTGATTGACTGGCCCTGTGCCTTGTTGATCATGATACAGCATGCCAGCCTGACCTTGGAATGCAGGGGATGAATACATCTTCTCCTTTTCCCTCCCCGGCCAACAGTGTTGCTTTAAGTACATTAGGCAGCAATTTTTTGACACGCAGCCTTGTGCCATTACACAGCCTAGGTGGGTCGACATTGCAAAGCAGCATGATGGATGACCCAACTTTCAGTCGAAGGTGATGTGGTGGCATTACCGGGGGGTCAAGTGAGATGAGGAATTCTGTTGGATAGTTTACAACTTTGTTGGTATCCGCCACTGTATCAATTGCGTTGTACTCAGTAACTGTGCCCAGAAGCATATCCTGAATCTGATTATCAATTTCATTGACAGAATAAGTTTTAGCAGCAAGGATGACTCATTCACACAGCCACTCGTGAAATGACACTTTAGCACTATTTGGAAGAGAGTAACAGAAATACCTGTCGCACTTCTTTATATAGCAAAAATGTGGAAACTTCTGGAATGCCACCTGCCTTCACCTTTGCCTCTCAGGTCCATTTGCCTCCCATACACCTCACTTTCGTCTCCCACATGCCTTCGCCTTACGCCTTACGCCTCTCAAATGCCTTTTTTCTCCCATACGCAAAGGCTTTGCCAAGAAACAAATAATTGTTGGCTTTTATACGTACAGATGGTATGAGATTTAATTTTTTAAGGCCAGACTTTACACTTTGGGTAAATTAGGCTGTATGTACATTATAGTTGTATGTTTATGTACATGTGTATTCTTATGTGTTTTATTAGGTATTCTGTCAGAGTTTTAGAATCGTAATAAACTTCTTCTCATTAACTGGCCATTGTAATACATAATTGTTTAGTGTTATATCAGTCTGTCCCACCCCTTTCTCTCCTTTCTTAAGCTGACTTCCCGCCTTTTTTCTTTTGCAATTGGTCAGTGGTGTAAATGGCACAAGGCTATGTGGCCATTACTTCACCCGCTTGCTACTCGCTAGTAATCCTTTTGTGATCTTTTTGTCTGCAGTGGCCATTTCTTTCCCTTCTTACCTCTTAGACCTGAGGGTATCTCTTGAATGTATGTATGAAAGGAAGGGCAGCCAAAGAAAACAACAATTCCTATTTGGTCCTGTTAGGACTAGGAGAGGGCCAGACCACAGCTCCATGTATCCCAGGTATGCCAGCAGCATGTACAGCACACCTCAATCACCCCTTGCATTTCCCATCTTCACTCACACTCTCAAAGAACTAGTCCGCACCCTGCTCCTATGCACCTCAAACTCACAAAATCTCAACAATATTCCACTCATCATGGCCCCAACTCTACCTTCAAAAGTTTTCCAGGTCGCTATGAGTAGCAAAAGAGGGGGCCCAATAGGTAGGCCAAGTAATTGCTTTAACAACAGTTTTCCTGAATTTGAAGGCTAGTTGTGTCCTGTATTGCTCATAAACGTGAACCAAAGTTTGGAATGACTGTGGCTTTTGATGATTACATTTATAGCAGCATATCAATGGGCTGTTAGAGCCTGTACCATCTTTAACTTCCACTTTCCGAAGTATTTTTTCACTCTCAGTGTTGGAGAAAATGTTGTTCCTAAACAGTCTAAGTTGTTAATTGCTATGATTATATCCCTTCCAATGCTAAATGTTGCTACTTTTGGACCTCAACACTCAACCTAGATCTCCTCTTCCTCACAGTCAACAGAATCCGATACAAGCACTGCAAAAGCAAGACTGGCTTTGGGCCCAAAATGATTCACATGATCTAATAGACATGCACTCCCCAAGGGCAATCACACATGCATCCATGGAACGCTTCATGTGCCTCGTCCTGCTTGCCCACACTCAGAGAGCCACATTCCACCTGATATGCCAATCTGCTCAAACCAAAATGGACCTTGTCGATGAAATGACAGACCACATAATAACAGCATACAACACCATAGCCATCACCTTCCTCAGAGACCACAACCTGCCTAAAAGCCAAGCAAGCAAGAAAACTAGATACAGTACTCAAAATGTGGGACACCATGGACATCAAACAACTCATCACAGAACCAAGCCACAAAAAGGCACTAGTATTCACCACTCATCCAGTCTTGGCATTGCATGGGCAGACCATGTATCCATACCATCCTTCTCCACCACATACCTCCCCTTGAATAAAACCAGACAAACTAAGCATGACGCCCCACTATATCTCCAAGATCTTCCCCATTGAGGCACTGGCAGGAAACCCCATTAACTTGTTTTCCCTGCCTGACCACTCAGGCAATGTCAGTGCCCTGTTCAGAGCACTCAACTACACCCTGGGATGATCAAAACACATGCGCAACTGTAACCTCAACTCCACAAATATAAGACATTGGTTCTGTCATGGAAGGCCAGGTGTGATAAACAAATTACTGGACCCGTGAAGTAGGGTTTAAATCTTTGTATTCATACTGTTCACAAAACAAAACACAAAACTGCAATAACAATCAAAAGAAATCCTTTGGACGACTGACCAAATTCAGTTGCTTGCACCCTCTTTTCAATGTGATCTCCACTCTGTGGCCAACTGCCTAGATGCAGGCTGTCCTGGCACTCATACCCATGGCTAGCTACCAAAAGACTTTCTATTAAGTCCAAGTATAGGTCCCCTCCTGTGGACCGCTGTTTGATGCACATCTGTATGGCTTCCACCAACTTCAAGTAGTACTTAACCATTTTGAGGGCTAGGTTTTCGAGCCAGGGGATCCACCACTACTCTCTATTTCCCAGGCCTCCCCTCCACTGATCAGATAGGAAACTAGGTCCCTCTGGTTGCAAGATCCTTCACTTCTCAAATCTCCCTGCCTTGGTCTCATGCCTCCTCCCTCCTCTTGCACCTGCCTTGTGTAAACCTGCCCTCCTCGTTGGTTCCTGCTCTTCCTCTCACCTCCTCCATCTGTTATCGTCTCTGGTTGTTACTGCCCTCCAAATTTTCCAACACCCTCCAATCATTACCGCCTCTTTCACACTTTTATCACCTCCAACTGATGTCCCCTCTGCTCTCCCAAACTCTTACATTTTCTTCCTGGTGTTACATCCTGCAGTTTCAAATGTTCACCTCATCCTCTTGATGGTAGTCCATCCTCTTCCAATCTCTCACAACCTCATCCTGCTGTACGCTACTCCAATCTATCACTACCTTCTCCTTATGTCACATTCATTGGCTCCAAACGCTCCCAACTCCTCCTGATGGCACTTCCTCATTCTTCAAATTCGCACCACCTTGTCCTACCAATGCTACCTCCTCCATTTGCTCACCGTCTCCTTCTCCACATCCAACCTCTTTCTGCCCCTATTGATTCCTGCAGCCTCCACTCCTTCACTGTTCTTGTAACACTCTCCAAATTCCTCCAGCGGCCAGCCACAATCTGCTTCAACAACTCACACATTCAGATTGAGCTGGCTGGCTGACTGGGTGGGACTTGGCATGAGGGGTGTTTGTTAAGGATTCATCACAAAATGTGGATTCAATCATAGAGGATATTACAGAATTTGGTAGATGCATGGGACTGAAAGTCAGTAAAAATCAGCCTGAGATTTTCTCTGTATCCTCAGCTGTAGTAGGGTGTGGTGGACTAGATGGTTTCAGCTTGTGCTGCGATGCTAGAAAGTATTTGGGGGTGCATATTAATTGAAATGACTGATTTAGCACAATTTTGACATAGCATTAGACTGACTTAGAGCTTCAGCAGCTAATTGGATAAGGCTTCCATTACCTATTATTGACTGCATTTTGCTGATGAAGATGGCAGGCCTACCTACGTATCTCAAGATGTATATGAATATCCTAAATAGCCTTTCTAATCAATTCTTCTGTAATCTCCAGTAACTCGTTATTAATTTCAGATGGGCAGGTAAACAAAGCAAGTTAATTTGCAAGTACAGACTCTTTTTTAATGAAATGGAAGATCTTGTTGTTCTGTGTCTGGAGATATACGGTTTAGTTACACAGGCTTAATATCTTACCTTTTGGTTCTCTGATTACCTGGATTGATTACTTGTCCTTAATGAGAGGCTTGTAAAAGCAAATATCTGTGTGATCGGTTTGAAAGGTGTTAAGGTAGAACAAAGGAGGTTAATGTGATGCACTCTACAGGTAAAGCCTGCAAAATGGTTGCTATGATGTGTGGTCCTAACCCTCCCTTTTCTCCTATCTGCTTTTAAGGAGAGTGCAAATAAGCTTTTCCTTCAAATTATGGTGAAACTAGACCTATTTCTGAATGTATCCTTTGAATAGTACAAACAGAAAGTGGATGTTTCTCCTGTTGAACTATTTCTGTTTTTCAGGCTTAATGTCTCTTTGAAAGCTGTTTTACCCGGATGATTTTCCGTCTGTTACTACATAATTCTCTTGACTCGTTTAGTTGATTAAGGTGCATCGGGGTGGTAAAGTGACCTCTCAGATGTGCACGTTAATTTCCAAGGATATCAATAAGACTTGTCAAAAAGGAGAACATTGCCATTGTACTTCTATAAAGGAAGACAAATTGTTTAATATAGGCAGCCTGGTCAAATTTACAACATTGAATTATAGGCATAAACTGTTCCATTTTAAATATGAAAACCAAGTTCAGCATACACCTCTCAGTTTCCTCTTTTTTTCTGAATGTCTGTGGTCAGTGCAGATGATATATGCCTGAGAAGTCTGACCATTTACACCAAGCATGGAAATGCCAGGCAATCTTCGGATACTGGGTAGAGGTTTTTAGGGTGTTTGGTACATCATTAGCACCCACTCCATTAGTTGGACTCCTTGAGTGCAATAGGAAGCTTAGTAAAGGATCCAGAGGGCTTGATGGGTGGCTACCCGTGTTAGCTGAAGGGGAACTGTGGTGCTTTGAGCTGGATGTGCCATCCCCAAAACGGGCGAGTCGCTGTCTGATATAGTATATTGCACAAAAAATAAAAATTCAATTTCATTGTGGAGCTGATGGTTCCATCTTGCCGACACAGCGATATCCGGTTATACTAAATACAGTCTCTGCTTTATAGTTCCACTGCATGGCCAGCTATCAGGTTTTGGTGGTCCGTGTATGGCATATGGGTGCCTTTCCAGTGTATTCATGTTTCAATACTTGTTGGTTTATGTTGCATGTCTTGCATGTTATATATGAGATGTGCATCAATACCACCTGTCATAAATTCAATGCAACTGTATTTCTGGATAATGTGTATTCCCTTTGTTGTCATCTGTTCATGTTATGAATGCTGTATAAAAATATATAAGTACACATTTTAAAGTCCACCACAGACAAAGATGACATCCTTCCCTCCTCCATTGTGAAACCATCACAGGTGAAGCACTCACAACACTTTTCAATGTCACCAACAAATACCTTGTCCAAGACACTTCCGAGATACACTGTAGTCGTAGTAGTACATTTACTTTGGTATTGAAGACCATAAAATCCAAATGTCTACACACAATTCAACAAAATAAAACAAATACAAAATCACCATCATAAAACCACACTTAGCATTAAATATTAAAAGACAAACAATTTCATACAAAAGTCATTAACCACAATACTAAATGCCCAGATATTTTCTTCTTCATCACCACGCTCTTTTCAAAAATTGGCTCTGGGCCCATACTTCTGGGTTCTTCTGATTACACATAAAAAGGTGGATGGCTTGCTAAGTTGTCAAAATATTTTGGTTCCTATGTATTGGGAAAAGCCATCTTCGTCTCAATTTGTCATAAAGAGGACAAACAAATAAAAAATGAGAAAAATCCACTCTCTCAGTTTAACACCCCCTACTATCTATGTTCCCCATACACCAATTTCGTGTGACAGTGCCAAAGTAGGACACCCAATCTTGCTTTCAGATAGAGAGAATGCACTTCCCTATCCTCTAGAAATTTGAGATATCTTTAAGTGCCAAGTTACAAATTAAATTTTAAAACTTTGCTTGATAATACCATTCTTTATATTTCTGTGCAATAACAGCTTTGGGGACTCTTTTCCCTTTATCTAAGGATGGGCCCATCAGATCTAATATCGAATTGACGTTTAACTCAGAAAGATTATGGACCTAAAGCAAATTTGTTGCACCGCTATGAGCAGGAACATCCTTCAATGCTAGTTTATAGGAAAATCAAAAATCAGATGTCATAATCTTATGCAACAACAGAAGGGGTTTTAGTGTAGCCTTATATGCTACCCCATTAATTCCTAATTCCAGTTGAAGAGATAGCAATGGGGTGCTATTCGGTAAAATAAAAATCCTCTTTAGAGTGCCCAACTTGCTCCGCTCCAACAGTGAGAGATCTGAGTACCCCCTAATCTCTGCACCATATATTGCTGATGAATTAGCACATGTCCTAAATATTTCTAAGGTTTGGAAAGTTGCATTATCTCCATAATGTTTCAAAAAATGTAGGACCCTCTCCCATGCCTTGTAAAGTTCAGATTAGATGCATTAATGTTTTTCCCCACCGTCCTCGAAAATGCACTGATAACAGGGTAGATCTTCCACCTCCTGAAGAAAGCAAAACTCACGCCGGGTGACCTGTCCGACTATTCCCCCATTATGCATCTCCTCTTCTGCAACAAAGTGATCCGAAGACTGTTGCCATCCAATTGCACAAAAGGGTCATTCAACCCTGTCTCCTACAGAACCACCAATCTGGACCACAATGCACCACAGATACTGCCGCCATCCAATGTATCCACAATGCTCTCTGAATCCTGTACAAAGAGAATCGATGCTTACTAGTCATTCTTGCCCTCACTATCTTCTTTGCTGCATTTTATAATTAATCCCCCCTCAACATTCTCACCACATACACTGGCTTTGCTGAAACAATCCTTCAGTGGTTTGTTCACTACCTCTCCAACAAAGACAAACTCATCCAGAGGCGCTTCAAAATATCTAAGCACTATACTGCAACTGCAAGGTGTCCACAAGGCTCTGTCCTGCCCCGTGTCATATTCAACCTCTGCATGGAATGTCTGGGGGGAACTCCTTGCCTACACTGACATCAACATACAACAACAGGCAGAAGGCACGCAGCTCTCCAAAAAGATCCAATGCATCAATGAAATCCATCGACTTAAGCCCTACCTGTTCCATATCCATGTCTCGGTGTCAAGTGCCTACCTGGAGCTCAAACTGACAAAGACAGATTTAATTTTACTAGGAAACCCACCAAGCATGCCCAGGTTCATAAATGGCTGACTGTCATGAAACTCAATGGATTCATGACTCAAATGTGATCAACTGTGACCTTCCATTAAACGTGCATTGGCAAGAAGACCCAAAAACATGGCAACAACTTGTGCTCCTCCACAAAGTCAAATCTTTCATCCCTCCCCTACTTTCAGATCAGTTGTCCAAGCCCACATCATCTCCTACCTGGGCAGGGGCAATGCCTTACGTGTCTCAATTTGCCACTTTGACCACTCTGAAATTCGACCAGTATGCTGCAGCAGACCTCATCACAGAAGTAAAAACATTTTACATTCCCCATCGTCAAGGAACTGCCCAGGCTACAACTTCAAGCATTGATCATGTTCAGGACAGCCTGAAGCCCCTGCAAAGCAGTCAAAACCAAAATACTGCTCTACCTGGCTGAATAACTCACCATATCTAAAGGGCAACAAGTTGCTGAAAGAGGGAAAATAACAACAAACAGGCTCTTCCTGCTATGCAACCTGTCTCTTTACCAAGTTACTAATGAAGATTATCTGTCACAGTTCGATTCACTCAACTCTACTTCTCCCCTTCCACAGATTTCCCCTCTGTTTCTCCCACTAACCATTCCAGTTACTCCTGCTACCCCCACACCATACCTATAAACTTCCTTTTGTATTCCCTATGGACAGCACTCAGTTGCTTCACAGCTAGTGTTGCAATTTATAAATTCTATACATACATACATACATACATACATACATACATACATACATACATACATACATACATACATACATACAGTAACCATTATTGTTCAGACCAGGGCAACTCATCGATATAATCAGTGAAACTTCTAGAGTTAAAATGTAGGGGCAATTTCTAGCATACATATCGATCTAACAAGTGATTGATAAAATGACTTAATCCAAGCGCATACTAGACAGCTAGCCAGTAACATACTAATGTAAATCCATCAAACTTCAGACAACTAAACGGAGTGTCATACCAACTACAAAGTTGCCATGACCCCCGCTTGCCACGTGTAAACTTATTATGACCCATTTCCAACACCATCCTTTGAAGCTCACCTTTTGTCATAAAATGCACAGAAAGTATTTATTTTTTAGCCTCTACTAATTCCTCAGGTATGTGAGTAAAACTTGCAATCTGTTCAGAAGGAATCAAAAATGAAAGTAGAGTCTTCTCATGCTCTGTCTCGGGATTCAACTGTGACTGGGATTCTACCTTAAGGCCAAGTGGTCCGGCCAAATGGACAATTCTAGATTCTGGTGATCAATAGTTTAAAAAAAAAAACCAAAGCAAGCCCCATGCAGCACAGTATGCATTTTTTGTTGACAACAGCCCTTTCTATCGATAAGTACTTTATTTCATAAGGACTAAGCATACAGCCTTGATAAAATCATTTACTTATGTATTTATTTATTTATATACAGGAGGAACAATGTTCCTTTGATCACAAAAGAACGTACAATAGATAAGAAATAAGATTTGATGGGAAACGGTGAACTTCTCACAATGGGTTGAATTTGAGGGACATTCTGTCCAGGTTGTGGAGGGGAGTAAATGGAACAGTCAGCAGGGACAATACATAAGTGGATATACATAGATGAGGGACAACCAATATTGGACATTTTTAAGTGCAGGTAGGCAGTACGGCCAGCTGTGCTCGGGATGTGACCATGATGGGTGAAGTGCTAGAATGGAGGCAGAGGAAGTGAGAGACAGAGGCAGGATAGAGGCGAGGGAAAAAAGTTAGCTAGCAGGCAGATGAGAGGCATGTTAAGAGGGTAACTCAGGCGAGGAGGTAGGCTGTTAGTTTGGTTTTGAACAAATCCATGTGGACTGTATCTTGGATGTTCGGTGAAAGAGAATTTTATTCCAGTGGAGCAAGAAGAGAGAAAGAGCGGAGGCGAGAGGACGCACAGGGAGGAGCAACAAGGGTAGTTAAGGAGGCAAAGCAGGGATTACGAGAAGGCTTATAGCGTTGGATAGAGGAGGATAGATACACTGGTGCCTTACCATGACTAGATTCCAGGAGAAGAAATCTATATCTGGTCCTGTTTTGCATCATCAGCCATCCAGCATGGTGATGGTACGAGGAAGTAGAGGGATTTCAAAGAGAGCACTGTTAGAGAAGTAAATGAATTTGTAGAGAGGACAGAAAGCATAGTTGGGGAAACCAAAGAGGATGTTGGCACAGTATTCCAGTTTGGAGAAGGCAAGAGTGGTTAAGATATGCTTGGTGGTGCTGAGAGGAAGGAGGTGCCAGATTTTCCTAATATTTAGGATGTTGAGGCGAGCTGCTGTTTAAGTTTTGGAGATAAAAGTAGAGAATGCGAGAGAATGGTCATAGATGATGCCAATGATTCAGGTACGGTTCTCTACCATGCAAGGTGATTTCTTCAGCTAGTCTATATAGCTTCAAAGAGGAAAGTGTATTCCTAAAAACTTGTTTCTACTCTTTTTCCCATAGGCCAGTGTACCGTGAGAAAATTAGCCCAAGGAGCTGTTTCTGGACACTTGCAGCAACTGATGCTTTACCACCTCAACTCAAGAGCTGATCCTCAGCTTAATTCTTTACCCACGGGTAAGATAATGTAACTATACACAAGTGGACTAGAAAAACAGCAGCAAATGAATAGAGTCTACTTATTTCATCTTGCAATTGTTATTAGTATACACTAGATCTGGTGGAAAAGTTAATATGACAACAGCAGATGTAGCAACCCATGCAGGAATAAGGGGTTCCATGGTGTGACGCCACCCTAGAAAATGGTGATGCAGATGTAGTATTCTGCTAATAGCATAGATTGATTTAAGAAGCTATTTGCTATGATTAGATTGATACTCACTCAACATATGGATTGTAAACATCCAATGTATTTGTTATTTTTCTTGTGCCACAGAGGAAGATACTTATGGTGGTGACATTCAGTCAAAACATTACTCTCGGTGAATCAAAGACCGGCGTGATAAAGTGGAAAATGACACTTGCGATGTTCTATGAAATTTAAAAATATTTTGTATTCTTTTGTGCCTTACATAAATAGTCTAATTCCCATTACTAACACATGCCCCTGATGAACTTCCCAAAACTGACTTACAGGGAAAGAAACATGTTGGGCAGCACAAACACAGATACACAAGAATGAGGATGTGTTTGTATTTTGTATGTGTCTTTTGAGAATGAATGCAGAAGTTTGGAATGAATCGCATCAATATTACTGCTGATGCGTGAAGTCAAATGAATACACAGCATTAGACACAAAATGGGGGGTTTACTAATACACAATTCCTTCCCTTTATGTACTGTGGTGTGTTATTGTTTTGCTTGTTTGCACTCGCTGTTTGAAAACATTTCTTTTTAAGATGTATTATAAGGAAACAGGCGCATGGATTACAGTTGCCCTGTGCTTATTGTAAGCTTTTTAGATAACCAATAATTATTAAAATTATGTATTTTTTGTAACAAAGATCTTTACTAGTATTTAATGTGATGGTACAGTATTGAATGTTGTTCTTCCCCTGATTGGCAATTAATCGTAACAAACCACAGGCAGTTCTTGTATGCTAAAGTTAAGGTTAATAACTTTGTTGAAGGGTTTGCCTGGAGGTAGCACATCCTTCATACCTCTTTTTGGTTGTTTTGTTGCTTGAGGTTTCAAGGTGAACAAGAGTAGGGAAGAGTTTCAGGTTTCAACTGGATAGGCAGAGGAAGAGAGGAGAGAGAGCTTTTGGCAGGTAAGAAGAGTACCTCTGTTTTGGTAGAGTTTAACATCAGAGAGTGAGAAGCCATACAATATTTAATGGCAGAGAGACAGTTGGAAATTTTGATAGAGAGATCAGAATAGAGTTCAGAAAAAAGAGAAGAAGATTTGGGTGTTGTCCACGAAGAGTTGGTACGGGAACCCAAAGGAGGAGATTACTGCACCAAGAGCAGAAGTGTATAGTGTAAATAGGAGCCGACCCAAGACAGAGCCTTGTGGAACACCAACAGTTAGAGGAGTGAGTTGACAGGTGTTCTTGCTCCAGGAGACAGTGAATTGGCAAGGTGCAAGATAGGATTCAATCCAGGCAAGAGTTTGATCATGAATCCCAAGAAAAAAGAGAGTATTGAGAAGATCAGAGTCATTGACAGTGTCAAAGGCAGCAGACATGTTAAGATGAATTAGGATAGAGGCTAGGTTTAAGTGCTTAGCAGAGGCGATGAAGTTGGACAAATTCATGAGAGCAGCTTCCGTGGAGTAACAGCAGCGGACCCTGCTTGTAGGGGGTCTTGGATGTTGTGGATGTAACATGTAATATCATTGAACACAACAGTTTCGAGCACTTTAGAGTAGTGCAGAAGGAGAGACATAGGGCGAAAGTTAGCCGATGGGTTCGGGTCAGCCCCTTGCTTTTTTAGGAGAGGGATGACAGTGGCTGTTTTGAAAACAGACGGAAAGCAAGCAGAGTCGAAGACAGGTTGAATAATTCAGCGAGGTGAGAGGCCACTATAGGGGCAATAGGATTGACTAGCTTGACTAGCTGAGGACCTAGAGGGTCCGATGGGGAACAGGAAGTGTTAGCCTTCACCAATAGAGATAGCGGATCATCGGTATTAGTCAGTACTATAAATCACGGTGCTACATTTGATCTGCATCATAAACCTCTAGTAAAACAGCACTTGTATCAGTTTCAAAAGCATATGTCATTATGTGTCATAATGTCTCAAAACTGGTACATAATTAAAGTAAAGGCCTTTTTTTTAAGGCTGTTCAAGAGTATTAAGCACGATCATTCCAGCAAAGCACCGTTGGATATGTCCCTTCTTCTGCAATTGTGAGATCTCTGCCGCAGAATCAGAATAAAACAAGACAAATTGCGTTAAATGATTAGTAAAGCCTAAACAAATTGGCTCTCCTGTTTGGAAATAGCAGTAGAGCAATCAATATCTGCGTCTTATCTCCTAGGCTGCATTGCCAACTCAGCAGGTGATAAGAAACCCCCAAATTCTACAATCCATTTTCTAGAAAACACACTTTTCTGACTTGGCAGAAAGCTGATTAGCTCACAATCCCGCCACAGCAGGCTTACTTGATCTCTATGCTGGGTTAAAGACACTGTAAAAATGAATACCATCTAAATACATTATAACAAAGTGATTCAACAAGTCTGAACAAGTGAGGTACATGAAACAATGAAAAATATATGGGACCTTACATGGTCCAAAGGGCCCAAAATTGTTTTTGCAATGCCCAAAATGTGCAAGAAAATGATCTTGCGCTTATGACCTGTTTTGATGTGAAATCAGTAATAAGCACCAAATAGGTCCATTTTTGCATTCCCCATTGATTGAAGATTTGCATAATAGCCCATTTTTCTCTCTTTGTAGGTCACTTTATGATTCACTCAGTGAAATAAAGTCTGCCCAGATATTTAGGTTCTTTCTTTCTCCTTCAAAACAACCTACTACAGCACTTTCGCTAAGACACGCATAAACAGGGGACAGTTCCAAAACTATTAATTGAATGCAATTTAATCATCGCATTTCATAATTTCCCATGCAAGATGACTGGTCTGACTAAATTTATTAAAATTGGGAACCAGAGATAACTGTCCAAGTCTAATGTAGTAGAGCCACATGTTCCACATTCCTGTTTTCAGAGGCTCACAATGTTGATGTGAATATGATGACTGAATGTTAAACTGGACTTCCCCTTTTGGGGTGGGACCAAACCTGATTTGCATATGGTCTTTCTCCTTTTGTAAATGGCTTAGCAGCCGAAGAATGATGGTCTGGTGGGTTACCCAGAAAAATGCCAGAGGTTAAGATTAATTATAAACCTTTCAGCCACCACCTCTTTTGTTTTTTTGTTTTGCTGTAGTCAACCCGTGTGGGATGGGTATGCCCAGACATGGGCCCCGTGGCTGCTGGGCCTAGAGATCCAAGCTATTTCTCACTAATGAGGCCCAACAAGGCCGAAACATGCCTGGTGATGCTTGTAATCTCATGTAGAAGGGATGTGACCAAGCAGTTCGGGCTGGACTGCCCCTTTTCAGATAAGATAAGCCTGAATTGCATATGGTATTTCCCCTTTTGTAATGACTTGACAGGTAAAGAGCAATGGTCTGCAGAGTTGCCCAGAGCAATGCCAGAGGTTAAGATTAATTCTAAAACTTCCAGCCCTCACTTCTTTTGTTTTGCTGTAGTCAACCCGAGTGGGACGGGTGTGGCCATACTTGAATCCATGCCTGCTGGGCTTAGACACCCAATCTACTCCTCACTGATGTGGCACAACAAAGCTGAAACTTGTCTAGGGATGCTTGTGGTCTCTGTCACTTTTGGGGTGATATCAAGTCTGGTTTGCATATGGTCTTTTCCCTTTTGTAATGGCTAGGCAGAAGAAGAACGATGGTCTGGAGGGTTGGCCAGAGCAATTCTAAACCTTGCAGCCATCACATCTTTTGTTTTGCTGAATGTTAAACTCCAGCATCAATGATACCTATCATCCCTGTACCTCCAATTAAAAGCAAATTGATCCCTCTTCTTCCATCTGCTCCATGGCATAATCATACCATTTTGCTGCATGATTTAACATTTCTAAATAAGATAGAGTTAAAAAATGTTAAGCTTTTAATCAATTTTGACAAGCCTTAAGCAGCCTTACGCAGTATGAATTTGATGCTAAGTTAGCTAAATCAGCTGTTATTCAACAGAAAGTCTTGCACTCTGCCAAACAATGCCAAACTATTTTTTCTGTGGTAAGAAAGAAATCTCAGCCTATAGTGTACTCAATGAATTCCTCTAGCAACAGCATCATCATTTGAGGACTGTGCCTCACTTTTCTAAAAAAAAAAAAATTGTAACTATTGTGGGATATTTCTACCTGCCGATGTGCCCCACTGAACACCTTTGCCAACGGGGAAAGAAACAGCCAAAAATGGATGCGCTAACCCCTGTGTGCAAAAATCTGTAAAATTGGGCATAGTTTATAAATCACAAAAGGCTGTACACCATCTGCCACACACAGTCAAATTTGGTGTAAAAACAGGACTGCACTACAGAAGAATGCCAGTGGGTGCTGTACATGAAGCAAGGCCACAGAAGTGGGCTAAAAACCGAAAATGCCCTTTAAAATGCAGCTTCCCCAATCAATTGCAACCTTAAAAGTGCTGTTTTGGTGCTAAATACAGTCATTTTTCAAGTGAACCAGTGAAATTAAATGTGTACTGAAATCACAGATCCTCCAGGTGGCTCAGAGCAACCAGGCCTCACTGATTGACAGCAGCTAAGAAATGTATTTTATGAAAAACCAGTCCAGCAACAGTTTGTTTTCAGTTACACGGGAAAAACGTGGATAAAAGTGGCAAAATACAACAATTTCAGCTATACAGAGAAAACTTCAAGCATAGGCTGAATACTCACTTCCAGGCTGCAAACAAATTCCAGCACTCAAGGACAGAAATGATGCTGAATAGATGTGTACGCTGCAGGGAAAACTCTGATGTAAAAGACTCAGTTTAAATGTGATTTTTCAGTGAAGAAATTGCAAAATTCACCTATTTAAAAGCATGTTTTTGTGAAGGGCTTAATTCTTTAAATGTCTAAATCCCTTATAAACTGCATTCAGTTTTATATGTTTTAAATGAAAGACCTTAAAATGAATTTTAAAGTAACCCAGTTTGGGGTTAACTGGTTAATTCTGTCTTGACAGTGCCCAGCCTGGGAAAGATGACACTTCAGATTGACACTCCCTTGCTACAGGAAGGCTTAATTGATGCTGGAGGTTCTCGCATATTGACAACAATGAGATCATCAAACTTTCGTCTCTGGCACAGGCTGCCTATTGATGGCAGGTTGCCTATTGATCCCTACAGGGGAGCTTCCCTCTCAAGGAAGAGGACACCCCTCCCCGATCAAAGGAATGTGACAGCTGTTGCCTGTTGAAAGGAAAGTTACAAAGAAAAAAAAACTGCCCACAACATTTGGTGTTTAAATGTCTTTTTGTGATCAAGTTTGAAACTCTTTAACTTTGCAACATGAAGGAGGACAAATCTAAACATTGGTAGTTGTTAATCTAACTTTAGGCACTTGCTTTGAACATGTTAATGAACCCGGTACTACATAAGGAACCAAAGTTACAGGAAGACCCTAATTGTAGCAAAACTATTAATGCTGCAAGTCTAATATTGTATACGCATGCTCTAGTGATAATCGCCCAGATATTTACTGAATTACAAATTGTTAAGCCAAACTGTTATGATTAAAATTGATAAAATTCCACCTAATGACAAAGACTGCTCTCACGGAGATGTGAATTGAATGCAAAAAGAACCCATCAAATATGTAATGTATGTGTCCAATTTTATTAGGGGACATCATTTTAGAAATGTACATTTGTGCAAAAGTTAAATTGTGGTTCAAATCAATGTGGGAGTTCCCAAATCACATCATAAGGATGACAGCTCTTTTCTGACTTCCAACCAGAACAAGGCAAGTGCCTTTGACCACTCACAACGGTAGGGGTGTGGTTTGAAATTCTGCCTTGACCATAAACTTTGTGATGTCACTGGTAGGATAAATATAGGAACTTCACCACACATAGACACGCTGCTTCCTGACCAAATCCTGATTTCCCCGCAGTGCTTTGTTCCAGAACTCTTCATCTTGCAGTTGATTCCAGACTTCTTTGCAAAACCCAGGCCTCAGCATTTGCTGAACTCTTTTCAGCTAGGCCCAATTCCAATCATCCCAATCTTAAGGGAAATTAATTCTGATCTAGTCTGGCATGCTACCATTAAGGCTTTCCTGCTGAAACTCGCAATCCCGCTAATCTACCGTGTCCAGTGACCAGAAGGGCCAATCCAAATCCAGTCTGAAGTGCAGTCCAAATTGACCAGAACTGCACAGCTGATCCAAATCCGCCAGAAGTGCCCTGCTGCTGGTAGACCTGATCTGATGACCAGAATACTGACGGTCAAATATTAATTACAGTGGATAATTACAGTGGACTGTAAGTATCAACAGGAATAATAGTAACCCATAGTTTATTGCCTTGCCCTCTCTCAATCTCAACCCATCCTCTATTTAAATTAAGAACTTGTAGTAGTATGACACCAGTCTGAAAACCTTGCTTCATTTTCTTGTAATAGTAATAATTTCTTGAAAATCATTTTGTCTTTTGAAAATCCCAAACCCTTAAAATAATCCCACGGGTAATCCGACTGAGTCCTCCAATGCGGACACAGAGGTGCTGGGGTTGGTTTCCGTGGACCACTCTGGGGCTTACTGTGTTTCAAACTGGTAACCAGATTGAATACCCTAGTTTAGAGCATAATTGTCATTGTAAGAACTGATTTCTGTTTTCATTTTCGCACCTATTTTTTCAAACACGCCTCTTATTCAAACGTACATAACTTCTCTTCAATTTTATAAATAGAAACCTTATTTCAACTCCCATTGAAACATAAGACCTCTAGCTACATCCACCACTAAAAACAGTGTATTTGACCAATTTTTGTTAAAAATCGCATAGTGAAATTTTGATGCGAATTCACATTTTACAAAGGTTTTACACGTGTCTTTTCCCATCCAAAGTGTTTCTTAACTTCCATTCCGATCTAAAGTGTGTAATGTTGCTCATCTTGTAGCTCATGTGTGTTAGGACCTGTAAGAATTTCTATCAATCTAAGCATTTTTGCAGACTTTTCTTGTTTCACAAAGCCATTTTCAACTGTCAGTTTAAAAAGTGTAAATTTCCCAAAAAGGGTTTTCTCTCTTGTTTGGGGAGGGAAGATTGCAGTCAAACTCTAGAAATTGTTATTTCATTCGTGAATACCTGCTGCTTACTTACATCTGTGTAAAATTGCTCATTTGTGAATTAAGAACTTTGCAGGGGGAAATATTAACCTAAACGCTATTTTTTCACAATCCAAAACTGTTCTTTTTCCTGCGTTTTCTATTCTGCATTACTATAAGTGAATTCAATTGCTTTACCTATATTCTGAAGTGTTTTGTCACCACTTGGTGATTGCTGCCATATATATATATATATATATATATATATATATATATATATATATATATATATATATATATATATATATTAAAATTTGTGGTTGATTTGAATTTAAATATATAAATACATATTTACTTTTACCAACTACCCTGATTCCTGGTCCAGTGTGGCCTGGGGGGTATTGTGATATGGGTGTGATATGAGTGGTATATCACTCAGAATATTGAACCCATAGACATAATAAATAAGTATTTCATCCACGTATTACATGCAAGGGGAGACGTGGGTGTGTGCCTGATTGAAATCCTTAACAGATTTTGGGGTCTCATGCAGTGATTCTGAGTTTGAGTTACCACCGGTGACAGTCTAACACAGCATACTAGCCTGCAGGGTACATACACCTTTCTGGGTTAGTGTACTGTGCTACACTGTACAAGCACCTCTCAAAATAAATACTCCAAAAATCAGGCCTGTTTGTAAAAGTAAATTAACCCTGAAAAGTAAAAAGTAAATTAACCCTGAAATAAGTCATAAGGACATTGGTATTTCCAAAATGGCGATCCCAGTAGAGATTAATATGGCTAGGGAACACCTTCTGCACAAACTGTTTGTCAGGGGTGAGTGGCCAGAACAGAATGAGCAGAGCTGGCTACAAGAAATCAAAGAACAGGTCACTGCCATAGACCTAGATACATGACAGGACAAGGGCCCATTACACAAAGCTCTTAGTGTACTGTACATGGCCCCAAAACTAAAAGAGGAGCACTTTAAAATTGCCAAAATAGTGGCCTACCTATACCTCCACATTGGGGTAATACAGGAAAAGCATGCAGAAAACATAGTTCTGGCAAAGCAGCAAGTGGAGGCACTAGAGAAAATCCAAACTAATCTAGACTGCATAGCAAAGGCTACTGAAGAGCCAAGAATCAGAGACAGAAGCTAGGCAGTATCTAACAAAACTAAAGGAAGATCTGACTCTCCTACAGCAAGACAAGGCAGAGCAAGATACCCAATTACTGACACTCCAAGATGAGTGTCAGGAAAGGGTTGACTCTTTACAACAGAGTCAACAGAAACTGGAGCATCAATTAAATTATAATACAAAACCGCATAGAATCCTCGAAAGAGGAAAATAATAAATTAATTATTAAAGACATCCACTCTCAAGAGGAATTTGATGGGGAGCGCCAGAAGTCCAACGCATTTAAAAAACAAAGCGATGACCTGGCTGCACAGAGGGGCACTCTAAGTCAGGAGAGGGACGCCGTAGGCTAAGAAGTCAGCCAATTAACAACCAAGCTAGAGGAAAGAAAGCTGGCTCTCCAGGAGTTCAGTGAGGTAAAAACCAAATATGAGAAGCTACTAGAGCACACTAGGTGGGTGGAGGATGCTCTGGAAAAGAACACCCAGACCAATAATGGTAAAACTCAGGAGGTGAGTCTCCTGCAGCAGAAATTGGCCCAGTATTCTCAGACCAGGCAGGAAGCACAGAGAGACAATGAGGCTCTCTGTGAAAAGAATGATATCCAGTTATATTTTCAAAAAAATAGTTTCTACATACAAAAGTTTCGAATACAAAGTTTAGAAAAAAATATTTTAATGCATTTTTTTTCATGTTATAGCTTTTATTTTAGTTTCATATAGAAAAAAGTTTGTTTTAAAAAGGAAACGGGGGTTGGGAGGTGAACCCCCCCATTTAAAAAAAAAATTGAAAAGAAAATGCATTTGAAACTTTTTTTTCCGATTGCTTTGTTTCTAAACCTTTGTATGTAGAAACTTTGACTGTCGAAAAAATCACTATAAACCAACAGAATGATAGGCTCCACAAACAGATAGCCATGCAAGAGCAAATCATTGAGACCAGTAAGGCCTTAATAGAGGAGCAAAAGAGTCCGATTTTGGCATGTCACCAGGGAATAGGGGCTGAAAGAGAACAGGTAGGGAGGGACAGAGAAACCCCTGAGCATAACATCAGGAGCCCTGTAATCAGGGACTAGTACAATGGACTCTGCCAGCTTCATGTCCACTGGCTCATATGAACCAAGGGCGTTGGGGATGGTAGACTTCAGCAGAATTGGTCACATGGGACTGACAGATCAGCGCCTCCCAGAAACTTATGGACGGGTGTCTCTGTACAGATCCCCAAATGTTAGGGCTAGCCTCTCTGACCAGGAAGATTCCTGTGAGGAGAGTATCAGGGAACTGGATTCTCAAAAATACCGCCTACCAAAGGATCAGTTTGTCAAATTTGGTGGGGAACTTCAGGAAAGCAAGCCCAAAAAGAGTATCTTAAAGACCTCTTCCCAGCTCTGTCAATCCTGGGAGCAGGGGAGAGTCAGAAGACTCTTCTGAGCACCACATGCATCAGGAAACTAGGCCCCCACATTCTGCAGGCCCTTCTCAAGCTCACAGAATCAGGGAGAGCCTAGAGGATCAGAGAGCCACCTCCTGTAGTAGTAGTGCCTCTGAGTCTGAGGATGAGTGGACACGGGTGTCTAAGACCAAAAAGGCCAACAAAATTAAGAGTGCTCTACTAAAAGATCCCCTGAAGCAGATCAAGGCCATTAGGAGCGTTATAACTCCCTATCATAAAAATGCCAAGTATTCATTCTGGGAGCACCTTGAGTTATACAACCAGATGATGGATACTTTTCATCTGAAAGATAGTCAGAGTTGCATCCAATATGTAAAATGGACGTTCTCCCCTGAATACTCCAGCTTCTTTGCGCGGCTGGAGGATCAAAACCACTCAAGATGGTCCACCTACAGGGCAGCCATCTTAAAACATTGTTTCTGTCCATAGGAACCCCCAAGAGGCCCGGAAGGCGGCCTACAATCTGCAGTGTGGGGAAGATCAGGCCCCACAAGAATTTGTGCAAGAACTAAAACGTGCCTTTGCGCAGACCACCAGGAGGGTGCGCACAGACAGCAGGGAGTTAATTAACACTTTCTTTCATGCACTCCCTAAATACATCATGACCCAGCTGTTGAGGGACTTTCACGAGAAGAGATCACTGGACTGGGTCATTGAACAGGCGACCCGTATTTATGAAGTGCAGAAACACGTAGAGAACAAACATACAAATAAAAACCCCAAACCAGCCAACACCCCTGCTGCTGCTAAGGTGGCGGAGGTAAAGGTTGCCCCCAGTTTAGATCTGAAGATGGGGGGCCTAAAAATATTCCTGTACAGAATCCATCTTCAAACCAAAGAATCAGAAGGCCCTCGGGCCAATCCCAAACAGGCAGTCAGGGAGGTAATCCCACAAATGGGACCCCTAACTCCCCTAATTATATTAGCCCCCGTTACAAGGGCAACAAACCCATCCTGGCGAATGCGTAGACTCCCCCAGCCCAAGGGGGGTATCCAATCAGGTAGGCACCACCCCGGGAAACTTCCCTCATAACTTTCCCCAGGAGGTCAGTAATCCCTCAAATGCCGGGTTGAGCTTCTTTCTCCGGTACCCGCAAAACTTCAACCCGCAGAACAACCCTCCTTTCTTTCCTCACTTTCCTGAGCCCAGACAGCCCAATCCGGTAGTGGGGAGGCCAAGGGTGGAGGGGTACCAGAACTATCCCAACCAAGGATATTATTGGAGAAGGGACAGTTACCCTTCCTGTGAACCACCTAGGATGGGCCAGAGACCCCTACACCAGCCAGAGTGGGTGTCCCAACTGGAGTGCCAGGTCCAGAACTTGTCCCAGGATCTGGGTCACATGTTGAGGGCTCAGCAGAACCCTCAGATGAACATGGCGGCCCAGAACTCCACAAACCAAGGGTCTGGTACTCCAGAGCAATGACGGGGAGAGAACCGCGGATAACCCACCAGTTCCAAAGAAGGAGGTACAGCGGGTAGCGGGGTGTAAAGCCTTAGAGGAAGCTTCCTTCCCCACTTGTGAAAAGCCCCTGGAAACTGTGGAACCGGAACCAAAATCTCCTGCCCCCGAAAGTCTGCAACCCAAGGAACAGAGGGCGGGTAGGAGAAATAAAGGACCTAAAAAGACCTACTTTGTGCAGGAGGTTGGTGTCCTCCAATTTGAAGGAGAGAGGGGTCCTCAGAGGACTCTGGGGAAAGGATCTTCTCCTTCAGGGATGGGGGAACTCCGCCCAAAGAAAAATGGGTCCTGAGAGATCCTAATCTAGACTGGGTAAATGTGGGGACTGAGTTGAAACCGCCCATCATTGAACCCCAGAATGATTGCTTGGAAAACCACACTGGCCAAAAATATTCTCGGGCAGCCCAGAATCAGAACCAGGGGAGCCCAAAACTCCACCAATATCCAACTGCCATATTTTTCTTACAGATCCCTAAGCACTCACACAGAATCCTGCCCAAACTAACCCTGTGTCAGAATAAAGAGTCAAGAAATTAACCCACCAACTGGGCCAAAATGCACATTATCTTTGCCCCCTTGAGGAGAAGGAGGGAAGATTTTATGCCCCGTTCCAAGTACAAGGGCAATGTACATTTTTGGCACTGGTGGACACTGGATCCCAAGCCACCCTTATGTCAAAGAGAGCCTTTGATCAGCTGAATTCAGGAAGGGGGATAGATACCAGATCCCTCTCACCCCCTCTTCCTGGACAACTTCAGAACTTTGATGGGAATTAAATTCCTGTCGAGGGGACTGCAGATTTGGAAATTAAAATTGGGCGACACAAGGTGAAACACCCTGTCATAGTTGTGACTCCGGAGGGCACACCATGTTTACTGAGGAATGACAGCCTGCGTAGATTGTCTCCCCTAATAGACTGTGTAAACAAGGTCCTCTGGACCCAGACTAACCGACCAATAAAATTAAAACATAGTGTCAACCATGTTAGTTTAAATGGCACATGCCACATGATTGAACAAAAATAGGATCAGATTGAATTCCATTTTCAAAACAACCAAATCCCTGACGTGACAGTAATTACAGTAGGACAACAAACTGGTGATGGGAAGTCCTCTCCATCTTTGAAAATCAACCTTCCTTCCAGTTTCAAGTGGCATTCCACACTGGAAGGAAATACTCTGAAATTCTATACCAATTCACAATCAGAAAATCCCACTTCCATAGTCCAAAATGATGAGAAACAGCTCAAAGCTTAGCTGACATTCAGAAGATTATACAATAGTTGTTCATCCCTATTTAGTTAAATGAGGGGAAAGACTCTGGTCTCGCCCAAGTGTGCGTAAACAACGGTAAGAGATTCATCAGCGAAGCCATATTCTGAAAACTCCCAAAAGATCCAGCCATTCACACATTTAAATTAATAGACAAATGGGAAATGGCCCTGGAAACTCCCAATTCCAAACATCTCCTGCCTAGCAGGTGTATGTTCACAATTTCTATAGGCAACAAAAACTTAGTGCATAACTGTTGGGTCGTGCGAGATGTCCCTGCTGCATTTTATTTAGGCAGTGACATTCTCAATCACTTTGCCATTTGTTTGGACCTGATAAACTTCAAAGCCTGGTCCCGATTAGCGGATAATCCCATGGACTTTGATGTTCCAGAGAAAGCATTTTGGTCAGCACAAGTGCTGCCATATGGAGTTGAAGTTCAGATTGGAGAGGAAGTCACCATCCCAGAAAGGACCCGACTATTCCCACTTGAAGTAAAAATTAAAAGAGGACAGAAACTGCAAAATCCTGACGCATATGTTGACCTCAATGCCCATCTCCAACAGCAAGGGTTGGGGTTCAACCCAACACCATTAGTTAATACAGAACACAACACCATTCCAATAGTGGTGGATAACAGCAACCTTAGGAGTATCACTCTGGGCGCAGGCACCATTATTGGAATGGCGGTTGATGACCGACATTTTTCCATAGATTTAGGTAATGAACTGATAGGACCAATCCACAATGACTGTTTTGACAGTGATAGTGACAATGACAAAACACCAGACAGGATCTTCACCCGGCATGGGGGGGATTTCCTGGTGTACTCTTCCTGCCCTTATGGTAAGGAAGAGGTGACCTGTGACTTCAGGAGGGATGAGGTGATCTTTCAAGTCCACCAGGACTGCCTTCCCAACCTGAGGCCATCAGACCAAGTCAGTACTTTAACCAGGGACTTCTCCACCCAGCTGGAGGAAGCCGCTGAGATAGCCAAACCAGAAGTCTTTCCGGGCTTCAGGCAAACAGTTGACGAGAGAGTCAACCTAGCTGATGCCTGTGAGACTCTGGAGCAAAAGTTAAAGGTGAAACAAGTTTTCTTAGATTTTCAAGATCTCTTTGCGGTGGACTCATGTGACTGTGGTTGCACCAAAATCCATACAACAACAATTCCCACGGACCATGGTATGACTCCAGTGTTTGTGAAGCAATATCGCTTGCCTCTCACATCCATGGAGTCCATCACAGAAATAATTAAAAACCTTGAGTCCTGTGGGATAATTCGTCCAGTCCACAGCACCTTCAATAATCCGGTGCTGGGGATTTTGAAACCAAACTGCCAGTGGAGACTCTGTGCTGACCTAAGGAATCTAAACAAATGAAACAGGTCCACACTTCCAGATGGCCTCCTCCCTACATTGACCAAGGCTGACACCCAGATCCAGGGGTCAAAGGTATACACTGCCATTGACCTGACCAATGGGTACTGGACCGTACATGTCAGTAGGGAGGAGCAATGCAAGCTGGCCTTTAGCTTCGGGGGGCAGCAGTACACTTGGACCCGGACTCCCTTTGCATGCATCAACTCTGGCAATTAATTTAATATCTTCTTGCATAAGGCCATGCCCGACTTGGGTGAAAGAGGTAACCTGGCCTATGTAGATGATGTTCTACGCATAGCGGAGTTCTGTTATGTTCTGATTCAGTTGAGGGCTTCCGGAGCAAAACTATCTTTAAAAAAGGCACAGTGGTACAGCACCTGTGTCAATTTCCTGGGGCATGAGATAACTCCTGAGGGTCTCTGTCCCCAGGAAAAGAAAGTAGAAGCACTCATGAAACTAAAAGACCCCACAGCTCTGCGTGAGCTAAGGCGCCACCTTGTACTGACTAATTACAGCAGAAAGTTCATTGAGGATTACGCAGAGATCACAAGAGCCATGATCCATCTGTTGAAGGGGGGGGTCAAGTGGGAGTGGAGTCAAGAACAAGCCGAGGCAGTAAGACAACCCAAAAGAAGCCTCTCACAAGCGCCTTGCCTAGCTTACCCTGTCAAAAACAAGGAGTTCTTCTTGGAGACACGGTTCTCAAATACATGCTTGACCGCAGTATTATACCAAAAGCATGACAAGGTCAATAAAGTCATCTCCTATGCAAGTAAAACTTTATCCTCTGTGGAGGAAAAATTCAACGATTGTGAGAAGGCACTGCTGGCAACGGGGTGGGCATTGAAGAATTACTGTCTGTTCATCCAGGGGGAACACATCATAGTGGAGACTCCACGCTAGCTTCTGCAATTTGTTCAAAGTGACAGAATCCGGGCCAGAAATGTGAGTAGATCCCGAATTACATCCTGGATTCTGTCAATGCAAGGCTTTCCTGTGAAGGTTAGATATGGCCAAAACAAGAAGAGACCCCTCGCGCAAGGTCTGGCTGACTTGCAAGATTGTGTCAGAGAAAACTGTCTCGAGGACGAAAGTCTTCAAATCAAGGACACCATGGAGGCATACCTCAATTCTCCACACAAAGTCTATGAAGAAGACAAGTGTGAGGGAATGCCCACTGTCTATGTGGATGGGTGCTCCTACCATGTTGAAAACAACGGGGAAAAGGAACTAGTGGCCGGGTTGGGGAATGCCTGGGTGAATGATGCCCCAGAACCCTCCGCTGGGTACAAAATCGGTCCCCATAGTAGTCAAGTGGCAGAGCTGATGGCTGTGCATCAAGCCATCCTCACTGCTGTCCAACACCAACTCCACGAACTGGTCATAATCACTGATTCAGATTATGTCCAGAAAGGGTTCGTGGGGCACCTGGTTAATTGGAAAACCAGAGGCATGCTATGTGCTAACAATAAACCACTAAAACATGGAAAACGAATACAGAATATTGATGATCTGGTTACCTCTAGTGGGATGACCATCTACTGGAAAAAGATCAAGGGTCATTCTAAAGTAGAGGGACCAGACAAAACTGGAAATGACCTAGCTGATCAGCTGGCCAAAACTGGAGCCATCAAAGGGAATCTACTTGAGATCAAGTCCCTGTTGGGGGGAAATCCAGGTCACTGCTACCACTAGGTCCCTGTAACGCTCACCTGGTTCCCACGGGGGCGCTCGTCTAGTCTGGATTGCTGTGGCCTCTTCTAGCGTGATGCGCAGGACCCAGAACACCGATTGGACAGGACCACCAAATCGTGCTTGCCTGGCCCGTAGGAATATCCTTCTGCAGATGAGAAAGGGGATTAACAGTCTGCAGAATAGTGTGCTAGCTCCCCCCTTTTCCCCTTCCCTCTTCGTTCCTCTCTAACTTCCTCCAAACCCCGGTTTAAGCTCACCTTATGGTTTGGAAGGATGAACTCTCCATCCTGCTTCTGGTGCAGGGGCGCGTGTTCGTCCAGTTACTTCACTGGTTTTCAGAATGGCGCTGGCAAAATCCACTTGACTTTCCTGAGCGATGCGCCGTAAGTATGAAAGTTCAAAGTTCAAGTGAGACCCCCTTTATGTTGTCTTTCTAACCTGTGATCTGTCCTTTATTTCAGGTGCAGAATGAAGGCGATGCGTCGAGGGGTTAAACTGCCGGGGTGAGTAGTGATGAGGGCGATCCCTCTAAATGTCCTTATCATTCCCCAGAAATGTCTCTTGTCCTTTCCCCATAGGGGCCGGGGTACGGTACCTGCCAACGGGGCGGCGCCGACCCGAAATGTGGAAGAAAAGCCGGTAAGTATTATGGCTCTTAATCAGGCTTTCCTTCTGTGTTCCTTCTGCTCACCTTTTGTTTCTTCCTCTCTCCTCTAGGTGCAGAGATGTGGCGTCCGATGCTGACAGCCACGATGGAGCCGGGAGATGTCTCGAGGACAGGTGAGTGAAGCGTGGCACTGCAGCGAGCAACGCAATGCTTTTAAATGGAAGTCTTTCTACAGGGATGCTGGCGAGAAGATTCCGGATGCAGGTAAGAAGTTTGAAATAGTCCTTGGTTTTCACCTTTCTCTTCTCTTCCTTCCTTGCAGGTCTTCCAGGTTCGAGGCGGGCGTGGCTGGAGTCCAGGAGCAGGAGCAGACACGGTGAGCGTTAAGCTGCAGGAAGCAGAACAACGCGAAGCATGAGCTGCTGTCTGGGCGTGGCTTAAATAGCCTCCAAAGAGGTCCCATGTATGTATCCTTCCCCAACTAGGTATGTATCCTTCCCTGGCCACGCCCGAGTGAAAAAATAGTCCCTATGAAAAAATAGTCCCTTTCAGGTCTCAGGGAGGCCTGAAGCGTGCAGCATGGTCTGCATCAGGTAAGTGCACAAAACACCTCCCTTTATGAGCCTGACGCCTATGGCGCCAGGACTGATGTCCAACATGAGCCTGGCGCCAAAGGCGCCAGGACTGAGTCCAAAGAGCCTCTATAAGGGGCCGCTGGGCTTTTACCCGAGGGCATGATGCCTGCTTCCGGGGGTGCTGGGCCTGGCCTGGTGCTCCGCGGGTAGGCATCATGACAGCACTCCCCCCCCCAAGGCCCCTCCCAAGGTCGTTCCTTCTGGAGGTTTCGGTTTGTTTGGGAAATTCCGATGGAACCTTTTTACCAGCCGAGGTGCATGTACGTGATCACTGGGTTCCCAAGACCTTTCCTGAGGCCTGCACCCTTTCCAATCAATTAGATAGAAAAGTTTTGATTTTGAGATCTTAGAATCCAAAATGTTCTTCACCTCGAATTCAGGCTCCCCATCTATCTGAATCGGTTCTGGTGGCTTTGTTAATCTGGTTCCTGAGTGCACTGGTTTCAAAAGTGACACATGAAAAACGGGGTGAATCCGCATGTTAGCTGGTAGATCGAGCTTGGCTGCCACTGGGTTGATTATAGCTTTGATCGAGTAAGGGCCTAAATACCTTGTATTAAAAGTTCGAGGCCCCTTGAGTGATAGGTGTTTGGTAGCCAACCATACTTGATCCCCTATTTGGTATGGAGGCGCCTCTCTTCGATGCAGATCCGCATTCTTTTTGTATTTCCCTTTCGCATGTTGCAAATGTGCAGTTGCATCCTTGAAGGCTTGAGTAATCGTAGAATGCAAATGGTCCACTGCGGGCATTTCAAGGCTCAGCGGTGAGTCCAAGTCTGAAGTACGAGGGTGATGTCCATATAGGGTATAAAAGGGGCTCTGACCAGTTCCAGAGTGTATCGAGTTATTGTATGCATATTCTGCCACCCATAAAATGTCCTTCCAATTACCCTCTGATTGGTGCAACATACATCGTAGATATTGTTCAAGGGTCTGGTTCGTTCTCTCCGTCTGACCATCGGTCTGTGGGTGGTGGCTGGTCGAAAGTCTTACTTCGATTTGTGCCAGTTGACAACACTTTTTCCAAAAATGAGAAATAAACTGGCTTCCCCGATCAGAGACTAGTATGGACGGGAATCCATGCAAACGGATGATATTTTCGAGGAATTCTTTGGCAAGAACAAAGGCTGAAGGTAATCCTTTCAACGGAATAAAGTGGGCCATTTTGGAAAATAAATCCACCATGACCAGAATAGTATTGTAACCATTACAAGAGGGCAGGTCCGTGATAAAATCTAGTGACAGGGTGTGCCAAGGTGCTGGTGGAATGTCTAAGGGCTGAAGAAGACCGGCGGGTCTTGTCTTTTGACCTTTGTTTTGGGCACAAACTCCACAGGACATCACGAAAGATTTAATATCCTTTCGCCAGGAAGGCCACTAGAATTGTCGTTTAACCTTTTCCTCTGTTTTGGCAATGCCAGGATATCCTTCCATCAGGGTATCATGATGACGGGAAATAACCAGTTCTTGCAATTCCTTTTCTGGCAAAAATAAGCATCCTTGGAAGTAAGGTAAGCCATCCTTGACTGAAAAGTTAGACCCACTTTTGATCCAATCCTGCAAGGCTGAAGACTCCAGGAATTGTTTCACTCGTGCTTGAATGTCTTCAAGGGTTTGTAAAGTGGTTATCCCCAAAATTCTTTGTTTGGGAATTATCGGCACAGGTTCTGAGTTTGTGTCTATTTCTTCCATTCCAATTCGGGATAGAGCGTCCGCCTTACCATTCTTATAGCCGGGGCGGTAGGTGATTACAAAATCGAACTCAGCAAAGAACAAAGCCCATCGGAGCTGTCGAGACGATTGAGCCTTGGCAGTTTTTAAATATTGTAAATTTCGGTGATCAGTGATCACGGTGATGGTATGCCGGGCGCCGAGGAGCTAATGCCGCCAAGCCTTGAAGGCGGACTTAATCGCTAATAGTTCCTTATCAGTGATCGCATAATTTATCTCCGGCGGCGAGAGCCTTCTGGACCAAACTGCTACGGGGTGCAGTTGGTTGGTTTCAGGGTCTCTCTGAGACAGGACAGCTCCCATGGCTAAGCTGGACGCGTCGGTTTCAACTATATATGGGAGATCGGGACGCGGGTGCTTCAAAATAGGTGAGGACGTGAACTTAGCTTTCAACTCCTGAAAGGCCTGTTCGGCTTCCTCGGTCCATTCAAAACGTTTATTTTTTCGCAAGAGTGCAGTGAGGGGTTGCACCACACGTGAAAACTCCGGGATAAACCTGCAATAAAAGTTGGCAAAACCAAGCATGCTTTGGACACCTTTCACCGAACTAGGTGATGGCCATTTGAGGATGGCATCCACTTTCCGTGAATCCATTCGGACCCCTTTAGGTGTCAGGATGAATCAGAGAAACTCAACCTCGGTGGTATGGAAAACACATTTTTCCAGCTTGGCAAACAGTTTGTGCTGGCGCAGTTTCTCTAGGACGGCCCTGACATGCTTTCTGTGATCAGATTCCGAAGAGGAGTACACAAGAATGTAATCGATATACACGACAACACAGACATCGATGCGTTCCCGAAGGACATCGTTCATGAAGAATTGGAAGGCTGCAGGCGCGTTGCACAACCCGAAAGGCATCACCTGGTATTCGAATAGTCCATATTTTGTACGGAAGGCCGTTTTCCATTCGTCGCCTTCTTTTACTCGTACCAGACGATAAGCCCCCCGGAGATCTAACTTGGTGTATACGCAAGCGTCCTTCACCTGGTCAAGGAGTTCAGGGATCAGAGGCAGAGGGTAATGTTATCTGGTTCAATGCGCGGTAATCGATACAAGTTCTAAGGTTGCCTTCTTTTTTAGGCACGAAGAACAAAGCTGAGGATGCCGGGGACTTTGGCGGGCGAATGAAACCATTGGCGAGGTATTGATCTAAATATTGTCTCAAATGCAGATTCTCTGGTTCAGTAAGGGCGTAAATCCTGCTACCAGGGGGTTGTGCACCAGGCACCAGATCGATTTGGCAATCGTACGATCTGTGGGGAGGTAACGTGTTGGCCTGTTCCTTTTGGAAGACGTCCTGAAAGTCTTGGTACTCTGGAGGTAGTTGCACGGGGACCGAGGTTACTGATGCTAGATTAATCTTTGGATTTTCTGGGTTGCAGGGTTGTGCACAATCCGGGAAGGTTATTCTCTTCGCTCGCCAATCAATTCGAGGATTATGTGTCTCTAACCAAGGGATTCCGAGAATAAGCTGAAACTGTGGAGCCTTGATTACATCAAACACAACTGCCTCCCGATGGCCATCCGGACCTACAAGTGTCACCTCAGCTGTGGAATGTGTTACCGGTCCAGAGGCAATTTCGGTTCCATCTACTGTGGTGATGACATCTTTGTTGGTTTTAGGACGCAGAGGGAGGTTTATCCTAGAGACCAATTCTCGATCCACATAGTTTCCTATAGCCCCGCTATCGATGTATGCCTTTATAGCATGCAACCGTTTAGGCTGTACCGGATCTACAAGGACCATTGGCACAATGAAATGCGAGGTCTGAGAGTTAGTTTTCAAGCTCGGCAAGCGGACCCCTACGCTTGCCGGGCGTGGTCGTTTCCCGATACAGAGTTTCCATGGATTTTATCAGCGGCTCCTACCACTTTCTTGGGCGGCTTAACCGGGCAATCTCGTAGAAAGTGTCCAGAGGACCCACAATAAAGGCATAATTGCATCTGTTGTCTTCTTTCCCGTTCTTTTTGAGTTAGGGGTCCTTTAACACCTCCGATTTGCATAGGCTCCGAGGCATCAGCCCCCTTGGGGTTACCGTGGGTCTTGGCCAACACCCGGGTTTCAAACTTGGACCGATCTGCTTTTCTGTTTTGCAGCCTGTGATCCAATTGGACCACTAAGTCTATATATTCAGTGCATTCTTGGGGCGGATTTACAACTTGTGCCAGGACATCTTTAAGTTCTCCGGTTAGACCTCGATAGAATAACGTGATTCTTTTATCCTCTGGCCAACCAGTTTCCACAATTAGTCTATTGAAGGTTGCAATGTAGAATAGAAGGTCTTGATTGCCCTGTCGCAGAGATAGAAGTTCCTCATCCAGAGCCTGTCCCTGGGAGTGTTGAGCAAATAACCTTTCCATGCTTGTTTGAAATCCTTGAAAATCACGAAGAATCGGGTCATCTTGAGTTACCAGTGGGACTGACCAATCGGCAGCACAGCCGCTGAGATATGACAACACAAAGGCTACCTTGGTCTGATCATTAGGGAAGGCCCCAGGTCTGCATAGGAAGTGCAAACGACACTGATTCATGAATACGGCGAATCGTTTGGGGTCCCCAGCAAAGCGTTCAGGTGGGGCCAGCGGCATGTTTCCAGGTAGATTAATCTGCACCAGGTTACTGGAAACCACAGGAGCGGGGTTCCCCCCGGAACCGGGTAAAGGAGTTTGTCCAGCTTGACCTTGCAAAAGCTGTCTAGCCAGGTCATCAGCTCTATCCTTTATTACAATCACGTCCCTCCTGAGGGCACTAGTCTCTTGATGAGCGGCGTGTACTTCGGCCCGTAATTCCCCCAGTAATTGGGCCAACTGGTCAGTTTCGGAAGTTTCCATATCGCCTGGGTGGGAATTTGTAGGAAGGCTTTGCGTTCTGTAACGCTCACCTGGTTCCCACGGGGGCGCTGGTCTAGTCTGGATTGCTGTGGCCTCTTCTAGCGTGATGCGCAGGACCCGGAACACCGATTGGACAGGACCTCCAAATCGTGCTTGCCTGGCCCATAGGAATATCCTTCTACAGATGAGAAAGGGGATTAACAGTCTGCAGAATAGTGTGCTAGCTCCCCCCTTTTCCCCTTCCCCCTTCGTTCCTCTCTAACTTCCTCCAAACCCCGGTTTAAGCTCACCTTATGGTTTGGAAGGATGAACTCTCCATCCTGCTTCTGGTGCAGGGGCGCGTGTTCGTCCAGTTACTTCACTGGTTTTCAGAATGGCGCTGGCAAAATCCACTTGACTTTCCTGAGCGATGCGCCGTAAGTATGAAAGTTCAAAGTTCAAGTGAGGCCCCCTTTATGTTGTCTTTCTAACCTGTGATCTGTCCTTTATTTCAGGTGCAGAATGAAGGCGATGCGTCGAGGGGTTAAACTGCCGAGGTGAGTAGTGATGAGGGCGATCCCTCTAAATGTCCTTATCATTCCCCAGAAATGTCTCTTGTCCTTTCCCCATATGGGCCGCGGTACGGTACCTGCCAACGGGGCGGCGCCGACCCGAAATGTGGAAGAAAAGCCAGTAAGTATTATGGCTGTTAATCAGGCTTTCCTTCTGTGTTCCTTCTGCTCACCTTTTGTTTCTTCCTCTCTCCCCTAGGTGCAGAGATGTGGCGTCCGATGCTGACAGCCGCGATGGAGCCGGGTAATGTCTCGAGGACAGGTGAGTGAAGCGTGGTGCTGCAGCGAGCAACGCAATGCTTTTAAATGGAAGTCTTTCTTCAGGGATGCTGGCGAGAATATTCCGGATGCAGGTAAGAAGTTTGAAATAGTCCCTGGTTTTCACCTTTCTCTTCTCTTCCTTCCTTGCAGGTCTTCCAGGTTCGAGGCGGGCGTGGCTGGAGTCCAGGAGCAGGAGCAGACACGGTGAGCGTTAAGCTGCAGGAAGCAGAACAACGCGAAGCATGAGCTGCTGTCTGGGCGTGGCTTAAATAGCCTCCAAAGAAGTCCCAGGTATGTATCCTTCTCCAACTAGGTATGTATCTTTCCCTGGCCACGCCCGAGTGAAAAAATAGTCCCTATGAAAAAATAGTCCCTTTCAGGTCTCAGGGAGGCCTGAAGCGTGCAGCATGGTCTGCATCAGGTAAGTGCACAAAACACCTCCCTTTATGAGCCTGGCGCCAATGGCGCCAGGACTGATGTCCAACATGAGCCTGGCGCCAAAGGCGCCAGGACTGAGTCCAAAGAGCCCCTATAAGGGGCCGCTGGGCTTTTACCCGAGGGCATGATGCCTGCTTCCGGGGGTGCTGGGCCTGGCCTGGTGCTCTGGGGGTAGGCATCATGACAGTCCCAGACAAATGCTCACAATGAACTCCCAACTGCCCAGTGGAGTAAGGAGACCCCAGATGCTGATTTAATCACGGCTCAAAAAGGGGATCAAATAATTGTTAAGTTTTATCAACACATTGAGGACCCTGAGAACTTTCCCCTGACGGATACTGATTGCATTGGGAAAGAGGACCTCAGAGTATTGATGAAATGTCCAAAAATGTTCCAAATTCAAGACGGTTTGTTGGTGAGGAGATCCATATCTGGATGTGACCAGTGGGTGGTCCCTTCCTCATTCCGAAGCCTGATGCTGAGTCACGCCCATGATGCAGGCCAAAGGCGGCCATTGGGGGTTTCATACGACATTAGAAATCTTGCGAGAGGTTGCATACTGGCCACACATGGGGCAGGACCTCGACCAATACTTGAAGGAGTGTCTTGTAAGTGCACAATTTCAGCCAACATCACTCACACCGTGCCCCCCTCCAAAAGAGGGGGATGACATTGCGTTTGTCAGATTTGCAAGTGGATTTCATTGGGCCTGTGATTCGCTCCTCTAGGGGGAACAAGTACATGTTAAAGGTAACATGCTTGTTTACTAAATGGGTGGAATGTCTCCCAGCCCCAAATTGCAAAGCAGAAACAGCAGCTGCCCTGATGATCAATCACATCTTCTCGTATTTTGGACTGCCCCAAAGAATTGAGTCAGACCGAGGTAGTCACTTCACCAGCGAAGTGATGACAAAGATGTGGGAGATACTTACGGTTAAAAGGAAATTACACAATGCATACCACAGACATCTAGTGGTGGAGTTGAGAGGTACAATAAAACCATTGTGAGCATATTAAAAAAGTTTGTGGCAGACTCTGGGCCAAGTTGGGATAGTCGATTACCCCTTGTCCTGATGGCCATCAGATCAACCCCTTTTTCTGCAACAAAAATGTCTCCATTTGAGCTGACGACTGGACGAAGGATGGTGCTACCCCAGCATCTGCTCTATAGAACCCAAGAGCAGACCTTGAAAAAGGCCTCCACAACTCATGAGTATGTTGAGAATCTGAGAAAACACCTTCAACATGCATTTTCAAATGCTCAGCGGAATCTAGAAAGATCTGCAGACAGTATGAAGACCCACTACGACCTTAAGACAACCAAAATGGAATATCAAATAGGAGACAGGGTCTACTTGTACAATTTCCAAAGGAACCAAGCCAAGGAGCGCAAATTCCTACCAAGCTGGCGGGGTCCTTTTGAAATTGTGGACAGAATCTCACCAGTCGCCTACAGAAACCGCATCCCCAAGGGAAATTTGACAGAAGGGGAAGACAAGTGGGTCCACATAAACCAATGAAAGAGTTGCCATCGCTGGCCATCCCAGGCATACTTTGCGGCAAATAGAAGAGCCTACCAGAAACCCAGGGGGAGATAATCCGGACGCCTAGGGAAATCACATCATTGTCATGATGCCTACCCCCGGGGACCCAGACCAAGTCCAGCAACCCCGGAAGCAGGCATCAAGTTACCCCAAGCAAGCCCAACAACCCCTGCTAGGGGCTATTTGGGTGCAGTCGTGGCGCCTATGGCGCCAGGCTCATATGGAGAGTCAGTCCTGGCGCCATAGGCACCAGGCTCATAGATTAAAACTTACCTGATGCAGACCATGCTGCAAACTTACCTTATGCAGACCATGCTGCAAGAGCTCCAAGCCAAAAGAGGCTTGGAAGGGACTATTTTACCTAGGGACTATTATTTACTCAGGTGGGGCTGGGGAGGAATGCTTACCTGGGACTACTTTGGAGGCTATTTAAACCACACCCGAAGAGCAGCACACGCTTCGCATTATTCTGCATCCAGCAGCGTAACGCTCACTGTGCCTGCAAGTCTGCATTCAGTCTTATGTCACGCCCGCCTCGAGTTTGGAGCACCTAGAAAAAGGGAGAAAGAAGGAGAAAAGGTTAGAACAAGAGCAATACCTTTGATCCTTACCTGAATTCCCGATTCATCGCGCCTTCGAGCTGGAAGAAAGAAGTTATTTTATGCGCATCGCCTCGCCTGCTGCAGCGCCGCGCTGAACTCACCGGCCTTCGCAGCATCTTCACATTTCACCGCATCCGCCTGCATGTTCCCGCCGCACTCCAGCACCTAAGGAGAAGACAAGAACAGCAAGGTGAGCCAAGGGAATACACAGAGGAATACCCCCCCATAGACTTACCTGATTTTACCACCGGGGGTACTATTCTTCTTCACAGGTCGGTGCAGCTTCCACTGCATCCTAGCCCAACCCTGGCCCCTAAGGGGAACAAAAGGACAGCAAGGTGAAACAAGGGACTAACAAGGGGAACCCTCCTCACCACAAAAGACTTACCTGATTTTACCGCTGGAGGCATTATTCCCCCAGACTTCATACTTTCTCTCAGCGCCCGAATAAGGGAGAAAGCAACAGGTTACATATGGACATTATTTTATTGAACAGTATTGGATAATACAAATCTTTACCAGAACATTACCGGTTGCCACGAGGAACTCTTCAGTAAGGTCAAGCTGCAACCTGCAAGGAATCGGACAAGAGTGACAGTCAGGCATTTGAACTCTTACAAACTACATACTTACGGCGTCTTGCCGGGAATATCGGAGTCAATATTGTCCTGGAACTCTTCAATTCCTTCGTGCCAGTGAAGCAACTGGTTATCTACGCACCCCTGCGCTCAATGCAGGATGGAGAGCTCATTTTTTCAAATCATCAGGTGAGACTATAAGAGGGGACAGTCAAGGTGATCAGTGGGAGAACAACAGGGTGGGGGGATTTACGCTCAACTCCACGGGTGGTTAATTCCCTTTCTCCACTTGCAGAAGAATATTCCTACGGGCCAAGCAAACGAAGCTAGGTGGGCCAGTCCAGTCCGTCATATCGGCCCTACGTGTCACATTGGTGGAGATCGCAGCAGTCCAGTCCAGATCGACGCCTCTGTGGGAGCCAGGTGAACATATTAGAATGTGAAGCCTACCTACAAATTCCCACCCGGGCGTTATGGATACCTCAGAGACTGACCAGTTGGCCCAATTACCAGGGAAACTGAGGGCTGAAGTGCATTCCGCCCGTCAAGATACCAGCTCCTGTGTTATGGAGTAACCCTGTGCAAATAAACCGACCTGGAAATATTCCATTAGCTCCACCCGAACGCTTTGCTGGAGATCCCAAAAGGTTCGCCGTGTTTATGAACCAATGCCGCTTGCACTTTTTATGCAGACCTGGAGCCTTCCCAAACGATCAAGCCAAGGTAGCCTTTGTATTGTCATATCTCAGTGGCAGTGCAGCTGATTGATCAATTCCACTAGTTACTCAGGATGACCCAATTCTTCAGGATTTTCAGGGCTTTCAAACGAGCATGGAAAGACTATTTGCCGGGCACTCCCAAGGACAGGCCCTGGATAACGAACTTTTGTCCCTACGACAGGGTAACCAGGACCTTCTATCTTACATCGCGACTTTTAATAGGTTGATAGCCTGAGGTAAAACGAATCACGTTATTTCATTGAGGGCTTCGAAGAGAACTCAAGGATGTCTTGGCTCTAGTCGTGAACCCACCTCAAGACTGTGCTGAATATATAGACTTAGTGGTCCAGTTAGATCATAGACTTCAGAACAGAAAGGCTGATCGAGCCAAGTTTGAGAACAGGGTGTTGGTCAAAACCCACGCTAACCCCAAAGGAGCAGAGGCTTCAGAACCCATGCAAATCGGAGGGGTTAAAGGACCCTTAACCCAGAAGGAAATTGAAATGAGATGGCAAATGCAATTGTGTCTATATTGTGGAACTTCTGGGCATTTTCTATGGGATTGCTGTCATGATGCCTACCCCCAGGCATCCGGATCGAGTCCATCAGCCCCGGGAGCAGGCATCCAGATACTCATTATAACCCCAACAGCCACGGCTGGGGGCTGTTTGGATTCAGTCCTGGCGCCATAGGCGCCAGGCACATAGACTTTACTTACCATATGCAGACCATGCTGCAAATGAATCCAAGCCAATGTGAGGCCTGGATGGGACTATTTTATTACAGGGACTATTTTTTACTCGGTTATGGTTCTGGGGAACTTCTTACCTGGGACTACTTTGCAGGCTATTTAAACCACGCCCGAACAGCAGCTCATGCTTCGTCTTATTCTGCATCCAGCAGCGTAACGCTCACCGTGTCTGCAAGTCAGCATCCAGTCTTCTGCCACGCCCGGCTCGAATCCGGAGCTCCTAGACAAAAGGAAAAGAAAGGAGAAGAGGTTAGATCACAGACATTATTTGATTCCTTACCTGATTCCGGACCCACCACAACTCCGAGCCTGGAAAGGACATTATTTCAGCACGCGTCGCTTCGCCAGCAGCAGCGCCGCATTATACTCACCAGTCCACCGCATCTTTCAACTCGGCGCTGCCTCCATCATTTTCTTCGTCGAAACCCAGCACCTGGGGGGAAAACAAAAGGAATAACAAGGTGAGCCGAGAAAACCGACAAAGACAATCTCTTTGCCACCATAGGCTTACCTGCTTTACCACCGGAGGTATTATCCTTTAATTCGCTGCATCTTTCTATGCCGCACCTATAAAGGGAGAGAAAACAGCAAGTTAAACTCATGCAACTTTTACCGGACAGTGTTTGGTAATACAGACTCTTACCTGAACGCCATCAGCTGCCTCCAGGCAATATTCTTTTGGACCCAGCTGCAACCTAACGAGGGAATGGAACAAGAGTGAACATCGGACATTTTGAACTCTTTGAACTTTATAGACACTGGAGTCAACATTCCTCCGGAACTCCTCCAGTACCTTCAAACCAGTGAAGTAACTGGTATCTACGTGCCCCTGCATGCCATGCAGGGTGGAGAGCTCATCATTTAAAAACATAAGGTGAGGTTACCAAGAGGGGATATCGGAGGTGATTAGTGGGGAGAATGAGAACAGTTGGGGGGGGGCCATCACTAAAGTCCACGGGTGGCTAAATCCCTTTCTCCACTTGCAGGAGAATACTTCTACGAGTCCAGCAGACAAGATTAGGCGGGCCAGTCCAGACAGTCATCTCTTCACTACGCATCACATTGGTGGAGACCGCAGCTGTCCGGGTCCGATCGACACCCCTGTGGGAACCAGGTGAGCATAACAATTGCCCTGTAAAACCACCCAAGAAGGTGGTAGGAGCTGCTGATAAAAGCAATATGGAGTCAGACTCGGGAAACGACCACGCCCGACAAGCGTAGAGGTCCGCTTGCCGAGCTTGAAGAAGGATACTCAGACCTCGCATTTCATCATACCAATGGTCCTCGTAGATCCAGGGCAGCCATCGCGTATGCACGCAGTAAGGGCATACATTGATAGCGGGGCCATATGAAACTATGTGGACTACGAATTGGCTTCCAGGATGAATCTGCCTCTCTGCCAAAAAACCACCTCAGATGTCATCACCACAGTTGATGGAACTGAAATTGCCTCTGGGCCTGTAACTCATTCCACCGCAGAGATTACAATATTGGGTCCGGATGGGCATCGAGAGGCTATTGTGTTTGATCTAATCAAGGCCCCACAGTTCCAAATAATACTGGGGATGCCTTGGTTGGAAACACATAATCCTTGTATTGATTGGCGAGAGAAGAGAATAACCTTCCCGGATTGTGTGCAAACCTGTTACCCAAAGAAAAATCTGAGCACAGGCCTGGCCACAGTAACCACAGCAGTCATGCAACTACCTCCTGAATACCAAGAATTCCAGGCTGTCTTCCAAAAAGAACAGGCAAACACCTTACCTCCTCACAGATCGTACGATTGCCAAATCGATCTCATACCCGGTGCACAACCCCCTTGTAGCAGGATCTATGCCCATACGGAACCTGAGAACCTTCACCTACGACAATACTTAGACCAGTACCTTGCCAATGGCTTTATTCACCCATCTAAGTCACCTGCATCTTCAGCTGTGTTCTTCGTGCCCAAAAAGGAAGGTTACCTCAGAACATGCATAGACTGCCACGCATTGAACCAGATAACTGTTAAGAACCGATACCCATTGCCTCTGATCCCTGAACTACTAGACCAAGTGAAGGACGCTTGCATATACACTAAATTAAATCTCCAGGGGGCATACCATCGGGTTCGTGTAAAAGAGGGCGACGAATGGAAGACTGCTTTCCGCACTAAGTATGGGTTATTCGAATACCAGGTGATGCCTTTCGGGTTGTGCAATGCACCTGCATGCCTTTCGGGTTGTGCAATGCACCTGCAGCCTTCTAATACTTCATGAACGATCGATGATATTCTAGTATACTCCTCTTCAGAATCTGACCATGTGAAGCACATCCGAGCAGTCCTTGAGAAATTGCGCCAGCACAAACTTTATGCAAAACTGGAAAAATGTGTTTTTCATGCCACAGAAGTTGAATTCCTTGGGTTTATCCTGACCCCAAAGGGAGTCCGAATGGACTCACGAAAGGTGGACGCAATCCTTAAGTGGCCATCACCAAGTTCAGTTAAAGGAGCACAAAGTATGCTCGGCTTTGCCAATTTCTACCGCAGATTCATCCCGGATTTTTCACATGTTGTACATCCCATCACAGCACTTTTGTGAAAAAATAAACGCTTTATGTGGACTGAAGAAGCTGAAAATGCCTTCCAAGAGCTGAAAGCGAAATTCATGTCTGCACCTGTATTAAAGCACCTGCGCCCTGAACTTCCATACATAGTGGAAACTGATGCATCCAGTCTAGCCATGGGAGCTGTCCTGTCTCAAAAGGACCCTGAAACTGGCCAGCTTCACCCAGTAGCATTTTGGTCCAGAAAGTACTCGGCACCCGAGTTAAACTATGTGGTTACCAATAAGGAGTTATTAGCCATTAAATCCGCCTTCAAGACTTGGTGGCACTATCTTCTCGGTGCCAGGCATAGCATTACTGTGATCACCGATCACCGGAACTTACAGTATTTAAAGACAGCCAAGGCCCAATCGTCACGTCAACTCTGATGGGCATTGTTCTTTGCCGAGTTCGATTTCGTGATAACCTATCGACCAGGTTGTAAAAATGGTAAAGCAGACGCCTTATCCCGAATAGGGATCGGAGAGGCAGAAGTGAACCATGAACCAGTACCTATAATTCCCGAACAAAAGATTCTTGGCATGACTACTCTACAGACTCTAGAGGACATTCAGGTAAAGATCCAGCAACTCTTTGATTCTACAGCCTTGCAGGACTGGGTAAAGAAAGGCCCGGACTACTCTGTCACCAATGATCTGCCTTATTACCAAAGACTGCTGTTTCTGCCACACAAGGAACTACAAGAGCTAGTCATTTCCCGTTATCATGATACCCTAATGGAGGGGCACCCAGGTATTGCAAAAACTGAAGCTAAAATTAAAAGACAATTCTGGTGGCCCACCTGGAGAAAGGATATTAAATCATTTGTGACGTCTTGTGGCATTTGCGCCCAAAACAAAAGTCAAAAGAAAAAAACCAGCTGGACTCTTACAACCTTTAGATATTCTGCCTACACCATGGCACACCTTATCGTTAGACTTTATTACTGATCTACCCCCATGCAATGGATTTTACACCATTCTAGTTATTGCGGATCTTTTTTCCAAGATGGCTCACTTTATTCCTTTAAAGGGATTACCTTCTGCTTCAATCCTGGCCAAGGAGTTCCTCGAAAACATTGTTCGCATAAACGGATTTCCGTCCGTATTGGTCTCTGACCAGGGCAGTCAATTCATTTCACATTTTTGGGAAAAATGCTGTCAATTGGCGCAAATCGATGTGAGGTTATCGACCAGTCACCACCCCCAGACCGATGGTCAAACGGAGAGGACCAACCAGACTCTCGAACAATACCTGCGTTGTATGTTACATCAGACAGAGAGTAATTGGAAATTGGAAAGACATTATTTGGATTGCCGAATATGCATACAATAATTCAGTACACTCTGGAACTGGACAAAGCCCCTTTTATACCTTATATGGGCACCATCCTCGAACCTCAGACAATGACCCACCCCAACACTTGAAAATGCCCGCAGTGGACCATCTGCACGCTATGATTACACAAGCCTTTAAGGAAGCAACTACACATTTAAAACAGGCGAAAGAAAAATACAAGAAAGATGCTGATCGGCATAGAAGTGATTCTCCACAATACCAAATAGGGGACAAATAGGGGACAAGTATGGTTAGCCACAAAACAATTACCTCTAAAGGGGACACAGACCTTTAACCCCAGATATTTGGGACCTTACTCTATTAAGGCCATTATCAACCCGGTGGCTGTCAAGTTGGACTTACCTGCTAATATGCAAATTCATCCCGTCTTTCATGTGTCACTTTTGAAGCCAGAACAACCAGGGACAAGACTAACCAAGCCACCAGACCCCATCCTTGTAGACGAAGAACCCATCCTGCCTTCTTTGCAGGGGTGCGTAGTCTTTCATGGGCGAATGCGGTTCCAGTTACTTCACTGACGCCGGCCCGTTTGATATTGTTCAGGTAGGTCTTATTGCTGTTTTTTAGTTTTGTTGCTATCCTGCATGCCTTTCTTTGTTTAAAATGTCTCTTTTTTCTCCCTTAGGTATGCAGAGCTTCAGTGCGGTGAACTGGCTTGGTTGAGCCCCGCTGGTAAATGATGGCGCTTTAAGAGCGCTATGATGCGGTAAGTAAGCGCTATGCGCAGCTCTGCAAAGTCTTGTCTTTGCTAACCTGTGTTTTCCTTCCTTGTAGGTCGCGGTGTTCTTCAGCGTGAGTGGAATGTCCGAAGTGGTGCCAGCCGAGAGGCGACCAGCCAGGTAAGCCTTTTGAGCAGTTCGTAATTTGTAAATGTCTCTACAGCTTTCTTTAATGTTGCCTCTATCTTCCTCTTTCAGGTCGTTCTGTCCGGGAGGCGTGCAGATTCGAGGAAGCTGTTCTCAGTAGCTGCGAGTGTTTAAAGATGAAGACTGCAGGTAAGATGCTGCTGCTTTTGTCTCCTTGCAAGTTCTGCTTCTCCGAGGTTCGAGGGAATAGCTGGACATGGTGAGCATCACGTTGCAAGCTGCAAAGTAACACAAAGCATGTTCTGCAGTCAGGGTGTTGTTTATATAGCCCAGGTAAAGTAGTACCAGGGAAAGTAGTTCCAGGCCTGCCACACCCAAAACACTAGACCGCATAGCTTGGTTCTTAGGAACCAAGCTATGTGGATGCCTCCATGTTGGCTGACAATACAATAAAGTAGTTCCCAAGCACATTGTTGTTCATGGTGTATGAGTCTGGCGCCATAGGTGCCAGGACTGGTCCCATGAGGGCTTTTGAAGAGGATGCCAGGCTCTAGAGGCCTGAGTCCTGACTCCACCTGGCCAATGGGTTTGCCAGAGGGGGTTTTGGGCGAGGGTCGTGACATCTAACCCTAGTGTAAAGAAACCTTGTTTGTAATTTTAAATGCGCATTCTTGTTTTGCAATTTTGCCTCTTTCTGAAAAAAACAACCTCCACAAAAATCTCCATAACTTCTTCACTGTTTTTTAGAAATGAAATTTAAGTGTCTACTTGAAGCTAACGTCCTAAGCTTTCTAAAGAACCCAAAACCGCTTCTCAACTCCTTATAGTTTTTCCACAATCGCGCTTACTGCGCGCAGAAAGGTTTGTCGCAAATGTTTCGTTTGGCTCAAATCTATAACGTGTGAAATAGCTTTTCATTGCACCCGACCTCAAAATTCAGTTTTAAACTTGCCCATTACTCTCAAATCATTGCCAGTGCTTGTCTGAAACCATACCAAGTGGCTCCCATTAGTATTTCAACAATTTTAGTGATTTAGACTATTTTCAGTGTTTTACCTAATTGATTCAAGCCAACTTTTAAACCATTTTTGACAAGTTTGCAATCATTCCTGTTTCTCTCTCTGTGTTTACTGGGAGAGATTGGGATTGATATACTTGCGTGAATTCTGCATTCCTGAAACCTATACTCTCTCCTTCTATTTCCTTATATTGCATATTGCGGGGATTGAAGAGTGTGCAGGGGGAAAGAGTAACCACATTGCTATTGATTGAACACACAGAGAAGTATTATTTCTATGCTGCATTATTTTTCCCATCATTGCTCCTTTTGATTAAGGAGATTTTTTAGTGTGACATCAACCCATTGGTGATTATGGTATAACCATTAAAAATAGTGTGATATATATTGTGCAATACATAATAAATATTTTAACTTTGCAAACCAGCCTGCTTCCTGGTTCAGTGTGACCGGAGGGGATTCAAAGAGAGGGGCGTGATAAAAGTGGTACATCGTTCAGAAATAAAATAACTTATAGACACAAATAAATAATTAAGGGTTTCAGCTGTGCATCACATGCTACGCATTGACTTAGGTGAAGTGCCGGGTTGAAATCACTTACATAAGGTACTCCATCTTGGATCTATATGTAACAGTTACCATGACTACCAGTCAGTGTACAATAGCAACAGCGACCATGCAATAGTTATTACATATCGTACGAGCAGATCAAGACCACCCATGCACAAGTTCAGTATTCGCTTTATTACATAGTGGTGAGTGGAGCACAGATCTTGCCGGTTTAGCAGCATCATTTCATAATAGGACGTGTTAGATATTTAAAAATGTTTAATCCTTTTGTAGAAACTCAGCATAATGCTGCACTGCTCGGTTGAGCTATGAATGGTTAGTCAGCATTACTTTGGAATTTGACTGAGTGAGCATGCAACACCTTCCATGCATGGTTACATGTACAGAACTACAGCTACATCACTATTTCACTATATCACCTGTGTTTAAATTTACCAGGTTGATTCAAAGGGATTCACTCTGCACGACAATCATAAAGGAAGACAATCACATGGGTGAATAACGCCACATGCAGACCAATATTTCTGATTATGATGGGTAATGCAATCCTAAAACATTGACGTACATGATAATGTTATAGAATAAGATACAAGTATAAGAAAATAGTGTTTTAATGAACTGCTCTAACATGTGTTTCATCTATGTTTTCTCAACGTTTTCTTAATGCTTTCTAATTCTCTATATGTTATTGATGTTTGTTTGTCTTGTGGCCCAATTTATCAATTTTTTTCTAAAAATGGTGGACACAATGATTTTGATATACAATATTCACTATTGCCTTGTTGTCATGTAATATAAATGTGTACTATTTGGATGATGGTTCACATGTTGGGTTGAATTCAATGATGATCACAATTTGCAAATGACTGTGTATGGATCAGATGAGAATCACAGGCCCTGATGAAGGACTATGAATATTCCAAAATGCATTGGCATGATTTGCATCTAGACCTAATTTGTTTCAAAGTAAAACCTTATAAATAGAGAACAGATCAAACTAAGTACTATTTTTACAAAGGAAACTATGTGAGGAAACCTAAACGCAACTTTGACTGTTAAAGCAAGAAATTAAAACCACATGGTGGATATCAGGGTGTACAAGCCGCACTGAAGGCTCAACAGACTAGGTCTTTCTATTTAGTTCACAAATACTTCCCATTATGCTGTGTTCTGCTCCTCTTGTCAATGAGAGGCAGTGGTCTTGTCTTTACACACGTTTGTTATGTGGACCCATCCCCGCCGGCCCTCAATCTTTATTGCTGTTGGTGTTGAATAAGTTACGCTGTGGGGCCCAGTGAAATGCTGTTCTTTTCACTTCCTGATGTGATTTTTGACGTATACTTTGTCTCCTGGACAGAGAAGTGCTGCTTGCGAAAATTGCCCTTTTTGATCACTTGTTTGCTCTGTGTGAGCTCTCTGTCTTGTCTGCAAGGATATATATTGATGAGATTTTGTAGGTTCTGTGAGATACATATCAAATTCTCCCCCCAGAATGCTAGAATATGAATGAGCATCAGAGATTGTACGTGACGGTTGTATTGGCACATGCATTGTCCACCATGTAACAATCTAACAAGGACTGAGATGGTGATCTCCTCCAGGAGAATTGTGCAAAGCAAAAAAAAGTGCAAGAGGAAAGCAGTGCACTCAGGATTTACCAAACATTTGCGTAACCTTATCATAGCACATTTTTACCAGGCCATTCATCTTTTCTACCAAACCGTTGGCTTGTGGGTGGTAAATCATGCATAATTTATGCCTTATCCCCAGAAGGGCCGTTATTTCTTTAATTAAATCATTCACAAAATGCTGACCATTGTCTGAACGAATCTCATCTGGGATCCCCCACCTCGGGAACACCTCCCTCATCAGGAATTTCACCGGTGTCATTATGGGCACAGGGACCAGACTCAAGCCTACATGAGAATGGACATTCAACTACAAGCATATACCTGTAAGAGGTACATCTTTCTTGCATATTGGCATAGTCTATATGCAAGTGCGGAAAGGGCCTCTCCGGGTTTGGCAGCATTCCACGCACAACTCTTAAAGTCTGATCTGGCAGGAATTTCTGGCATATCATGCAATTATTTACAAATTCTGAAACATTGGGCCTCATTACACGGTATGCGGTAAAAACCAGCTGGACTCTTACAACCTTTAGATATTCTGCCTACACCATGGCACACCTTATCGTTAGACTTTATTACTGATCTACCCCCATGCAATGGATTTTACACCATTCTAGTTATTGCGGATCTTTTTTCCAAGATGGCTCACTTTATTCCTTTAAAGGGATTACCTTCTGCTTCAATCCTGGCCAAGGAGTTCCTCGAAAACATTGTTCGCATAAACGGATTTCCGTCCGTATTGGTCTCTGACCAGGGCAGTCAATTCATTTCACATTTTTGGGAAAAATGCTGTCAATTGGCGCAAATCGATGTGAGGTTATCGACCAGTCACCACCCCCAGACCGATGGTCAAACGGAGAGGACCAACCAGACTCTCGAACAATACCTGCGTTGTATGTTACATCAGACAGAGAGTAATTGGAAATTGGAAAGACATTATTTGGATTGCCGAATATGCATACAATAATTCAGTACACTCTGGAACTGGACAAAGCCCCTTTTATACCTTATATGGGCACCATCCTCGAACCTCAGACAATGACCCACCCCAACACTTGAAAATGCCCGCAGTGGACCATCTGCACGCTATGATTACACAAGCCTTTAAGGAAGCAACTACACATTTAAAACAGGCGAAAGAAAAATACAAGAAAGATGCTGATCGGCATAGAAGTGATTCTCCACAATACCAAATAGGGGACAAATAGGGGACAAGTATGGTTAGCCACAAAACAATTACCTCTAAAGGGGACACAGACCTTTAACCCCAGATATTTGGGACCTTACTCTATTAAGGCCATTATCAACCCGGTGGCTGTCAAGTTGGACTTACCTGCTAATATGCAAATTCATCCCGTCTTTCATGTGTCACTTTTGAAGCCAGAACAACCAGGGACAAGACTAACCAAGCCACCAGACCCCATCCTTGTAGACGAAGAACCCATCCTGCCTTCTTTGCAGGGGTGCGTAGTCTTTCATGGGCGAATGCGGTTCCAGTTACTTCACTGACGCCGGCCCGTTTGATATTGTTCAGGTAGGTCTTATTGCTGTTTTTTAGTTTTGTTGCTATCCTGCATGCCTTTCTTTGTTTAAAATGTCTCTTTTTTCTCCCTTAGGTATGCAGAGCTTCAGTGCGGTGAACTGGCTTGGTTGAGCCCCGCTGGTAAATGATGGCGCTTTAAGAGCGCTATGATGCGGTAAGTAAGCGCTATGCGCAGCTCTGCAAAGTCTTGTCTTTGCTAACCTGTGTTTTCCTTCCTTGTAGGTCGCGGTGTTCTTCAGCGTGAGTGGAATGTCCGAAGTGGTGCCAGCCGAGAGGCGACCAGCCAGGTAAGCCTTTTGAGCAGTTCGTAATTTGTAAATGTCTCTACAGCTTTCTTTAATGTTGCCTCTATCTTCCTCTTTCAGGTCGTTCTGTCCGGGAGGCGTGCAGATTCGAGGAAGCTGTTCTCAGTAGCTGCGAGTGTTTAAAGATGAAGACTGCAGGTAAGATGCTGCTGCTTTTGTCTCCTTGCAAGTTCTGCTTCTCCGAGGTTCGAGGGAATAGCTGGACATGGTGAGCGTCACGTTGCAAGCTGCAAAGTAACACAAAGCATGTTCTGCAGTCAGGGTGTTGTTTATATAGCCCAGGTAAAGTAGTACCAGGGAAAGTAGTTCCAGGCCTGCCACACCCAAAACACTAGACCGCATAGCTTGGTTCTTAGGAACCAAGCTATGTGGATGCCTCCATGTTGGCTGACAATACAATAAAGTAGTTCCCAAGCACATTGTTGTTCATGGTGTATGAGTCTGGCGCCATAGGTGCCAGGACTGGTCCCATGAGGGCTTTTGAAGAGGATGCCAGGCTCTAGAGGCCTGAGTCCTGACTCCACCTGGCCAATGGGTTTGCCAGAGGGGGTTTTGGGCGAGGGTCGTGACATCTAACCCTAGTGTAAAGAAACCTTGTTTGTAATTTTAAATGCGCATTCTTGTTTTGCAATTTTGCCTCTTTCTGAAAAAAACAACCTCCACAAAAATCTCCATAACTTCTTCACTGTTTTTTAGAAATGAAATTTAAGTGTCTACTTGAAGCTAACGTCCTAAGCTTTCTAAAGAACCCAAAACCGCTTCTCAACTCCTTATAGTTTTTCCACAATCGCGCTTACTGCGCGCAGAAAGGTTTGTCGCAAATGTTTCGTTTGGCTCAAATCTATAACGTGTGAAATAGCTTTTCATTGCACCCGACCTCAAAATTCAGTTTTAAACTTGCCCATTACTCTCAAATCATTGCCAGTGCTTGTCTGAAACCATACCAAGTGGCTCCCATTAGTATTTCAACAATTTTAGTGATTTAGACTATTTTCAGTGTTTTACCTAATTGATTCAAGCCAACTTTTAAACCATTTTTGACAAGTTTGCAATCATTCCTGTTTCTCTCTCTGTGTTTACTGGGGGAGATTGGGATTGATATACTTGCTTGAATTCTGCATTCCTGAAACCTATACTCTCTCCTTCTATTTCCTTATATTGCATATTGCGGGGATTGAAGAGTGTGCAGGGGGAAAGAGTAACCACATTGCTATTGATTGAACACACAGAGAAGTATTATTTCTATGCTGCATTATTTTTCCCATCATTGCTCCTTTTGATTAAGGAGATTTTTTAGTGTGACATCAACCCATTGGTGATTATGGTATAACCATTAAAAATAGTGTGATATATATTGTGCAATACATAATAAATATTTTAACTTTGCAAACCAGCCTGCTTCCTGGTTCAGTGTGACCGGAGGGGATTCAAAGAGAGGGGCGTGATAAAAGTGGTACATCGTTCAGAAATAAAATAACTTATAGACACAAATAAATAATTAAGGGTTTCAGCTGTGCATCACATGCTACGCATTGACTTAGGTGAAGTGCCGGGTTGAAATCACTTACATAAGGTACTCCATCTTGGATCTATATGTAACAGTTACCATGACTACCAGTCAGTGTACAATAGCAACAGCGACCATGCAATAGTTATTACATATCGTACGAGCAGATCAAGACCACCCATGCACAAGTTCAGTATTCGCTTTATTACATAGTGGTGAGTGGAGCACAGATCTTGCCGGTTTAGCAGCATCATTTCATAATAGGACGTGTTAGATATTTAAAAATGTTTAATCCTTTTGTAGAAACTCAGCATAATGCTGCACTGCTCGGTTGAGCTATGAATGGTTAGTCAGCATTACTTTGGAATTTGACTGAGTGAGCATGCAACACCTTCCATGCATGGTTACATGTACAGAACTACAGCTACATCACTATTTCACTATATCACCTGTGTTTAAATTTACCAGGTTGATTCAAAGGGATTCACTCTGCACGACAATCATAAAGGAAGACAATCACATGGGTGAATAACGCCACATGCAGACCAATATTTCTGATTATGATGGGTAATGCAATCCTAAAACATTGACGTACATGATAATGTTATAGAATAAGATACAAGTATAAGAAAATAGTGTTTTAATGAACTGCTCTAACATGTGTTTCATCTATGTTTTCTCAACGTTTTCTTAATGCTTTCTAATTCTCTATATGTTATTGATGTTTGTTTGTCTTGTGGCCCAATTTATCAATTTTTTTCTAAAAATGGTGGACACAATGATTTTGATATACAATATTCACTATTGCCTTGTTGTCATGTAATATAAATGTGTACTATTTGGATGATGGTTCACATGTTGGGTTGAATTCAATGATGATCACAATTTGCAAATGACTGTGTATGGATCAGATGAGAATCACAGGCCCTGATGAAGGACTATGAATATTCCAAAATGCATTGGCATGATTTGCATCTAGACCTAATTTGTTTCAAAGTAAAACCTTATAAATAGAGAACAGATCAAACTAAGTACTATTTTTACAAAGGAAACTATGTGAGGAAACCTAAACGCAACTTTGACTGTTAAAGCAAGAAATTAAAACCACATGGTGGATATCAGGGTGTACAAGCCGCACTGAAGGCTCAACAGACTAGGTCTTTCTATTTAGTTCACAAATACTTCCCATTATGCTGTGTTCTGCTCCTCTTGTCAATGAGAGGCAGTGGTCTTGTCTTTACACACGTTTGTTATGTGGACCCATCCCCGCCGGCCCTCAATCTTTATTGCTGTTGGTGTTGAATAAGTTACGCTGTGGGGCCCAGTGAAATGCTGTTCTTTTCACTTCCTGATGTGATTTTTGACGTATACTTTGTCTCCTGGACAGAGAAGTGCTGCTTGCGAAAATTGCCCTTTTTGATCACTTGTTTGCTCTGTGTGAGCTCTCTGTCTTGTCTGCAAGGATATATATTGATGAGATTTTGTAGGTTCTGTGAGATACATATCAAATTCTCCCCCCAGAATGCTAGAATATGAATGAGCATCAGAGATTGTACGTGACGGTTGTATTGGCACATGCATTGTCCACCATGTAACAATCTAACAAGGACTGAGATGGTGATCTCCTCCAGGAGAATTGTGCAAAGCAAAAAAAAGTGCAAGAGGAAAGCAGTGCACTCAGGATTTACCAAACATTTGCGTAACCTTATCATAGCACATTTTTACCAGGCCATTCATCTTTTCTACCAAACCGTTGGCTTGTGGGTGGTAAATCATGCATAATTTATGCCTTATCCCCAGAAGGGCCGTTATTTCTTTAATTAAATCATTCACAAAATGCTGACCATTGTCTGAACGAATCTCATCTGGGATCCCCCACCTCGGGAACACCTCCCTCATCAGGAATTTCACCGGTGTCATTATGGGCACAGGGACCAGACTCAAGCCTACATGAGAATGGACATTCAACTACAAGCATATACCTGTAAGAGGTACATCTTTCTTGCATATTGGCATAGTCTATATGCAAGTGCGGAAAGGGCCTCTCCGGGTTTGGCAGCATTCCACGCACAACTCTTAAAGTCTGATCTGGCAGGAATTTCTGGCATATCATGCAATTATTTACAAATTCTGAAACATTGGGCCTCATTACACGGTATGCGGTAAAAACCGGCAATTACCGGCATGGCGTAAATAGCGTGTCCGCCCTCGCAAGAGGCCGCAAATTGCATGCCATTATGAGATCGCGGGCACGAGCCTACCGCCATGCCGGTAATGAGCCTACCCCCATGCCGCAAAAGTCCCCAAAAAGTCCCTTAACGGCATCCGCGAAAGCGCTGTTAGCACTTCCGCCCTGCCGCCACATGCAAATAGCGGTTTCCGCAAATAGCGGTGACCGCCATTAGCGGTCACCGCTAATAGCGGTCACCGCTATATTGCGGAAACGGAAATAGCGTCATCGCACCGGAACGGGAAAGAGCACGGCGGCCATCTTTAAAAACACAATCCATTGCCATCCCCCTTATCCAGGACACCTTACCAGGAACCACATTGGGAAATACACCAAGGACACCGTGAAGATGCCCAAGGCCATTAAAAAATCATCTGAGCGGCAACGCAAGGAGAAGTTTTGCAAGGAGGAGCTCCTGATGCTAACGCAGACACTAGCAGACAATGCTCATGTCGTCTTCAACAACGACATGCGTCGGGAGACCATTGTGAAGAAGAAGGCCATCTGGGAAGAGGTAGCCCACAAGGTCAGCGCGGTAGGCACCACAACCCGCACAGTCAAAGACTGCCGAAAGAGGTGGGATGACCTCCGGCTCCGTGTGCGGAACATTCTATCCGTGAACCGCAACCTGGCTACGGGCACAGGAGGAGGCAGTGAATCGCCAATCAAGCTCACCGAGTGGGAGGAGACATGCGCATCAACCATCGGGGTGGAATGCATTGAGGGAGTTGGACAAATGGAGCATGGCGTGGCCGTTTCGTCCGATGGAGGTGAGTGTATGCATCAAACAATGCACAGTGAAGTGTGATGTTCCCCCCAATCATGTGTCCATATCAATGCCATGGCTCCAGCCACAAACAGACATGCATGCATCACCACATGCCCAAACAACACAGACCCATTCATGCATGACCCACCCAACATCCCCATTACCTGCATCCACACTGAAGAGCCCGGAATGCATAGAACGGCATGACGTATTCATTTTGCTCAAGGCAGGTCGACCCATTACTGATGGTTGTCAACATTTCTCAGCCTTGCAGGATCACACACTGACACTGAGGAGGCACGCACTTCCACACCTGCTCCCACATCCAGCAAAAAAGCAAGGAGGGATGCCACAGGGGACACCGCCACATCCACAAGGGCAGCCAGGACGAGTGTCCATGACCACAGGGACAAAAGCAGCCGAAACGCCAGTTGCACACATCCACAGGCCATGGCTGCTCCCGTCGTGGCACCCACGGAAGTGTGTCTCCCAGCAGGTGAGGGCAGCATCGAGGGAATGCACTCTGCTGCCACCAGCTCAACGGGTGAAGCAGCAGCCACGGCCCCACCTTCAGATGAGGAGGACACACCTGCCATTGATGCCGATAGCCAGAGCCCCAGACCAACAAGCCCCTTACTGGCAAGCCCGAGGTACTCCTCAGGTCCGGGTAGTCATGGAGATTCACCCACCCCTGAAGGGATATGGAGCCCCCAGATATCCTCTCCTGATGCAAGTGCAATGGGACCAGGTGCATCAGCCATCCCACCAGCACCCACCATGCGACATGACCTCTCGAGCATCTACCAGAGGCAGAACGAGATGAGTGGCCTAGTAGGTCAACATGTGGCAGAGACAGTCCGCCTGAGGGAGGACATTGCTACATTGGCACAGCAGACAAGGGAGGGCATGGAGGCATGCACCAGCCGAATCTGCAGTGAAATGGCCCAACTGCGGCAGGCCATGAACCACATAGCAGACGCTATTGAGCGTCGGTGCCCTCTCACGGCCCAGGAAGAACCAGGCCCCTCCTCGTCTGGGAGTTCATGCCAGTCTAGTCCCCTGCGCCGGTCTATGCGGAACCTGCGACGCACAGCTTCACAACCACCAGATGATGATGCAGGCACTGGCAAATAGGGCCACCAGGATTCGTGTGCCACATGTGGCGATGGACACAATCACGTCATGAGACTCACATGGGAGTGTTGAGGGGGGAGGGGGGTAAGGGTCTGTTTGGGTGTGTTGAGGGGGGAGGGGGGTAAGGGTCTGTTTGGGTGTATTGAGGGGGGAGGGGGGTAAGGGTCTGTTTGGGTGTGTTGAGGGGGGAGGGGGTAAGGGTCTGTTTGGGTGTGTTGAGGGGGGAGGGGGGTAAGGGTGTATTTTGGGAGTTTGGGTAATGCACTTACATACCACAATATGTTCAATATACACTGTTCAGAGTTTGAAACCCAAGCGTGGTCTCCATTATTGTGTATGTGTCATTCATTGTGGACAGGGTCCTTTGTGGGCCTCGAAACATGCACCAGGGCAACAATTCCCATCTACGTCCATGCTATTTCACCTTGGTGCATGATGAGATTACAGAATCAGATGCTGATGTACATCGTGTGCCTCCTTGGCACTGCCTCTTTCATGTCCTGCCGGGGCATTCCACCCGCACTCATCCTCAGCCACATCATACTCTTCTGGTGGTTGCATGTCAATTTCAGGTGGCATAGGCACGTTCCATCATATGCACATTTTGTGATGCTCTACACATGCCATGGTTGTCTTTGCCACTTTGACACGGCCGTACAGAAGTGCCACACCCAGGCCGCTTAGGCAGCGGAGCACTGTCATTGGAGGGATGTACTATATTGTTGTCCTCTTCCTGCTGGTTCTGTGGGTTCCGTACAGGTGTTGGGAGCCACCTCCTCAGTGGATCGCTGGCATTGCCTGTATGGTGTGAGGAATGGGTACCTGTTACGGGTCACCTCTGGTGTGGGCTGTTGTTGTTGGTGCTGCACTGCTATCATGTAGTCAAGGCTGTCATGTCATGCTGCTGCTATTGGCACCATCTTGGTGTGGGAAGGGGTCTGGGTAGGGGTGTGGTGGGCTCTTTTGTGCTGCCTGTCTCCATTGCATGCACCTGTGCTGATTGTGTCCACCTGTAGTTGATGGGTACACTGCTCAGGTCTCTTAACGGGTGCTTTTCGATGCCGTTATTAGCGCCATGCTGGTAAGGGGTTTTTGGGTGTTTTACATGCCGCTAATACCATGTCCGCATGGCTTGTGATGGCCTGGTATTAGCGCCATGGCGCTAATTCCGGCCTGGGGGTCGCGCGCTCGCGGTCTTGCCGCTATTAGTGGCACCGTAATTAACGGGTGCGCAGATAGCGGTGGGTTCGGGTCGTGATTGGCTTAGGGAATTAACGGTACCGGTAAATCTTTACCGGTACCGGTATTCCATTACCGCACAACGTGTAATGAGGCCCATTGTCATATAAATTTGACACAAACCAGTCTTCACTTATCCCCGGAGCCACATGTTCTTTCGATACGTGGGCAGGGTAGTGAAGCTGTTCTAGTGCCACTTTCAACTATATTTTCAGCATTACCACCTTTCCTGTGCTATCATGCCACCAAATTAAATCTGTCAGCGAAAAAGAACATCCACTTCTCTTCCTGTCATGATGCCTACTCCCGGGGAGCCAGTTCCAGCCCAGCTTCCCCGAAAGCAGACATCACTTCCCCGGGGAACAATCCAGCAACCCCATGTAGGGGCTCTTTGGACACTGTCCTGGCGCCTTTGGCGCCAGGCTCATAGAAGGCATCGGTCCTGGCGCCATAGGCGCCAGGCTCATAATGGGAGTGTTTTGGTGCACTTACCTGATGCAGACCATGCTGCAGGATCCAGACCTCCTTGAGGCCTGAAAGGGACTATTTTACCTATGGGACTATTTTACCACTCGGGTGTGGCTGAGGAAGGACACTTACCTGGAACTACTTTGGGGGCTATTTAAGCCACGCCCAGACAGCAGCTCACGCTTCGCGTTGTTCTGCATCCGCAGCTGGACGCTCACCGTGTCTGCTCCTGCATCCTGGCTCCTGCCACGCCCGCTTTCTTCCTGGAACACCTGAAAAGAAAGGAAAGGAGAGAAAGGTGAATAAATGAACATTACCTACTTCCATCCAGAGTCCAGAACCATCTTGCCGACAATCCTGAGAGAAGACATTTATTTTAGAAGCACATTGCATCGCTCGCTGCAGCGCCGCGCTCACTCACCTTCACGAGGCGCCTCCGGGCTCTTCAGCGACCATTGACACCATCCGCCGCTTTTCTGCGCCTAAGGGGGCTAAAGAGAGAAAACAAGGTGAGCAAAGGATCAGATTGAGGAAGCCCCGATTTCCCACCATAAGACTTACCTGATTACTGTTGGGACAATCTCTCCTCACCTCGGGTCGGCGCCGCATCTCTGGCACTACCATACCCTGGCCCCTAAGGGAAAAAAGACACTCGCATTAGTGGGTGAAGGCAAGGACACAAAAGGAACCATCCATCAAAAAGCCCCCAGAGCTTCCTTCGGCGAATCCATACCGCTACGCAGAATCTTCACGTAGCACCTGCAAGAAAGGTGAAGAGAACACCGGTTATTAAGGCTCGAACTTTCAAAGACTTATACTTACGGCACCATACCGGAAAAGTCGAGCGGAGTTGAATACTCACCAATTCCGAGATCCAGTGAAGTAACTGGATATCAACGCGCCCCTGGATCAGAAGCAGGATGGAGAGTTTGTCCTTTCAGACTCTAAGGTGAGACTCTACGGGGAACCGCCGAAGGGGTTCTTGGAGTGTGGGAGGGGAAAGAGGGGGGTCGCCACATTACCCAGCAGACTGCTAATCCCCTTTTCCATCTACAGAAGGATTATTCTGCGAGCCAGACAAGAGAGATTTGGGGGTCCGGTCCAGTCCATCTTTCGAGTCCTGCGCATCACTTTAGAAGAGGTTACCGCAGTCCAGAGCAGGTCGGCGCCTCCGTGGGTATCAGGTGAGCGTTACAGAACGCGAAGCCTACCTACAATTTCCCACCCAGGCGCTATGGAGACTTCCGAAACAGATCAGTTGGCCCAGTTATTGGGGGAATTACGGGCCGAAGTCCATTCCGCTCGGCAGGAGACTAATCTCTCAGGAGAGAGTTAATTGTATCTAAGGAACGAACTGAGGATCTTGCTAGGCAGCTACTACAAGGTCAGGCTGGTCAAACTCCTTTACCAGGCTCTGGGAGTAATTCCGCCCCAGGGGTTTCAAATAACCCCGTGCAAATTAATCTACCTGGACATATGCCGCTGGCCCCACCAGAACGTTTTGCCGGGGACCCTAAAAGGTTCGCCGTATTCATGAATCAATGCCGTTTGCACTTCCTCTGCCGACCTGGGGCCTTCCCTAACGACCAAACCAAGGTGGCTTTTGTATTATCATATCTTAGCGGAAGTGCTGCTGATTAGTCAGTTCCATTGGTTACTCAAGATGACCCAATTCTTCGGAACTTTCAAGCCTTCCAGACAAGCATGGAAAGACTTTTTGCCCGGCATTCTCAGGGACAGGCCCTGGACAACGAGCTTCTATCCCTACGACAGGGTGACCTGGATCTTTTGGCCTATATTGCAACCTTCAATAGGTTAATTGTGGAAACCGGATGGCCAGAGGATAAAAGAATCACATTATTTCATCGAGGTCTACGTGGTGAACTTAAAGATGTCCTAGCTCAGGTTGTAAATCCACCCCAAGACTGCACAGAATATATAGACTTGGTGGTCCAACTAGATCACAGGCTTCAAAAAAGAAAGGCAGATCGGTCCAAATACGAGACCCGGGTTTTGGTTAAGACCCATGTTAACTCCAAGGGTGCCGATGTTTCTGAACCTATGCAAATTGGAGGGGTTAAGGGACCTTTAACTCAAAAAGAGCGTGAACGAAGAAGGCAAATGCAGTTATGCCTTTATTGTGGAGCTTCTGGACACTTTTTACGAGATTGCCCTACAAAGCCGCCTAAGAAGGCGGTGGGAGCCGCAGATAAGAACCTTATGGAACCTGAGTCGGGAAACGACCACGCCCGACAAGTGTAGGGGTCCGCTTGCCGAGCTTGAAAACTAACTCTCTGACCTCGCATTTCATCATGCCAATGGTCCTCGTAGATCCAAAGCAGCCGGGACGGTTGCATGCTATTAAGGCATACATCGATAGTGGGCTATAGGAAACTACGTGGATCGTGAATTGGCTTCCAAGATCAAACTCCCTCTTCGCACTAAAACCAGTAAGGATGTCATCACCACAGTGGATGGAACTGAAATTGCCTCTGGGCCGGTAACACACTCCACTGCTGAAGTGACACTGTTGGGTCAAGACGGGCATTGGGAGGCAGTTGTGTTTGATGTAATCAAGGCTCCGCAATTTCAAGTTATTCTAGGAATTCCTTGGTTGGAGACACATAATCCTCGAATTGACTGGCGAGCGAAGAGAATAAACTTTCCAGATTGTGCACAAACCTGTTATCCAAGAAATCCAAATGTTGGCCTGGCTACTGTAACCCCTGCCATTATGCACTTACCGCCTGAATACCAAGAATTTCAAGACGTCTTCCATAAGGAACAGGCCAACACGCTACCTCCTCACCGGTCGTACGATTGCCAGATCGATCTTTTGCCTGGTGCACAACCCCCTTGCAGCAGGATCTATGCCCTTACCGAACCCGAGAATCTTCATTTACGAAAATATCTAGATCAATACCTAGCTAATGGTTTTATTTGTCCGTCAAAGTCTCCTACATCCTCGGCTTTGTTCTTCGTGCCTAAAAAAGAAGGCAACCTTAGAACTTGTATTGACTACCGCGCATTGAACCAGATAACGGTTAAAAAACGCTACCCTTTGCCTCTGATCCCTGAACTCCTTGACCAGGTGAAGGTTGCCTGCATATACACCAAGTTAGATCTCCGAGGGGCTTACCATCTGGTGCGAGTAAAGGAAGGCGATGAATGGAAAACTGCCTTCCGTACGAAATATCGGCTATTCGAGTATCAGGTGATGCCTTACGGATTGTGCAATGCACCGGCTGCCTTCCAATACTTCATGAACGATGTCCTTCGAGAACTCATTGATGTTTGTGTTGTTGTATATATCGACGACATTCTAGTGTACTCCTCTTCGGAATCAGACCACAGAAAGCATGTTAGGGCAGTTCTTGAGAAATTGCGCCATCACAAACTATTTGCTAAACTTGAAAAATGTGTTTTCTATGCCACTGAAGTCGAGTTTCTTGGTTTCATCTTGACACCTAAAGGAGTCCGAATGGACTCACGAAAAGTGGATGCCATCCTCAAATGGCCATCACCTAGCTCTGTGAAAGGCGTTGAAAGCATGCTTGGCTTTGCCAATTTTTATCGCAGGTTTATCCCAGAATTTTCACGTGTGGTACAACCCATCACTGCGCTTTTGAGAAAAAATAAACGTTTCAAATGGTCTGAGGAAGCCGAGCAGGCCTTTCAGGAACTAAAAGCCAAGTTTACCTCCGCACCTGTATTGAAACACCCGCGCCCAGATCTCCCTTATGTCGTCGAAACTGACGCATCCAGCTTAGCCATGGGAGCTGTCCTGTGTCAAAGAGATCCCGAAACTAACCAACTGCACCCCGTAGCATTTTGGTCCAGAAAATTCTCAGCACCAGAGGTCAACTATTCAATCACAGACAAGGAACTATTAGCCATTAAATCCGCTTTTAAAGCTTGGCGGCATTATCTTCTTGGCGCTAGACATACCATCACGGTGATCACTGACCACCGAAACTTACAGTACTTAAAGACCGCCAAGGCTCAGTCATCACGACAACTCCGATGGGCTCTGTTTTTTGCTGAATTCGATTTTGTAATCACCTACCGCCCTGGCTGTAAGAATGGTAAAGCGGGCGCTCTATCCCGAATAGGAATGATGGAAACTGATACAAACCCAGAACCAGTATCGATAATACCTGAACAGAGGATTCTGGGCATGACTTCATTACAAACGCTAGAAGACATTCAAGCCAGAGTTAAACAACTCTTGGACCCTACAGACTTACAGCATTGGGTTCAAAAGGGATCTGACTTTACTATTAGTAATGGTTTACCTTATTTTCAACGATGCTTATTCCTGCCACACAAGGAATTACAAGAACTTGTTATTTCTCGTTATCATGACACTCTAATAGAGGGGCATCCCGGTATTACTAAAACGGAAGAAAAGGTGAAACGACAATTCTGGTGGCCTTCCTGGCGAAAAGATGTTAAATTGTTTGTGATGTCCTGTTTGGTTTGCACCCAGAATAAAGGCCAAAAGAAGAGACCAGCTGGTCTTCTTCAACCTCTAGACATTCCGCCAGCACCTTGGCACACCTTGTCATTGGATTTTATTACGGACTTACCGCCTTGTTCGGGATATAACATTATTCTTGTTATTGTGGATTTATTTTCCAAAATGGCCCACTTTATTCCATTGAAAGGTTTACCTTCAGCTTCTGTCCTAGCCAAGGAATTCCTTGAAAATATTGTTCGTTTACATGGATTCCCGTCTATACTAATCTCAGACCGGGGAAGCCAATTCATTTCCCATTTTTGGCGAAGATGTTGTCACTTGGCACAAATCGATGTAAGATTATCGACCAGTCACCACCCCCAGACCGATGGTCAAACGGAGAGAACTAACCAGACCCTTGAACAATATTTGCGGTGTATGTTGCAACAATCTGCAAGTAACTGGAAAGACATTCTTTGGATTGCCGAATATGCATATAATAATTCGGTACACTCTGGAACTGGGCAAAGTCCTTTTTATACCTTATTTGGGTATAATCCTCAAACCTCAGACCTCGACCCACCTCAAGGCCTCGCAATGCCTGCAGTGGACTATCTACATTCTACAATTACTCAAGCCTTCAAAGAAGCAACTACACATTTACAACAAGCCAAGGAAAAATACAAGAAGAATGCTGATCTGCATCAGAGTGAAGCACCTCTGTACCAGATTGGGGACCAAGTATGGCTGGCTACCAAACACTTATCGTTCAAAGGACCTAGAACTTTTAATCCAAAATATCTGGGCCCTTACTCCATTAAGGCCATAATCAATCCAGTAGCCGTTAAACTTGATTTACCAGCTAATTTGCGAATTCACCCTGTTTTTCATGTATTACTTTTAAAACCAGTACAACCTGGAACCAGACTAATCAAACCTCCAGAACCCATCCAAATTGACGGGGAACCCGAATTCGAGGTGAAGAACATTTTAGACTCCAAGATGATGAAGTCTAAACTTTTCTATCTAATTGATTGGAAAGGATACGGGCCTCAGGAGAGGTCATGGGAACCCAGTGACCATGTACATGCACCTCGTTTAATAAAGAAATTCCACCGAGTCTTCCCTAACAAACCAAAACCCCCAGAGGGGACAACCTTGGGAGGGGCCTTGGGGGGGAGTGCTCTCATGATGCCTACTCCCGGGGAGCCAGTTCCAGCCCAGCTTCCCCGAAAGCAGACATCACTTCCCCGGGGACGAACCCAGCAACCCCATGTAGGGGCTCTTTGGACACTGTTCCTGGCGCCTTTGGCGCCAGGCTCATAGAAGGCATCGGTCCTGGCGCCATAGGCGCCAGGCTCATAATGGGAGTGTTTTGGTGCACTTACCTGATGCAGACCATGCTGCAGGATCCAGACCTCCTTGAGGCCTGAAAGGGACTATTTTACCTATGGGACTATTTTACCACTCGGGTGTGGCTGAGGAAGGACACTTACCTGGAACTACTTTGGGGGCTATTTAAGCCACGCCCAGACAGCAGCTCACGCTTCGCGTTGTTCTGCATCCGCAGCTGGACGCTCACCGTGTCTGCTCCTGCATCCTGGCTCCTGCCACGCCCGCTTTCTTCCTGGAACACCTGAAAAGAAAGGAAAGGAGAGAAAGGTGAATAAATGAACATTACCTACTTCCATCCGGAGTCCGGAACCATCTCGCCGACAATCCTGAGAGAAGACATTTATTTTAGAAGCGCATCGCATCGCTCGCTGCAGCACCGCGCTCACTCACCTTCACGAGGCACCTCCGGGCTCTTCAGCGACCATTGACACCATCTGCCGCTTTTCTGCGCCTAAGGGGGTAAAGAGAGAAAACAAGGTAAGCAAAGGATCAGATTGAGGAAGTCCCGATTTCCCACCATAAGACTTACCTGATTACTGTTGGGACAATCTCTCCTCACCTCGGGTCGGCGCCGCATCTCTGGCACTACCGTACCCCGGCCCCTAAGGGGAAAAAGACACTCGCATTAGTGGGTGAAGGCAAGGACACAGAAGGAACCATCCATCAAAAAGCCCCCGGAGCTTCCTTCGGCGAATCCATACCGCTACGCAGAATCTTCACGTAGCACCTGCAAGAAAGGTGAAGAGAACAACGGTTATTAAGGCTCAAACTTTTAAAGACTTATACTTACAGCACCATACCGGAAAAGTCGAGCGGAGTTGAATACTCACCAATTCCGAGATCCAGTGAAGTAACTGGATATCAACGCGCCCCTGGATCAGAAGCAGGATGGAGAGTTTGTCCTTTCAGACTCTAAGGTGAGACTCTACGGGGAACCGCCGAAGGGGTTCTTGGAGTGTGAGAGGGGGAAGAGGGCCACATTACCCAGCAGACTGCTAATCCTCTTTTCCATCTACAGGAGGATTCTTCTGCGAGCCAGACAAGCGAGATTTGGGGGTCCGGTCCAGTCCGTCTTCCGAGTCCTGCGCATCACTTTAGAAGAGGTTACCGCAGTCCAGAGCAGGTCGACGCCTCCGTGGGTATCAGGTGAGCGTTACACTTCCACAACTCTTTTTCATCACCCGTTGCTTCTCCCTGCATTTCTATTATCTGAACTGTTGGTGTTGCATTGACATTTTCTGGCAATGCATCTTTTTCCTTGCTAGTTGTTTTTTTTATCAATGCCATAAGGGGTATTTTGTTCCTCTTGGCCAGGGAATAGCACATGTGTTCCTTCTGGCAGATATGCTGCTTCTTTTGCTGCTTTGTCTGCTTTTTCGTTACCTAATGAAATTAAATGTTGCCCTCTTGTGTGGGTCTTGTACTTTATTAAAGCCAATTCTACTGGAAGTGGTAACACTTCGAATAGCTTACTCAATACTGCTGCATGCTTTAATGGTGTACCATCACTTCTTTTGAACCCTCTCCTTCCCCACCTTGCCAGCCCTGAATGCACAGTGAATGTCACGTATGCAGAGTCAGAATTATTATTTTAACTGCCTGACCCTCTTACATGTTTAGCACCTCAATTAGCACCACACATTCTGCTACTTGTGGCAAGTAGTGTACTGGCAATCGTGTCCGTGAATACACTGTCAACTGATCTTGCTTGTGTATTCTGTGTTTTTGTCCCACTACTGCTGAACCAGAATGTCTCTGTCCTGTACTTTGGTTGATACTAGAATTTCCATCAATGAAAATCATGTCTCCCACTTCAATCACTTCCAGGGGTTTTCTTCGTTCCTGTCCATGCATGCTATGCAATCATATACATAATCTCCCTCTGCAATTATTTCTGAAATGAACTCTGCTGGGAATATTGTTCCGCACCTCACCACCTCTATTGTAGGGGTTGTCATTATTAATTCATACCCTGAAGATCTCTGAGGTGTCAAAGTTGATTTAGTCCATTTCAGTATTGCAAACAGTGCATGTTCCACATACAAAATTACTGGGCCCCCACATTGTAATTGTGGAAGCTTTCTCAATTGCAAATGCAGCAGCAGCAAGTGCTTGCTCACATGGGAAGTGTCCCTGCATTACTGGATCTAGTGATATGCTGTAATAAGCCAGTGGCTTGTGTCCCTGTCCCTTCTTTTGTGTTAGTACAGCTGTCATTACCTTACCACCTGAATGGGAAAACAAGTGAAACATCTCTTTGTAATTGGGCGTAGCCAATACTGGTGCATGTGCTAACTCGTGAATGAGTTTATCACATTTTTCACCCATTTCGGCTGTCCATTTTGTGCTGGTTTTGTTCTTCTGAGCCTCTTTTAGTGCTTGCAGTAAAGGCCTGGTGTAAGTGGAGTAATCGAAAACCCATGCCCTGCAATAATTGCACAGCCCTAGAAACTGTTGCATTTCTTTCACTGTCTCTGGTCTGGGAGTTTTATGTATTGCCTCAACTCTTTCTGGTTTTATTTTTCTCCCGTCTGCTGACACCATTTGGCCCAAATAAACTACTTCTTTTTGGCAAAACTGTAATTTGTCCTTTTCCACTTTGTACCCTTTGTCAGCTAGCAATGTCAGTAGTGTCATTGAATCTTTCCTGCCTTCTTATTCTGTCGTGCTACACACTAAAATGTCATCCACGTGTCGTATCACTGTCCTCACAACCTGTAAGTAGCTTAAGGCCATCTGTATTACTATGTTGAATAGCTGGGTCTCTCACAATACGCTTGAGGGATTCTTGTGTGTTCAAATCTGGTCCCGCGATAAGTAAATGCAGTGAGATACCTGGAGTCTGGGTGCAGAGCAATGTAAAAAAAAGGCATTTTTCAAATCTACCACTTTGAAAAGGTGTGCCTCTGCTGGACCGCTACAAAAAAATGTTGCAGGGTTTAGAACTAATGGTTATTCTGTCACAACTATTTTGTTAAGGGGGTGCGTAAATCCTGTATGAAATGCCATGCCCCTCCCTTTTTAATGTTTTTATTTTTTTGTTCAAAATGTTTTACTCTAGACAGAAATATACAAGGCATATATGAATTACAATGAATTTTGTGAAGTACAATTATAGTTTAACCATCAACTATTAAAGGTGAGAAATTGGAGTATACGAAGGCCATCTAAAAATATGGAACCTATATACATGAAACTCAAACATTTTTGAAAGACGAATAAAAAGAGAGAGAGAGCATGACACACACTGAAAACAAAAACTAAAACTAAACAAAACATGTACACAAGGGAGGGAAGGGGGTGTTATATGAAAGCAATATGCAGATTTTTGATTTAATAGTTCTAAATTAGATAGAGGGTATACTTGCTAAGAAATCTAGGAAAGGCTGCCATTTCAACTACTGTCTACGGAGTAAATGCAGAGTAGAGGCATTGCATCTTTCCAATCTATGGATGTTATATATACAATTCCACCAAACTTTATAATGTAGTCAATCAAAATTCTTGCAGTTAGAGGTCATGCTTTGGATGGCCACTAGAAGAAGGAGATCAAACAGCTAGCTACCATTGTTATCTATGACATCCCGTAACATTGCACTGCCTAGGAAAAGAAACTGAGGACATAAATCTTGTTGGGAGTTAAAAATAATCTTGAAGGTGTTCCACACACTTATCCAAAAGGATTCAACAAATTCACATTCAACTAACATATCTTTAAAGGTACCCTGAGCATGAAGGCAGCTCCAACACCCATCACTCTGTACAGCACCATATTTGAAAAGTAAAAGAGTAATGAAAATGCTATGATGAAAAATGTATAGAGGTATAGAGTATGAAGTAGACTTTCAGAATTGGTAACTTTGGAGATATGATTCCATACTTCAGGCCAGTGTAGTTGACTATCCAGTAGAGTGCAATCTTGGTGCCAAGATTGATAAAAATCCCACACATCTTCTGAGGAAGAGGCTTGTTGAATAGTTTTATAAAACAATGAGGCAGATATATTGGAATTTTTCATATGTTGCAGTCTGTCAGCTTTAAGAGCAGTAGATTTACATATCAGCATATCATAGTTTTCCATAATTTCCATATAGAGGCCAGAAAGTGGAATTTAATAGCAAATTCATTAAAAGCAATTGGAGCGCATTGTACAAATAACTGGTCAAGGTGTTTAATACCATGAGCGAGCCATGGCTTGCAACAAATAGGCCCTTTATTAATTTTAATTAGCGAATTAAACCCGATATATGGTGAAAATAACTGACATGTTTTTGAAATAAACGGGAACATAGAGGTTCTAAAATAGCAAGCAGATATTTTAATGCTTGTGCAATTTATTAATCTATTTTTCCCTTTTAGGGGGTATGAATCAGCAAGGGTTAGAGGGGAAATTTCATGCCTGCATCTGCACCATGATCATGGAGTTGGTTTACCCCTTGCAACTCATCTGTTTGCTGACTCTGTGTACGTGGTGGCCCGGTCGCTCTCCCCACTCGTGTCTTGTATCCAAAAGGGCTTAGGAAGACACTGCAGAGACCATATCTGTTGCGGTTCAAGCCGTGTTCTCATTGGCAGTTGCCCTGGCAACTGCAGGAAGCTTGGAGAGCACCTGCAGTTACGTTCATTAGGCGTAAGGGGTCACGTGATATGTTACCAGGGTAACATGTATAAATACGTACACGGCGCCATACACGCTGCTTCTCAGCTGTGTCTTTGGCTGGCGTGTGGTGTTCCTGTTTACTTTTTTATTTTGTTTCTTGGATATCCTATTCACTGGAACTTTTGCTCTGCACTCTGGACAACGTTACTGGATTTTCCTCTGGATTTCTTTTTGGATTGCTTCTCCTGTTTTAACCTTGTACTGCCCAACGGACTGTCTTTGAGCTTTCTGCCTGGAATCACACATTCGGATTGCATCATTGTTTTTGAACTTTGTTTCTCTGCTCAGCCGATGGGGCGCCCTGCATCCAGTCTCCTTAGGGCCCCCTCTGGTTGCTGGAACTGCTTGTGTTCTTTCTTGCACCGCGTTGGGTGGAAAGGCACCTCCTGCACAGCAGGAGCTTTGATCATCTTTCCCACTTCAGCGCCTGTTACAGTTTCCTATTGGGTAGCTTTAAAAGCGGATTATTTGTTCATTGTCCTTATACACGTTCTGCTTAGGTACTTACCTATTCTGTTTCCTTTTCAGCCCCTGGAGATCCGGTGCTGTTGTTCCAGCCACCTGTGGCCCCAAAGATCAGTTAGCGAGTGAGTTCACTCTCTCTGACTGGCACTTGGGGAGGGAGGTATTCATACTCCAAGCGATAATCACGTCGTGACAGGAAACCATAGCTCTGGCTACACACAACCATTGGGATACATTATTAGATTCTTCATGAGTAAACCAAAACTGTATTTGCTTAGGATCAAAGGCCATGTCGTATTTCCTAGAGTCAGGAAATCCTACGCCTCGGCATACATGTGGTATTTTAAGTTTGCATTGGGAAATCCTGGGTCTCTGTTTTTTACCCCCTAGGAATTGAAGCAAACAGAAATCAATAGATTTAAAGAAGGAAGAGGGAAAAGAAATTGGCAACATATAAAAAGAGTACAGAATAATTGGGGAAATCATAATTTTAATAGACTTCAACCTACCCCACCAGGACAAGTAAAAAGGGGACCAAGAATTGGTTAGGTTTTTCATTTTTAATAATAAAGTTGTAGTATTTTGTTTGATTATGTCTTTGATGGAAGCTGAAATGTGAATAGCTAAATATCTGATGCCATTAGGACACCATCTCATGACTAGATTTTGGATGTGATGTTTGGTACAATGTATATTAGGGGTAAGATTTCTGATGTGTATGTGTTTAACTTATAGCCATAAGCTAAATAGAACTGTGAAAAAATGCCCATATGGTGAAGTATAGTAATATCTGTGATTTTCAGAAATAGTAAAACGTCTTCAGCATTTGCCGCTGTTATAATCTGTATTTCTCCACACTGAATACCTAATATATCGTTATTTTGTCGAATGGCTTCTAAGAAAGGTTTGAAGGCTAAAATAAAAAGAAGTGGGGAAAGTGGACAACCTTGGCAAGTGCCTCTAAATAAGGGACAGTATGAAGACAATTGTCCATTAATAAAAATGGTTGTTATAGGGTTGGAACAAAGTACCTTTATCATAAAGAGAACAGGGGTGTCAATACCATGCCATTGAGGGCTTCAAACATGCAGTCCCTTTCAACTCTATTGAATGCTTTCTCTGCATCGAGGGCTACAGCTACACAAGGTTGACTGGAGCCATGGATGCTGTCTAAAGTATTTAAAAATAAGCCTTATGTTAAAGGAGGATAATCTTCCCTTGACGTATCCCACCTGGTAATTATTAAATAAAGTAGGAAGAAAGGGAAGAAGTCTATGCGCTAACATTTTTGCAAAAATCTTACAGTCTGTTTTTATAACGGAAATAGGTCTATAATTTTGGGGCAGTTCAGGGTCTCTAATAGGTTTGGGAAAAACTATTAGCATAGCTTCTAAAAATCAGCCATGTGCCTTATTGTCTTTAACAAAATGAGCAAAAAGTTAATTAAGCTTAGGAGCCAATAAATTACTAAAGTGGACAAAGAAATCTATGGGAAAGTCAACAGGACCCAGAGTTTTACCTTTTTTTAGATCATTTGTGGCTCTATACATTTTGCAGGGAGAAACAGGGTCATTCAGTGATTGTAGAGTAGCACTTGCATATGGAACATGTTACTTGCCGAAGAAATTCTTGAATATGTTATTAGAAGGAGCCTCAGATGTATATAATTTCTGGTAGAATTTGGAAAAGACTTGAATAATTTCCTTATCCGAAAAGGTCCTTTTTCCTGTTTGATCCTATAACTTCAATTCTGGCTTTTTCTTTTTTAAATGAGGTATGAGGCAAGTGACTTACTAGATCTGTTAGAGAATTGATAAATATTTGCTTTATATTTTAAGAGATTGGCATATGAATATTGTGTAAGAATGTTATTATATTGCACTCTAACCTTAATAATTTAATTAAGATAGATGCAGGATTAGTACTCATATACTGAGACTCAAGGTATTTGAGCTGTTTGAGTATGTTATCTGATTCTTGCTTCAGATTTTTCTTTTTGTTAGCAGCAAAGTATGGCTTCTAAGTACAGCTTTATAGCAGTCACAATTATTGGCAACAGACGTATCTAAACTATGGTTTTCTGGGAATAACTTGTTATGCTGTTGAGTAATAAAGTGTGTAAAAGATTAATCTTTTAGGAGGGCTGAATTGAATCTCAATCTGTTGGATTTACTAATATTTTGAGCGGATGTTATTTGAATATGAACAGGTGCATGGTCTGAAATTTGGAAATGAATATATAATCCAAGCTTGAGAAGGAATTGTGGGGGTTAGAGGAGAATGTAAAATCCAAATAGGATGGGTGAGTTATGCGCTAAGTATCAATAAGTCCTAATTCTGATACACAATGTGTGAATTGTGTGTGAGATTTGGTATTTTTAAAATTCACACTAGATTTCCAGTGTTATTCTCAAAACACTGATGAATGGATCCATAATTTCATTGCAATCACCACACACCATTAGATTATGAGGATTGACTGGAGAACATGGTTTCTTAATTGTAACCAAAAGGAAGGGTATGGGGATGTGGGACTGAAGGCGAGCGTCCCCAGCCAGCACGATCCTCCCCGCAATGAGAGACAATGACGGACTCTCCCAGGTTGGGAATAAAGCCAAGACAGAGTGCGGGTGAGCTTAAATGGGAGTTTATCAATCAGAATAGGGCATGCAAAGAACTCTGCAAACTCTGAGAGCGCTCTGTCTGACAATAGCAAAGACAGGCGTATATATTTACAAAAAAACGTCATAAGAACCTACACACTATAGGGGGCACAAGTTCAATGGGATTGGGTGTCCAGCAAAAGGGGGCACTGAGAATATATTAGTGACCGCTATTACTTCTTTCTTTTCTTTTCTTTAGGGTGAGGGGGGAAAATAAAAGTGAGATTAGTACAAAACTTAGGGAGAAAGTAAGAAAAAGAGAGTCCTACTATAAGAGGGAAGAGCAGACCAATATATATATATATATATGCGCATCCATACATCCGAATAAGAAGGACAGGGACAGCCGGCTAGGGAGGAAAGGGAGGACAGTTTGAATTGTGAATAGAGTGTTACCAGGAGGTGTGTGTGCCTCGTATGTGTCAGACGACAATCTGATGTTGTAAGTGTGTAAAATGGCTATAAATGTATAGAAATCGAATGGTCATGGTAAGTGTGACCGGATAGAACTTTTTGTAGAGAAGAGCGACAAGGTGAAGAGAGTGTGTACCTAGTTTGATTTCCGGGTTAAGGTTGTCGAAATAACTGATGGTTTGCTCTTGTATGTGCCCCCCAAAGAGAATAGAATAGATACTGTGTACAGCCAGTTTTGTATTGCGCAAGTAGGGGGCAGAGTACAAAGGAGCCCATTATTGAATGTGAAGTAAAAGACGAAACCCATAGTGGTAAGAGGTTTATATTGTAATTGTGAACACACAGAGAGAAACAAGTACTAGGAAAATAGACAAGATGGGGGCCGAAACACCCTTATCACATATTTGTAAAAACCTACCAGGCTATGCGGAGCGAATTAAGAAATATCATGATCAATGGATAACCGAGTTGAAGGGAGAGGGGTTACCCCAGATATGGCCCAAGGGAGGGTCATTTGATAAAAGTGTTCTGGATATGGTGGCCACATGCATTTGTTTGAAGTACAAGGGGAAGCAGTTGCAAAATAGGAGAGAAGTATTAGATCTCTGGAGGTTATTTGAAGAGATACCACCGCCTAAAGCACCAGCATTAAATCCTGATCTCCCGTCCACCACAGACAATCCACTGATGATACAGAAAGATGTTAAAGAATTGTCAAGTGTAGCGCCATCAGTAGAGGTAATAAGTTTGTACCCGATATTAAACAAGCCTGTGCCCGCAGAAGGATACAGTGACCCCACTTATGTGCCTCCCCCGACAACTACTACACCCCGCCGGCTCACGGCACCCCCGCCATATGAAAGTACAAGGGAGCGAGCCCAGGCAAGTACACAAAGGGTGGACATAGAGAAACTCACAGATGATTTACAATCAAGACTCTCAATAGCAAAAGATGAGCTCTCGAGGATAAAAGACATGTGTGAACAAACAGCACTTAATGCGGCTAGATCAGGGCGCACGTCTAGAGCGCCAGGTGAGAATAGAAAACTTGAAGAGGGGTGGAAAAAAGGCGGGATACTGTTCAGAATTGAAGAAGAACCGACACGAATAATCGAAGTAGGGACACGAGAGGGAGATATTGACAATGAAGAAAGGCCTATAGGGGACAGAGAGGAATTACTATGTGATATAAGGGACGATTTAGAAGAAAGCGACAGGTTGAGCATGGCAATGGGAGGGGGAAGCGAAGGGGGGGATGGTACATGTTCAATGAGAACACTGGATGATGAGTGGACGGGGCGATTAAGGAACAGGGTGGGGAAAATGGCATCACTGGGGACCTCAGCAGCCAAAACGGGTCCAGATGCAATGACAAAAGTAAGGCTACAGCTCCCATTGATACATAGGGGAGGAGGGAGGCCGAATTATATCCCATGGGCCCAGATGGATAAAGCCAATTTATTAAAGCTATTGCCCCCGTTATCAGGAGGGGCAAGTAAGTGGATATACGCCTTTGAGAAGCACACTGCCGGGGTACCCCTAGCAATAGGAGATGTGAAGAGCTTGCTTGTATCAGCAGTGGGGGATCAGGCTGATAGAGTATGGGTCAAGGCTGGTTTCCCGGGAGTAACATTAGACTGCGACCGCCATGACGGGGCCTCCTTTAACACAGTGCGTGCAAGGGTGTGGGATGCCTTGCGAGAAACGTTTCCAGACACGCCAGACTTACAGTCAGTAATGCAGTGTACAATGAATGACGGGGAGGAGGCTATGGATTACATTTTCCGGGTCCAAGAGATGTGGAGAGCAGAAACAGGCACGCCCTGGTATCAATCGACATCTTTATTTTATTTCATTATAAAAAGAGGGCTCCCCAAAGAAGTGCAAAAGGCGCTCGACAAGATAGCAGGTATTGAAGCAAAGGGATGGCCTGAGATTCAGAGCATAATAGTACACCATTGTAAGCGAATAAAGGAAAGGGAGAAGGAGGTGGCGCAGAAAAGATTGGCAGACGAAGCGAAATTAGTACAGACAAAGTTGGTGAAGGTTGCAGCAGCAGTAGCCGCGCTCCCAAACAGCAGGGAGGGAGATGAGGAGGAGGAGGGGCCAATAGCAATACAAGGAAGGGTGGCAACTAATTGGGTTGGAGCAGAACAGCGGCAGTGGAATGAGCAGGAGCAAGGCGGAGGTCCGCAGTGGCAAGAGTGGACCCCTCGAGGGGGACGAGGTGGGTACAGGGGCCGAAGAGGAGGTGGACCGGGATACGGAGGAATGGGAGGAAATGGATGACAGGGCCCTAGAGGTGCACAAGGGAGTTGCTGGAACTGCGGAAGATGGGGGCATTACTCTAGGGAGTGCAGAGCTAGACCCAACAACGGGTTCCAAGAGGTAGAACAGTATGGCCATCCCCACCCGGGGAGCCCATATGGTCTACCAATGGGACAACAACAACTGAGAAACCCAGGCCAAGGTAATGCTGAGCAGCAACAGGGGCACCAGTATAGAACACAGAACCACCCACAAAACAATGACAATATGCAGTATACGCCAGGCAACCCTTTCGCGACAACAGCAAACGGGGCCCCCGCACCAGCACCTTACAACGGCATGTCAGTGGTTTCAGGAAGTGTCTTTAATCAGGGGGGGCGATGAGACACCCCGCATAGGACAGCCCACAGAGAACACTTGCGTGTCCAGTTCTATCTACAACCTACAATGCAGCAGAGGAACCATTGGTAGGGGCGCAGATAGGAGACAAGCAGTTCATATTCATGGTTGATTCGGGAGCGGAGAAATCATGTATCCGAGCGGGCCGGTTCCCGTTATCTAACAGGAAGTTAGAGACGCAGGGGTTCTCTGGGGCTGTAATTGAAGTTCCTTACACAGAAGCTTTGGATGTAACAGTGGGGGGTAAAACTGTAAAGACACCCTTACTGTATTATGAACACTCACCAATAAATTTATTAGGGAGGGATCTCCTGAGTAAACTTAACATGACCATATCATTTACCGAGAGAGGAATAGTGTGTTCTACACCCGGGATATGCCCCTTGCGTGCGATGTTGGTAGTGCAAGCCTACACAACCACACAGGAAGTACGAGGGTTGCCGGAAAATGAGGAAATGTTTATTGAAGGGCTAAAGACTTTGGCCCTCATAATTCCAGAGCTAAGAAGAATGGACTGGAGGATTCCAGCGGAGTTCCTCTTCCGCCCCATAGTGTGTCCCGACACAGCACCAGGATCAGTGGTATCATTAGACTTGCACGCTGTACAGGTATCAGCGAAAAGGATCGCTGTGATTGGAGTGGATAGGGAAGGATGTGAGTGGCGTACAGTGCTGTGTACAAATGCCAACATCGCCCTACGAGAGTTAACAGATGAGGATCTCTTTTCAGACACAGAAGGGGATGGTGAGATAGTAATGGAAATAGCGATGCCCTGTGACATTTTGATTCAAGCCAGGGAAACCCCCGTCCAATTGATGGCAGTGGTAGGAGCACCGCCGTCATTTTTTGATGATGACATGAGGCTCGTATCAAATAATTTGTGGACAACAGGCCCCCATGATGTAGGGCTGTTGCATGGAGTACAACCTGTGGTAATAAAGTTAAAGCAAGGAGCAATTTTACCCAGAGTGAAACAGTATCCATTGTCCCGTGAGGCTGAAGAAGGGATAAAAGAGACCATAAATGCACTACTAGCACAAGGGATAATAGTGCCTTCAACCTCCCCATGTAACACATGTATTTATCCAATCAAAAAAGCAAAAGGAGGGTCTTGGAGGATGATACAGGACTTACGCCCCCTAAATGATGTAATTCAGAAGGAGTTCCCTCTGGTCCCGAACCCTGCATCAATATTATGCAGCATCCCGAAAGTGGCATCACATTTCACAGTAGTAGACTTGAAAAACGCATTTTTCTCAATACCCCTGGCTGAAAAGAGTAGATACCTTACAGCATTCACACTGGGCGGTAAAATATATGAACACTGCAGACTACCACAGGGATACTGTGAGAGCCCGAGCATATTCAACCGCATATTGCATGAAGACTTGGGAAACCTATCAGTTGAGAATACGATTATTCAGTACGTAGACGATTTATTAGTGTGTGCACAAGACGAAGTAACATGTAGAAAGGATTCAACAACGCTCCTGACTCTACTGGCCAACAAGGGGTACAAGGTAGACAAGGAGAAGTTACAGTACTGCCTGACAGAGGTCTTATACTTAGGACAACTGATATCAAAAGATGGAAAAAGAATAATCCCCGACAGGGTAGAAGCGATAAGATCTGTAGGAGAACCCACCACAGTGAAAGACATGCAGAAATTCTTGGGAATGTGCAACTATTGCCGAGCATGGATATTAGACTATGCAGCATACACGAGGCCCCTACTACAAGCACTCAAGGAAGCACAACAGGAAAATAAAAAAATAGAATGGTCAGAAGAAATGAGCGCATCATTCCAATCATTAAAAGAGTTAATTTCAAGCGCTCCAGTGCTAGCAAACCCTGATTATGGACGCGAATTTTACCTATTCTCACACTGCAAGGGAACACTCATGAAAGCTGTACTGACACAAAAGACGTCCCTAGGACACAAGCCTTTGGCTTACTATAGTGGTACTTTGGATGCCGTGATGCAAGGCCATTTCGCGTGCGAGCAATCACTCGCTGCAGCCGCGTTCGCAATTGAGAAAAGTGCCACAATAGTAATGGGTTGCCCTGTAACATTGTTTGTGGAACATTCATTATTTGCAATACTTGAGAGGTCAAAAAGCACACTGACAACACAGCGGGCAACAGCCTACGAGATCATATTGTCTAGCGCCAATATCCATGTGGTGAGATGCAAGACAGTGAACCCCGCAACATTCATTACAGAAGCGTGCACACTAGAGGACATGCAGGACCATGATTGCGCAACCTACACAGGAGAAAGAGGGGAGGACACAGTGGTGTGTGAGAACGCTCTGAGCGAGGGGGAAGTGTACTTCGTGGATGGGTCTGCATCGATTGATGTGGACACGGGAGAAAAGCATGTTGGTATGGCAGTGGTGAGATTAGAAGACGGTGAGTATGAAACATTAGTTCAATACCGCCTCCCATCACATTACTGCGCACAAGCAGCAGAACTGATTGCGCTCATAGAAGCACTACATGCAGCAAAGGGTTGCGCAGTGACAATATACGCAGACTCAGCTTACATGACGACGACAGTACATGGAGGTCTAGCGAGATGGGGGCGGAGGGGATTTCGACGGGCAGATGGAACACCAGTACAGCATGCGGAATTGTTGAAAGAGTTAATTGAGGCCCTACAAAACCCTACTGCAGTAGCAATAGTTAAGTGCCAAGCACATACATCCAACACAGACGTTGTGTCTTTGGGGAACGCGGCAGCGGACGCTGCCGCCAAGGAGGCTTCCCATTTTCAGAAATATGACGCAGGTGAGTACATGCTGCAGCATAAGACAAACGAAGAGCCCCCAGAAGGGTACAACATGATGCCCATATCACAAATACTAGAATTACAGGAAGGAGCTAGTGAAGACGAAAAATTGATGTGGACAAAACGAGGGTGCAGCAAGTCGGGAACAGACTTACTGTGGCGGCAAAATAACTCAGGAAAAGTGGTTATGCCAATCCAGTTACTAGAAATTGTGTTTCAACAACTACACTTCCCTGCACATAATACCAAACAGCACATTGCAGCAGAAATACAAGAAGAATGGTTCGTGCCCTGTCTCCAGGAGCACGTATCTCGATTAGCAATGGAATGCACAACATGTCAGATCTACAATTCAGGAATGACATTACGCACACTCTGGGGAACAATTCCTAAACCCATTGGCCCATTCAGAGAACTGCATATTGATTACGCAGACATGGGGGAAAGGTGTAATGGCGCACGGTACATGATCGTGGTTGTGTGCCCATTCTCAAGGTGGCTGGAAGCAGGACCATGTGCATGACCTGATGCCAAAAGCGCCGCCAAGTTCCTAGTGAGGGAAGTGTTCCCGCGCTGGGGAATTTGTGACGTGATTCGCTCAGACAACGGCACTCATTTTGTGAATGAACTTTTCAAGGAAGTCACTACATTATTGGGAATAAAACATAAATTGTGTTCGATTTATCATCCTCAAAGTAATGGCATAGTGGAAAAGATGAACGGACTTTTAAAGGGCAGGTTATCAAAACTATGCTTTTCATTAAAGAAGAATTGGATCTACTGTCTGCCCCTTGCGCTATTTGAACTGAGAAATCAGCCAAGTAAAGATCACCATTTGTCCCCGCACGAAATCGTGACTGGGAGACGAATGCACACAGCACACTCTCCACTGCACGAACACTCAGATGCACACAGGAGCGCCGCGATATTGGGAGAAGAATTCACGGACTATTTGAAAAAATTAACAAGGGCAGCGCGCGCAATATCAAAGCAGCTCTCCCCACCCTTCACTAGAGAGGAGGGAAACATAACAGGGTCTGTCACAGAGCCTGAGCAACAGCTACAGCTGATGCCGGGCGAATTAATTTATGTCAGGAGTTTTGTGCGTCGATGGAATGCACCACGGTTCCACGGCCCATACGAGGTAGTGTTCTGCACGCCCACAGCTGTAAAAGTGTAGGGCTTGAGGTACTGGGTACACTTGACAGATGTGCGAAGAGCTTATAATAATGTGCAAGAGGAGGCAGATGAGGAGGCACAGACAACAGCAACCGATTCAACTGAACAGAATGTCTGAATATTAACTTGTGTTTGTGCGTCAGCAATGAACGTGAATGGGAAAGTGACTGATGAAGTATTGCTGCATTCTCTTTTTATATATTACTGAAAAAAAAAAGTTTTTTTTTGGACTTATATGTAATTAATGAAGTGATGAAATTATGACATGTTTACACCCTTGTCTGTGAATACCCTTCCCTACAACCCTACCTGCTTCCATTACCCGTCAATATATATTGGCACTAATGGTGCCAACAAAATGTTTACATGCATGCACTTAATGCACTTTTATATCTCAAACAGGAACTACCATGCCATCTAATAGGCAGCCTGCAACGGATAGAATTAGTAGAATGAGAGAATTATTAAATGAGAGATGCAGATATTCGTATGAGTGCGGATTATCTGTGTGCATTACAATGTTTTTTATGCTAATGTTTGGTCTGGTTACATATTGGTTTGTAGCGTTCATCTCTATCGAGATGAACGAGGGGGGAGGGATTAACAGCACTGCGATTAACAGCACCACTGGGACCAATGTAACTGCAAGTGTCAATATGAGGGAAGGTGATTTTCTGGTATGGGATGGAACTAAACTTGTATGGGGTTATCACACCACACCATCCAATGCTGTCATATCAGAAAAGAAAGAGCCACAGGGTGGAATGCAAAACAACACAGTGTCTCCACCAGTGATGTATAGGTATAATGCTCGCAGTTTAAATGACCGAAACCCGTCTGCCATATCGTGGTTGTATGATACCCCCACCAGTCAACCTACCCCCGTCTTAAAAAACAACCTGCAGGATAAACTCAGGGACGAAAAGGAAAAGATGCTAGCAGCACACGAAATCTTATACGATGAATGGGCCAAGGGGGGCGGGAATGAGAAAGGGGGGTCTATTTTTTCCCTCGCCCAGGAGGCTGGGAAGTACATAAAGAACAAGAACAACAGACGGAAAAGGGAAACCGGGAGGAGGAAGTATGATGAGTACTATGGGTTAGGATTAGATAAAATGGAAGACCCACGACACCCCCACCAGACAAATAAGTGGTATGCAGATATGAGTGCCACCGCAAAACAAACAACAAATGAGAGCTGTTATGTCTGCTCCCTCATTCCTCATGCTTTAGGTACACCCAAAGTATTGCTACCCAAAGAGTTGCCAATTATAGATGCCCAATGCCTCCTTCATCTCACGTTATGCAGGATTAAGAACACCTTCCAGGCACATGAAGTTACTTTTAAAATGCTGCAGAACGAGAAAACTTGCTACCCAAAAACGGCAGGGGTGGTATGTCTGGAGGAACCATTTTTTGTAATACAAGGGACACTTTTTTCAGACAACAAGTGGAAGGATGAAGAAGTAATGTGTAAAGCTGAAGCACTGAGAGGTGTGGCACCAGATAAACTGCAGTGGATAGAAGAAACATGCACACCAGTATGGAAGGAACACATTTCAAAACTAACTTGGGTAACCGCCATTGAAAAACCCTTCAAACTACAGAGTGAAATAGACTATGAACTATGTTTCAAAGGAGAGGGGAAAATCACCCTGGGAACAAACAAGAGCTGCAACAAGACCCTCACCATCCCAGATCTGAGAAAAGGGACAGCGGCCCTAATGGACACGTACTGGGTATGCGGCAATCAGGCATACCTGCACCTTCCCCCGTCATGGAGTGGCAGCTGCTCAATGGCCACTCTACACTCAGCCCTAATGGTAATACCAGAAAGCCACATCGATGGAAGCAAAAGGACACAGGAGCGCATACAACAGAGTGCAGCCCAGCCGACTGCGGAGTCACAAATGTATGTCCTGTCCTCCGGAAACAAGGGAGAGGTGCTGACCCGTAACAGAAGAGCATCAAATTACATATCAAAGGCATCATCAGAACTGTTGGCTCAGATCCCAGACAGATATTGATTATTCAGCTCAGCAGAAACATTCTTCGCCTCACTCATCTCAAGTGTCCAAGCAAGGGCAAACGCAAAATGGCTCCAGATAACACGTTGGGAACTGATTCAGCTGGCCAATGACACTGAAGAAGGATTCAACGTAATAAAAGTGGAACTAAGGGCTTTACGGCTGATGACAATGCAAAACAGGTATGTCCTGGACCTGTTGACGGCGATGGATGGAGGTGTTTGCCGAAACATTGGGAGTGCCTGTTGCACTTTCGTACCTTCCGAAGATGCAGAAAACGGCTCCCTGTCCCATGTGATCGAAGCAGTGCACAACCTAGGAGAAAAAATGAAAATGGAAGGTGGAGCAGAAGACAGTACGTGGTTCGATAACATTTTCTCCTGGGTCCCCTCGTGGCTTGGAACAACCGTTAAATTGTTGATGCCAGCTGTGGTGTTCCTCCTTTTTGTTTTTTACCTGTGCCAGGTGGGTCTTCGATGTTGCGCTTACGCAGTACCTAATGGTGCAATGATGATGGTGACAATGGGCAACACTCGTGGGACAATGCATAACATGCAGGAAGTGCAGGTACAAACAGGAACAGATAACACACCAAGATATCAGCTGGTGCCTATCTATCACGACAAAGATATCGTAGATAAAGCATGGCACACCACCATTAGAGAGCCCCGTGTACTAGAATGGTACCAAGAGGTGTGGGTAGATCTGGCGGGAGATGGCGGATGTATATACCTGACTTGTACCCCAGACGAATATGCCAGAAGAGGGGAAAGTTTACGGGGGGTGTGTAGAGCATGGATGCCCATAAAAGGCACACCTGCATGGGATGAGGCGGTGATGGACGAAGCAGAATGCAGAAGGCTGGAGGAGTCAAAGTATTCGTTACTTAAGTAACGAAAGGGGGGAAATGTAGGGGAGGAGTGGTCCAAGGGACCCCCCTGGCCTACATCTCCACCCCAGGTGAGGGCCATGGCTCATCGGGCGTCCCCTCCTTACCACCCGGGCCCAGGTGGTGGATGGCTCATCTGCTGAAGACATTGCCCACACGTATTGAATTTAGCTAGGCCTCAGAAACCATTTTGCTTAATAAAGATGGTGTGAGCGTGGCGCACTGTAGTGCGGCCCCCACCCTCGGAGAGTTTCAATTATCCCTGTTGCCGCAGCACCCTGGAAGATCCGCTGTGAGCACGTTCCCACGAACAGGACGGACATGAGCTAGCATAAGATACTAACACTGTAACATTTCACCGTGCGCAGTGTATCACTGCTCCCAGAATGACCCGGTCAGCAAGGCCTGGGCGATGGGAAGATCTGTAGAATGGTCATCTGATGAAAGCAGAGAGGTACCCAAATATGAATGTCAAAAACCACTTTTAACACATGTATTCTTTCCATACAACCACTTTTACTAAAGAAACCTGTAAAATTGTGTAATTATCGTACATGACACCAGCCATGAAGGACCCACACCTCTGCAGGGGTGTGCAAATGATAAAAGCATTCCCGGGAAGTGTTCCTTATATGTATCATTGAAAACCTACACCCCGCGGCCCCGCGCCATAACTGAACTAATGCTGCTAGAGGACACAAGAAAACGAATGTAACCATATAGGGGGCACAAGGGTGTGCGAGAATGCACTTGTCACGCATGTATGTCTAAGCCCCTTACATGCCACCACCGTCACATACGGTGGCGGGTCATTTTCTATGTACTCCACCAACCTCAATACTACCTCACTTACTGCAAATGTATATGCATATAGCTAAATACTGTAATTGTTGAAACATAGTGTACGAATAAGGTGCTCAGACTGGATATAATTGAGACGCCTCTAGCGAAATGAAATGTATGTTTTCAAGTAATTCAAACAAATATTATAAAGTGTTCTAATGATCCAAAATACTGGCAACACGCGAGGAAGATACCTTTGTAAATATGTGCAAGGCCATTTCCCCTCCCACCCTGCGGAGACTGCCAAACATGAGAGCAGAGGCCGCGCCGCGCTGCTCCACCTCCCCCAACTAGACTGGAGCCGCTTCAAAGATGTGTAGCCCCCTCTGCAGCACCCAAGGCCACAGGCCGCCACCTGCATTATTTACAGCACAGCAGTAAACCCCTGCCTGAACCCACACTTCCAAAGGCGCCCCCTCGTAAACCCCACAACCCACCAGATCATCTTAGACTTATGGCCCTGTGCAATCAGGACACCCAACACTGTGGCAACACACAGCAGCACATTTATAACCACATCTAACAAGACAGGGAGGCATGTACCGTCCGTCCCATGCCCTGAAGCTTAGCCCCTCAACCTATGGCTCCGGTCAACAGGACGCCGGTAACCATGCCCTGACGAATGACCATTAGACCCCTCACAAGGTGCATTCCTCCTGTGTTGCATTAACCTGTAGAATAACCTATTGGAAGATTTACTAAAGAAGATAATATTGCAATGACTGAATGACTGCGGTGTGCATGGCCTAGGGCAAATAAGTCAGGAAAAGACATTCATCTCTGACATTGGCCGCGATGGCACAACAACAATGCCCGGATGAACTTTGCCAACCTGCCAGGCCCAGCCCAACCCACGAGGCTGACCAGTGACGTTCTCCAGCCACGGCCAACCACATCGCATCAGCACCTATAGTCAGTCGTCGCCACCCAATCCCATTGAACTTGTGCCCCCTATAGTGTGTAGGTTCTTATGACATTTTTTTTGTAAATATATACGCCTGTCTTTGCTATTGTCAGACAGAGCGCTCTCGGAGTTTGCAGAGTTCTTTGCATGCCCTATTCTGATTGATAAACTCCCATTTAAGCTCACCCGCACTCTGTCTTGGCTTTATTCCCAACCTGGGAGAGTCCGTCATTGTCTTTCATTGCGGGGAGGATCGTGCTGGCTGGGGACGCTCGCCTTCAATATTCAGAATTGTATATTCAATGGATTTTACCAGCAGGTTGACGAATACCCATCTGCCTACGTCATCAGATTCATTCGCTATAACTTTGCATTTGAAAACCTTGTTAATAAGAGTGATAACACCATTCTTCCTACCATTTGCTGCACTTGAATTAACCTGACCCACCCAGAGACGCTTGAGCTCAGCAGCTTCTGCATGTAAAAGATTAGTTTCTTGGATACAGGCTATCAATGATTTAGCTCTATTGAGTTTAGAAATTATTTCCTGTCTTTTGACAGGACTGTGTAACCCTTTAACATTCCATGAGGTTATATTAAAAGTCATGACTTAGTGTAAGGTAGCAAGCTAGTAGAAGTAGCTAACATTATTCATATATTTGCTGTGATAAAGATAGGCATGACAGTGTCAGCCAAGAAATAGTTAGGTTGCCATCTAGTGCACCAGGATTGATTAATCTGCATAGGTGGTAAAAACAAAGGAGTAGAGATACACAAGGGAAAGGGAAAGACAGACAAAATCAACATGGATATTTGTATAATCCAACTAAGATGGAGCGGTCTGGGGAGAAATGTTGCAAACAGGATACAGCCACTGGAGAGCCTTATAGAGACGCCAAACTCGCACCCCCCTATGGCGCAAATATTATAAGAGTAGACTGTTGTGGTCATCCTTTGAGTAATATAACCAGAATACAACCACAATCAAGTAGGTGGTCTCAATGTGTCAATTTCATCTCTTTTATATTTTGAATAAAATGTCTTAAATCTGTAAATTCCTGAAAAGTAGAGGTGTGACCGTTAAGAGTGACTTAAAGAAAGGCTGGATGTACAATGCTATATCTCGCATTAAGATATTTTTTGGGCTGGTCTGAAGGTAAGTAATTCCTTTCTTCTAATGGCTGGTGTGGCATTGGATACATCTTGGGATATAAAAATATTCTAACCATTCCATGAGAGCTGCTTTATTAATTTCACTTTATCCATCATGAATAGGACATGCGTATAGTCAAGTAATGCAAAGATGAGAGTTCTGGAAAGACTATTAAGAGAGCGCACTGAGTTAATAGGACCTACCCGATGAGTAATTTGGATGTCTAGTTGCACAGACGTTGGTAGGTCCAGAGTTTAGGGAGCAAAGTATTTAAGCACAGAAAAGGATTATCTCCCTCAATATCCTCAGGGAGGCCCACAATACGTAGGTTGTTTCTTCTTTTTGATTTTATAAGTACTCAGGTTGTTGTTGCAGAGATTTTACAGTGTTTTCCAATACTTGTACACTACCAGTAGCATCCTCAGCATTGCTTACCCGAATCTTAACCTCACTAATTCTAGACTTGAAAGCAGACCACTTATTCTGAACCTATTGTAGTTTAACATTGGTGGGTTCCATAAAATGTTTCAGAGCCCTAATTTCTGTGAGGGTAGTTTGCTTGGCCGGGTCCAGGATATATTCTTTAGCCATAGGTGATTCACTTTTCTGTCTTTTGAGGCTACCAGGGGGAGATAAAGGAATATCTTTGATTTGGACTTTTTTAGAGGCCGTAATGTGCTAAAATGTGCAATTGGATAGATGTAACCAATTACCAATGAGATGATATTGTGTGTAGTATGCAGATGGTAGATAGATATAGTGAGCTGAAGGACCCTAAAGCTTTGTTTAGGGAATAACTGTTACAGAAACAGGGGAGGAAGTGAGGCTTAAGGAGACAAGGGAGCAGCATAAATTCAAGTCAATGCTTCTTAAGTTGTATAGCAATCACAAATGACCTTCAGAATGCTGCACTTCCAGTAGGCAATATGCAGCTTTCCCACAGTAATGTCTTTAATGTGGATTAATGTTGACCATTAGCCAATAGTCTTTGTCAAGTTAAATTGAATGGTAAGAAATGGATGTAGCACTTAAAGTGACTTTCCCAGTTGCACATAATAGATTTGGAATAACATATCATTTTTCTTCCTCCAAAAAAGTGACCTTTATATGGTTAAGTGTTAGCTTTGAGCTAATAATCGCTCATATGTTTAATAAATCATTATTGTGCAGCTTAGGAAGTACTTTCAAAGCACATAAAAGTACCCTATTCCCTCAGACATAAAGGGTTCTGGGCTTTATTAATATGCAGGGCCATTGTTGTAGGGGAAAAGCATTGCCGCCTTCAAGTAGCATACCTTCTCACATACCACGTCCACTCAGCTGACAGGAGCCATCAGTTGGATACAGTAAGAGCACCTCAGTGCTTCAGGCCCTGCCCACTTACAATTCCCAGCGCCCTCAGACAGCAGGTCTCATGCAGAGACAACACCACAGACCACCAGGGACATTAAAAGGATGGCAGACACAATTGCTGCATAAATTTGCACTCAGAAGTGTGCAAAAAGGATATGAAAATGTTCGCCGGAAGGGAGTCCAAGAATCCAGCGGCCATCTCATGCAGTGGTAAGCAACGCCCCCTTTGATTTTTTGATCAGATAGATAGCCGTGTTGCAAGGTGGTGTAGATTCCTGTATTATACGTTGCTGCCATAGGGCATGCAGTGTTTCATATATGCCCTCATCTGCTTCTCGGGAATGGGGGTATTGCTTCACTCATGGTAACAGACCCCTTCTTTTAATTTGATTTGTACTGCCCCAGACCCTTTTAGTATCCCAACATCATGGGGTCCTGGTGTCCATAGGTTTTTTTGGAACTTTCTCCAGATCTTCCTGCAAATATTTTCTTTCTTTCATTGTTAAGTGCATCATCTGAGAAAGCTTTTGTTTATACCTACAGGACATGGTATGCTCAGTTTGAACACTACCTCGCCTTCCTCATCATCTTTGGTAGCAAACAACTCTGTGTCTGGGTTGGATCGATACATAATATTAATCGCCACTCCATATTGTCGTCATCAGTGGCAGCTAATATGATCATGTCTTTCCTTACCACTACTTCCTGTAGGTATAGCAGTGTGTGTTTGCCTGAAGTAACAGTGGAGGGGCACTGTGGTCTAAACAGAAATTCATTGGACAGTCGAAACACCTTTCCCTCAATTCCTGGTATCCATACTAGCAGTACCTGCACCCCATAAAGAAACACCAGTGTGTGTGTGGGTATCCCTCTCACCGTGCTGTGGGCATAGTATGCCTTTATCAACACTGCAACTCTGGCTGGGCACATCCCATGTGTTGTGCACACCATCCCTTTTTCTGAAAATGAAATTGAGGCATCAATTTGCTGAGCAAGTCTCTTCCTAGACTATTGATAGGCATGTCTTTTGAGTACAATTATGGCATTACGATATGCTGAGTCCCTATTGTTAATGGTAAATCTTTAGTCAGAGAAACTTTCAAAATCGTCATCGAAAAGCCTTCTGTGTCCAGATTTTTTGTTGGTGAATGGAAATCTCTCTTCTTTTATGCACAATCTGGTTGCCCCAGTATCTATGAGAAAGGAAAATCCCATCTGTCCTATTTGAAATGCTACCTCAGGCTCCTCCTCAGGGTCTTCAGTTACTGCTATCACAGGACAAACTTGCACTTCCTGTGGGCACCCCTTTTGGGAAAATGTGTTCACAGAAGACGTGAAAGGATTGCCACCTACCACTGTCACTCATTTGTATTGGAGCACAGTTGTTACCCTCTCTTGTACTTGTGCCTGTGCTGGTGCCTGAAGTATGCTGTATCTTACATTCCCGCCATTTCCCCACCTTACACTTGTACTTGTCCCTGGGCTGGTGTACCCTGTGTTTGTGTGGGCAGCAATTGCGGATGCTGCTGTGGTATCACTTGCATCTGTTGAGGTGTCTGTGTTTGTATATATGCCTGCTGTTGCTGTACCCCCTTGCTGCCCTATTTGTGCTATTAGTGGCCATGTTCAGGCAAAATGACCAAAGTTACTGCACGCAAAACACTGTCCTACAAACCGTGGCCCCACACCCCTGTACCGAACTTCCCTTCCTCTTGTATAATACCCTCGCCCTGTCTGAAACTGTCCCGTGTAATTATTTACTCTACTTGCATATGAAAACCCTGGATGTTGTTGCATGCATGTAAATACTGGTTGTTGTTGCATCTGCACCCCCCCCACTGTTGATTGTATGGTGCTTGAATGTATCCTCCTTGTTGTGTTGCCACTGCTACTGGGAGCCCCCCTTGTTGGGTGGGTGGGACAACAACCAGTCCCGTGAGCACTGCTCCTGCCATGCTTATTTTATCCAGTTTTTTCTGCACTCATTTGTTTTCCGCTTTTAGTGCATTGTCTGCTATCTCTTTATCTTTCTCCTGCTTCCTTTCACAATAGTGCACAATTGTTGCCTGAATCTTAGGCCTGCTTTCGCTTAAATCCCACTATTTTTTCTAGGGAAGCCTGCACATCCGTTGGGAGCCCGCTCACTAAGATGTGTTAAAACAAAGGGATTTTGTCATCCCAGGACTGTTTATTTTCCTGTGTCTACATCTCTTGTATGGATCGTATATACTCAGTGGGGAACTCGTCTGGCTTCATTTTACATGCTAATATTGACCCCACATCCAATGTATATGGATATAGCTCTCTCAGTGCTTTCCAAATGTGTGCTCGATAATTGTTAAAGGGTGCTCCGTCATGTAAGTTAGAGTTTAATTTTACCCATGCATATCCTGCCTGCTGCCAAATGTTGTTGCTTTGCTTCCCCACCAGTACCGCCAATACATTTTTAATGTCCCCTATGGCCAGCGGAATGCCTGCTGTCTCCTTTTTTTTTTAAATCCATTTACTCGCTACTGCTATAAATGAAGGTAGACTGTAGACCAAATTATCCCTATCCGTTGTCTGTCAAGGTATGTAATCCACTTTACCTTTTGCTTTCTACAACATGGGAACCTGTGTTCGAGCTCTGGGTTTATTCCCTCGCCATGGTCTTTTAGTTACTGCTATTCTAGTTTTCCTAATCCGAAGCTGGTTTCCCCAGTCCCCCAATGATTCATCTCTTTCCTCTTCTTAATTTTCGTCTCTTCTCCTTCCCCTGCTTTCATGTATTAAATAGCATGTGTCGAATTCGTCATCCCCATGATTGCTATTGCTGCTGCCCTCCCAATCCGATACAGTGTGATCACCCTCTATCGTGTCTACTTTACTGTTGTCCATGTTCTCTCCCCATTTATCATTTTTAATTTGTGTGCGACCTGCTGTCCATCCCGGCTCATCTCGTGTCTTTCCTTGTTCCTTCCCTTTTTCCTCTATCTCCTTTTCCATTGCTTTTTCTGCTTCCCTGAGCACCGAGGCAAGTTGCTGCTGTGTGCTCTTTCTAATGTCCACCAAATATGTATTTTCCCTTTCTCATCTTTATTCACAGAGTTAGGTTTGCATTCATCTTTCTTTTTGTTCGTTGCCTCCTTATCTTGAGATACCCGCCTAGGATTTGTATATCCAGCAGCTGGTTTCAACTGTGGGTAAATTGTATAGGGACGGGGTGGCACACTCCCCTTTCCCTCCTCCCCATCTCCCTTCTCTGTCTCTTTTTTTCTTTTCTTCATACAACTTCCAGAGGTCTAGAATGTCCTGTGTCTTTTTGAGTTTGGCTACTTAATATGTAGCTGACAGGTATGAGTGAGTATATACTGTTGATAATGCTGTTATCAAATGTTCCCTCTCCGGGCTATTCCTGATAATACTTCCCCACTTTATCATTTGCCCACTGAAAGTGGTACTTCATTATTTTATCGAGATATTGGGCAACTTTTTGCACATATGATCAAGGAGTGCATCCATCGAGTAGGACAACATTATCGCACCTTCTTCCTAATTGTTATAGTATTCTTCCCTCCCCTTTTTCTTCTTATCCCTCCTTATTTAAACGTTAAACTCTTGTATCCTTATTAACACACTTCCACTCACTCAATCTTATACTTACCACTTAACTCCTTTACCTATTTCATTCACACTGGCCCTCTACACTGGCCTGTCGCGTTAATTTGTGTTAGTACATAAAATGGCCTTCTACACAGGCCCTCCACCTTAACAACAATACCCTATGTTAGTAGACTGAGAGTGTGGTTGCTCCTGCCTTTGTTCGACCACACCCCCTATATGCGCTACACAGCTCTTTTGATATCTATGTGTTAGTTCGACTCTGGTCCTTTCGTAATCTCCACAGCCACAATAAACAAACAACTGCGACAACTTCCACTCTACCATAAAAACACTGCTCCTTTTTCTGAAAACACTGATGCATATGCTTTGTTACCTTTTTTCTTCTTTTGTTCGAACTTTTTACCCAAAAAATGTAATAAAATAATATAAAAATGGCACAACTATGCCAATTGCCTGCACTACGTGCAACTCTCATTTAACAAGGTCTGCCACTTACTATGCAACCCTCTGCTCTAATGCAGGTGTGCCACTGCCCACTTACTCCCCATCGAATAATTGGACCTTAAATCTAAGACCACTATTGCCAATCGCCCTCCGCCTCTTGAGGGTGCATCCTATGCACCATAAAAATTAATCTCTCTTACACATTAATGCATGGGTACATTCACGTATCTTTTAGGATATCCTCCACTCTTCTCGACCTCAGAGTCTCCCTTTAAAGGCCAGGTAACCCGTTGGAGTGAAGGCAGCGCCCTGACCAAGCAGAACTTCGGGAACTTGGGGTCTGCGGGCCTCCTCAATATTTGAGCTCTTTGAACTGGTCAGCAAGTGCTATCCCACACTCTTCTGGGAGCACGGCTGGAGCCCCCATGCTTGGTCAGAAAGATGATCAATCTCGTTGGGGCCTCCAAACATTTTCAGGGGGTTGCCTTGGAACTCACCAGTAAAAATTACAAAAGTAGTCAAAAAAGAGTGTATGCCAGGGAAAAAGTAACACCGTTTTATTCAGGGCCCCAAACGCAGCTGGGACAGCAATATTCAAACAGAACGCAGAACAGAACTGCATGAAAAGGTGCTGTCAAAGAAACGCCCCTAAATCAAAAGCTTTTATAATCGTCTAAGCTAATTAACATTAGTCACTTTGCAACACAAATATTCACCCCACGAGTAGCTGATTGGTGATTCCATAACAATCCCCTATAGAGGGGCATACATTAATTTCTATGATTGGGTCCTGCTTACCTTACCACACAAGCCCTGCTTCTCCCCTGTGATGTCACAATCCACCCTCCAATAACCACATCATAGTGCCAATTCATTGAAAAATGTGAGATTACCAGCGGACCTTTATTCATCTGACCCGGTCAGCTCATCTTCGTTCTCATGAAAATGCCTTCTACCATGACACTATTAGAGCCTTGAACCAAGAACAAGATACTTTGTAAATGTAGCACATTAAGAACTCTTCGACCTTCTTCCCAGGCAGAAATGTAGTCAGGGGCCATTTAAAACTACCATGGGCTTCCTGAAACTGTCAGTAGATCAGGCTTTGTAAATTAAATATGCTAAATTATTAAATTGTTGTGCATTCATTGCCTTTCGATGAGACCTGTGAGCTCCAGCTTATGACCTCAACAATAACAAATGGTGTTTGCTTCCTACCTTGCAATCCTGGAGCATGGGATTTGCAATGTGCTATTGGCTACTGCAGCTTTTAGCAAGTTACTGAAGCAAGCACACATTTTTGAAAAACCATGCTTGGAGGCCTGTTTTTGCTAAATTGTATATACTTACCTGTGATCCATCTTTATTATCTTTGTTTCTTTAATGTGAGACACTTTTATTTAGGGCATTCTCCGGCCTAGTTCAAGTTACTGTTTGGCTATCAAGGTAGCCCCCTCCCGTTTAGAGCGCTACTTCCGCAGCTGGTAAGTTTGCACCTTTTTACTGTGCTGAACTTGCATTTTTACCGCATTAACATCATTATTTTCCCTGTACTCGAAGCTCAGGGAGAGAACATGTAAATCAAGGCCAAAATGCTTTTCCTATGCTGCGTGCACTGTGTACAATAGGGCACATTTCAAAGTGTGACATTTTATAAGTGAATATTTAAAAAGTGACCTAAGCATTTTCACAGACATAGTTTGCATTGGGCTGTGGTTTGAAGTCCTGAATCATTGCCTAATGAAGAAATGTTTGATACTGTGAAAGGCATAGATATAAAGAAGTGAGTGGGGATTTGAACAGGGGTTAACCATCCTAGCACCGTTTCCATGGAAAATAATCCCAACATAAAAATACCCTCTCATCACTCTTGACATTCCACAGTGATCCGGTTTGTGAAGTGCATTAGAAAATCACACACAAAAAAATCCAAAATGAGATTTAACTATAAGACCCAGCCTCTTCATGGTCCCAGATTTGTTGGGTGGGACTGTATAAAGGGGTTGTTACATCAGCAATGGCCACTTAGTGAAAATACCAAACATTAACCAATATAGCTTACATGTATGCACATGTATGTAGCGGTAGTGGCTGTGGACCCTACCCTCATAGGTGACCCACTGCCAAGCTTTCAGAAGAGCAATGGAACTGTGCTGATATGCTAACCGAATAGCCATGATTCATGTTCACAAACTGTAACATTTTCCGTTCCTGCACAGCAAGTACTGTTCACCAATCATTGCATTGGAGATACTGGTGTGACCGTCATGAGTTTGATCTAGAGAAGGCGCGGTTACTACATTTGCTGTTGGAATGTTCAGTGATTAATACGTTTGACTAGCGGAGCGAGTGGAACGGTGGATGAACAGAACAGCTCGCCTATTCCTCCCTTACAGACTGGACCACTTCCCAACGATTAGTAGCTCTTAGGATATATTGCCATATCCAGGCTAATGTGTATGCAAAGGTACTTCCACCTTATGTAATGGCAGGATGATAACTGGAGTCTGCATTGGTAAATCTAAACAAGAGTTCACAAGAAAGAGACAAATACTTGTACACCTTTGAAAGAGGGCAAATACATATTGTGCATCTGTGCTGATGCGTGGCACAAGCACTGCTGCACCTCACAGCATGTAGTTAAGAGACTCCCCCATCCCCTTCTCACTTTCAAGATCTTGAACTTAGTGTAAGGGAAAGCCAATGGTACAGGGATAGTTCATCCTTAAATAAATCAGAGATGTGAGGCCACTAAACAGAATCACTAATCAGCCCTATTCTAGTGCAGGCTCTTTTAGATCCGCATCCACAAGTATCTTCTTCACCACCAAACGTGCAATTACGGAAGATTGCTCATGTGCAAACAAAGAATGCACATGCACAATCTTAATTTGTACATGGAAAATGAATTAGCACCAGCCCAAGTGGATGTTCATCTTTGCTAATTCCACTGCATATGAATAAGCAGTTTGCGGCAACCATATATTTTGCTTTTTGGATTCCGGGGTGCGTGTACTCAATGAGGGTTCCGATGTAACTTAGGGGTGCTCATAAGCAGTGTAGCGGGCTGCAGGAATGTTTTATGTGGGATTGCACGCAGATTTCCTGAGTTATTGCAGAGTTACACATTTTTTTATACACATGTTGTCGGGGTGCCAGATACAGTTACGGGTGACCTTGGGCATTGTCCCTGAGTCACAGGGCTGCTTACGGGGACCCCATGCACTGTTTGAAGGGGGTGTGTATTCGCACCTGGGGAAGCGCGCAGAGGTAGCTGATCAGGCCGTTTTCTGATTTGCGTGGGTGTGTCGGGGCGTTCCGGCCGCGACTTGCGAATACGGTTACTTTGCAATGCAATTCCATGAATACGCGTTTTGTGCATTTTTATTTCAGCCCGCAGGCTCGTGGAGTGTCCTTCTCTGCGTGAGACCCTTGCCCGATTCCATGAAAGGCACCAAAGTGTTTGCTGATTGCAGTGCCAGAAATACCCAGCAGAGGCAGCAGGACTATAGAACTACCCTAGGCTCCAATCAGGCCTTCGCTTGTAAATATCCTCCAACATTAAGGTACAGAAGCATGTCTCTCTATCAACCTGTCTCCTATTTTAAAAGATATGCATCCAGATATCAAGGAAAGCTATCAAACTGCAAAATAAATCAGATAATTTCATCTACCATCTCTAGTTTAACTGCACATACAAATCTATTAATAAAATATGAGTATTTTCTAAATGAGGAGGAATAGAGAAATGAACATTTTGAGGACAAATCCGAATTAACATTTGAATTAAGAGATTTCTTTGGTTATGTTCCAGTGGTAGATACCATTACTGACATCACAGAGGGCAGTAAAATATGCCAACATTTAAATCACAAGCGTATGCCGAAAGGTGCACACCCTGGCACAAAGGGTCATTGGATTTGGCGGTTTCATAAAACGGTCTGGCTTTGCATCGCACATGAAAACAATTGCAAAGAACACACCATAAATCCGGAAGTTAGCCAACCTTTCCAATGTTATGAAGAACTGAGACCTGCTCTTTCTCTCCAGGAACCTATTCACATTTTGAATACACTATAGTCACAAGATTTCCTCATCTTTTTTATGTAATAAAAAAATCCATTGCTTTTGATATGATTTCTCAGCTGCAGTGGTGGCTCTCTTCTGAAATAAAGGTCGCAGTGCCATCACTGGAGTTAATGGGGTTCTAGGGCATCAACCGGCTCTTTATCCGTTGGAGACATTTATTTCAAAGGTGGTGGCCTTCGTGTGCGACTTCCCAGTTAGAAATGGGAATCGCTGCATGCAGTCGGAGCAGCACTCCACCTTGCATTGAGCATTCAAAAAACACACAGCCACCGCATCTGTAGGTTTCAGATCCAATGGAAGGGAAGAAGCACTTCGCAAATCAACATATACTAATTTAAGGACAAATTGTCAAAAACATTTGCGGCCAAGAAATACGCTGTATTCTAAAAAGGCATTTGAATGACTGCATCCAACAGCTCTCTTTTACCCCTTCTTGCACATTCGCGTAAACGGGGTTGTTATTGCACATTTTAAAGCCCCCAGGTCAACATTCTTAACAATGAGTGCAAATTCAAAAAGCACAGAGGTGTACTTTGTTCATTTGCGCGCATTGTAGAAATGCGCAAGTCACCTTACTATAAACGCGGACCTGCGCATTTCAGACCGGGGCTGGACAGTAGTGCAAAGATGCGCTTGCCAGCCTCCTTGCACACATTAGTGTTGTGGGTCAGTTCCCGACCCTAATGTGGGACACATGACACATAAGCAAACACACAACAGTAGGGCATTCATTCTGTTACTTTCTAAATATCAACTAGTGTTGTGCAGTGTGTGTGCGTATGTGTGTCTTCGTTAACGGGACTTTTATATGTTGGTGTGCGTTGGCTATGTTTATGTGTGCACCAGTGTATGTGTACGTGTGTGTGTATCTGTATGTGTCTCTGTTTGCATTTGTTTGGGCGTTTGGGGGTGGGTGTGTGTGTGTGTGTGTGTGTGTGTGTGTGTGTGTGTGTGTGTGTGTGCGCGCGTGTGTGTGTGAGAAAGCGTTTGCATATGCCTATGTACAAGATTTTTTCGATGTATACTTGCACGTGTGATCCGTATAAGATGTGTTATACATGTATGTGATTTACATGTACATGTCACATATGGCTCTTACACACGTTAACAGTGAGATAAAAGTTAGTGTTCACTTTGATGCATGCATCAGGGACATATAAGGATTTAGCATAGCGTTTGTATATGTACGGTCTTTAAAGGTACATGTATAGTATGTATAGACTATATGCTCACTGGGCACATGCATTATATGTAGATACATTTTAAAACATTAATATAGCTAAATTGGAAAGCGCAATGTCCACTATTGTGTATAGTGTATCAATTCGTGTTACGATGAAGGCGCGTGGTAAACAACTTGAACATGGGCGAGGGCAATTCTGAGATAATTGGCCCGAATTTGTGTTTCTTTTCCCTGTGGGAATCCCCCATGTTAAGCGCTGTACAAAACATGATTACAATAATCTTTTCTTTAAATATAAATCCGACCATTATACAAATCCAAAATGTTTCGTGTGGGTGGTTGCCTCGAACTTTTACTGTGCAACATTTTCAGAATGTCTCATGGAAGGTTCAATGCTATTAAGAAATATCATTTTCTGGAACTCCGTCCACAATCAGACTTCACCCTCGCTATGTAATGTACTAGCGTGATGGCAGTATGCGCATTCTGGGGTTGCCCCTCATGCCCTCTCATCGCCCACCAGCACCGATGGACCTGTTGGTGACCTGCTGTCACCAGCTTCTCTATCTCTTGGGAGGGTGGCAGGGGCGACAACGAATGAGGTTCAACATAGATAAGGTGGCTGGAAAGACATGTACTTAAATAAGAGCTGTCTGTGCATTGCTAGGTAGTCAGTACGATAGCAAGATGGTCATTTTATTTAGTGTCAATCTTAATAGCCCAGGTTCCAATACAGGCAAATGTACTGCTTGAGTAAACCCACTCTGCTTTCTGTTTCAAACACATTTCGCTGCATGTTAGTGGAGTCTGCAGGCACAGTACAACCTGCCGTACACATGATTTACAATGTATTCATGTATTAGGAATCGCAAACTCACTCTAAGACAATAAGGTACTTGAAAGCTTCAACTCAGAAAATGCGATATTGTTGCAGTCTTGCTGTGGCTCTGGCACTGCCACTGGCAAGAGAGAACATTCACACTGTCAAGATGCAGCATGCAGCTCCAACGGGGTGCCACCGCAGGACCACTTTCATTTGGCACCGCAGTGTCAAGCGCCCCTCTGGGCACACACATTAGCTGTGCATGAACATGGAGGGAGGTCTGATTCCCCCGCATGGCGCTTCTGAAAGTTACAGTTGTTCTTATTAGGACAAATTAGCCCCATTCAGAGAATGGATCTTAGTTAGCAACAAAAGAAATCATTAGCCATATAATATACATAAACATCAATATTTTTGCACGAAACAATTAATGACGAAGACATTCATTTAAAACGCAGCTGGGTAGGAAGCTGTGGTAAGGAAACAAAGCTTCTGCTTGATAGCTGTTATCCAGATAAAACATGAGTGAGCAGTGAACTGGTAAGTGAAAAATGAAAAGTATATTTTGTGTCAACAGAGAAAACCCCAGAGGAGCACTGGCAAAGCCTCCTGTTGGAGTTATTGCCGTGCCATTTTGCTCCTTAGCCCCACGTGCCAGAGAGGCTGAGAAACCGGCACTATGGCGTCGCTCAGCGTGACGTCACAAAGTCCCCTCATCTTGGCGGGATTGTGCGCTGTGACGTCGGGCTTTCTTTGGAACCTCATCACATGACAGAGTCCGCTTGAGATTGGGAGGGCGAGCAGTTGGAGCTATGGCCTATAGTTCGTGGCCTGGGGATCCATTGCCACTGGTTATTTCATTCAATAAAGGACTTTTCAAGCGCCCACCTGAGTGTACCACTTTGCCGAAAGAAGGTGCAACATTGCTTGCTGATCAGGTGCCTCGTCCACGTTTCCTTTTGACCTTCAGTGTCTCTCCCAGATCTCTTTATCAAGATCATCACAAGATTGTGATGCTGCAGCTTGTGCTTGAAGATCCTGTGTAATTACAACAACAGTGTATAGGAAGGCGAGCAGTGCGGTGCAGTTACAAAGGCTCTGTGAACGTGTGTTAAGATTCATACAGTTCTTGGTGTATTCCCTAGCTCAGTCCTCGCCAATCAGGGTGATTTTGCATGACTTGTGATTTGCACTTAAGTGCTGTTGGGACCCCTGCATGCAATTTTACAGGTTCAAGAGGAGTAGGATCAAATCAAACTAAAACGAGGCGAACGCACTTTTACTCTTTCATTTTCCTATCCGCCTTGTACAAAAGTAAACACCACCTGCATACTACACTTTGCAGGCAGTGTTTACTAGTAAATGTCTATGAAATTCACCTGGTCTTCAGCACATGCAAAACCGAGGCAGCTGCCATAGAAATACATGAATTTCATGGCTGCCGGCATAAAACAAAAACACTGACAAGACAGAGGAGGTGAGCACAGCTGAGGTCTTATCTCCAGCCCTTCCTCCAATTCGTCAGTGCTGGAGAAAAAGGTGGATGCATCACTGCATCTCATTTAAAATGGCACTGCATGTGTTTCCAAAGAGAATGTGAGAAGGAACTCCCTTGCAGCTCGTCCCACACTCCTATCACAGCAGAGAAATCTTCACTCACCCAAGAATGAAAAGTCACCTTACGAGAATGATTCTTGATTGCTATTTCATGTTACTCCTCATATGTCCATCGCCTACTATACCATAACACTGTTCTGCTGAAGCCACAACAATTCACAAGTAGTGTGCAGAAATGTTAACATAATTGATTATCTAAACAGACTTCTAATAAAGAACAAGACGGCCAACATTTCACCTGAAACAGTGTCAACCCTGGACGCTGTGATGGTGGAAAAAACATGTCACTTTCTATTGTAGCCTATGGGGCTCATTACAAGTTTCCGGTCTGGAAGAAATGCCAGTAAAAATGCCAGGAATTCCGGCACCAGCACTTTTTCCTGACCAGGGAAACCCAAGTTTACTGGTGGGGGCACTGACTTACCGACAGGCCTGACCTGCCGGTAAATGAGGCCCATACCAGCAAATACATGGCAGAATCACTGGCATCAGTACTACCGCTGCTGGTATGATATGATATGATATGGTATTTATAACGCACCTGTACACAAGTGTTTCTAGGCGCAACAAGACAAGGAGGGGGAAACAAAGGGAGGACAAAACAACAATCGTACTACACCTGTGTCATTCAGATCGCGCAAGTGCAGGGAAGTGGTGAGGGAGAAGAGCTGAGGGGGCGGGGGAGAAATGCAGGTAACTCAAAAAGTGCAGCCAGCGTGTGGCTAAGTGCAGGTAACTCAAGGGAGCAGCCAACGGGTGGCTCATAAGTGCAAAGAGAAGGGTACTGTAGGGTTGCAGATACAGACCCCAAGTGCTGGGGGAGATGGGAGGCAGTGCAAAGTGAAACTAACATGCAGGAGCCTGAGTCTGAATTCAGGGGGTAGCCAGGTGACCAGTGCGTGCAGCAGTCCGTACATCAGCAGGGGAGAGAGAAAATGGAAGCAAAGAGGAAGGTCTTGAGTTGCTTTCAGAAATGGAGGTGGTTCTGCTCAAGTTTGGGAGAGGCAGGGAGGCTGTTCCAGAGGGAGGCCCCAGCCAAAGATAAAGATCTACCCCAACTCTCTGCTTGGAAAAGTGACTGACGCTCAGAGAGTTGGAGGTGGATGAGCGGAGAGCTCGAGAAGGGAGATGTTTAGGAAGAAATAGCTCAAGATTCCCAGGCCCCAGAAAGCCTTGTGGGCGATGCAGAGGGTCTTGAACCCGATCCTTGCTGCCACTGGGAGCATGTGAAGAGATGTCAGAGCTGAGAGCTACGATCCCTGGGCTTGAGGCCAAGGACAAGTTTGGCAGTCCTGTTCTGGATAAGTTGTAGAGGTTGGAGAGTAGAGGCAGGACGATTTAGGAGGAGGCTGTTGCAGTAGTCCAGCATAGAGAGGACCAGAGCTCTGGAGACAGTGAGCTTCTGAGGGAAAGTGAGGAAAGGAAGAATACCTCTGAGGAGGTGCAGCTGATAGTTTGACTTCTTAGAGACATCAGAGATGTGAGAAGAGAAGGAGAGGGTGGAGTCGAAGATGACCCCAAGGTTCTTAGCCTCCCAGGTACAAGCAGGAAGAGGGCCAAGATTGGGCAGCCAGAGAGTGAAAGGAAAGGCGGAAGCTGGTGTACCGATGAGGAGGATCTCAGTCTTATTGGCATTGAGGCAGAGACAATTGGCGGCACACCATTCTTGAATTGCGACCAGACAATCCGGAATGACAGAAGGAGAAGAGGCAGCCGAGGGGAGCATGAAAGAGAGCTGGGTGTCATTCGCATAACACTGAAAGTTGGAGCAGAAAGCCGCGATGCAGTGGGCAAGAGGTGCCAGGTATTGGTTGAACAGCCAGGGAGAAAAGTTAGTCCCCTAGGGAACACCACAAGTAGAAAGAGAGATATAAGAAAGAAAAGACCCCATTTGGACCTGAGAGAGTCAGTCAGTGAGAAAGAGGTCAGCCAGGCCAGGGCCTGATCAATGATTCTCAGGTTATCACTGAGGTGATTGAGCAGGATGGTGTGGTTGACCATATCAAAAGCAGAAGAAAGGTGGAGGAGAATGAGGACAGAAGGAAGGTTAGAATCAAGGTTAGAGAGTAGGACTTCACCGGTGTTCAGGTGAGCAGTTTCTGTGCTTCTGGCAGCTCTGAAGCCAGACTGGTGGTCATGGAGACAACCCACAGATTTAGTGTGCAGATAAAGCTTGGAGATGGCCAGCTTTTTCAAGAGTTTGCCCAGGAAATTTTTATTTTTTATTTTTTTATTAAGCATATAGCGTAAGTAAATACAAACATTTGCTTTTAAAAGGAAGAACTTTTTTACATCTCGATTACAAAGCCAAACCAGCTCCATGGATTTTTTCCTTTCGTTCTCATGTTATATCAGTCCATGGATTTCAGTTGTTACGCTGTTTCTCTCTTGTTGGTTTTCTTTTTCCTTCCTTGGTTTGGCCTTGATTTGGACACATTCATTGGGTTATGTTTCTTCTGCCATCACAGCATCATTTCTGTTTGTTTGACGAGTCACTTATTTATTTTCTAGTTTAATCAACATCATTTGATCAACTTTCTCGACAAACCCTGCTTGTCGGGATCGCAATTTCCTGACTGTTCGATCCATTCTTTTAGTCTCTTTAGGAGGATGCCGGCGTAGATTTTACATCCAACAACGATATTGGGTGATAGTTCTCAGGCCTGGCTCTATCGCCCTTTTTGTGTATGGGAATGATTATAGCTTTTATCCATGTTTCTGGTACTTTTTTGTGGTTAATGATTCTTGTGAATAAGGTGTAGCACATGTCGGCCCATACTTCTGGGGCTTGTTTTAGTACAGCGTTTGACAAACCATCCGGCCCGGATGCCTGGGAGCTGCTGGCTTTTTTAATTAAGGTGGTGATGTCAGATTTCTCAAAAGATATGTTCCATGCGGTCTTGTCAGGGTTTTCTTGGATTTGGTCTTCTTTATGCATGCCATCGCTGTAAATTTCTTGGAAGTGTTGGATCCATTTTCCCTCGTGAATGGGGTAGATCTGTTCTGCTCCTTGTGGGCCATTTTTCTGATTCATTAGTGCGCACATGTATTTGGGGTTTTTATTATTAGCTGTTATTAGCATTTGTTCATAGTCTCTTTGGAACAATTGAGCACGATGAGATTTTGCCCAGTTTTAGTAAGCCTTTTTTAGTATAGCTCTTTCGACGAGTGCAAACTGAGCATTCTGTTTTTTAGTACTCTGATTTTCATTCTGAGTTCAGATTTCTTTCTGCTATTTCAGAGTTGTATTTATGTTGTCGGGCTGTTTTAGGCTTTGAGTTGTAGCCTTGTTTTTCTCTAAAGACGGATAGACAAGCTTCATACTCAACACCTGTGTTTGTGGCTGATTGCCAGCCCTCTATTGCTTTTGTAAGAGTCGGTGTCATTTATGGCGCCATTCTCAATCTATTTAGGCCATTGTTCAATTCAACTTTGTAGGGCCAGTTTTTTGGGTAAATCCGGCCACTTACCTGTTGGTTTGTAAAACCAGTATTTTATGGTCACTTTTTCTTGTTGCTATTATGTCTAAGATGGAGATGTTCTCGAAGGTTCCACGATCCACAAAAAAGTAATTGAGAGTCGCGTTTGAATTGTGTGAGCTCCATGTCGATGCTCCTTGAAGGTCACCAGTTACATTTCCGTTTACCTGCAAAAGGTCTCGGCTGCTCACCTCTGTTAACCAATTTTGCATGCGCGTTATCCTCTGCTCTTTTTGGCCTGTTTGTGCGAGTTGAGTTTTCTTTTTTATGCAATCTATGTTAAGATCACCACATATGATTGTTGTGGGATTTTCGAATTCAGCTCTCAGCTTGTCAATATGTTGGATCACAGTGTCCATAAATTTGTCACCGTCTTTAGCTTTGATATTCCAATAGAGGTTAATTATAATTTGAAACCGCTTTTCACACAGTAGGCGGTCACTACTTTGCTCTTGAATTATGGTTATTTGTATAAGTGGTGAAGGGGTCACAACATGGAATATGTTGCCCTTGTAATAATTCTTTATGATAGTCAACAGACCTGCTGAAGGTCTACCTTTTTGACCTTTGTATCCTTTGTTCAGTAGGCATGTTGACCCACTCATAGTTGGAGTCTCAAGAAGCCAGCTTTCTTGGATGCATATAATATCTGAAGTCAGTAATTCTTCATTTAGTTGTTCCAAAAGATGTAAGTAGCCTTGTGTGTTCCATGACGCTATTCACAATTTTTGTTGTGACTTCCGGCCTTTCGGTCTAATAGTTTTTCTTTGGAGCTAGGGTCCTGGCTAGCCAGTCCCATGATTCTTCTGTATCGATTTTTGCCACGAATACGGCTTCGCTATTTGCTGTGTAGTCACCACCTTGTTTCCAACACTTCCTTTTATTCTCGTTCGTAGGGCATTTGGTCCTCGCAGAACTGTTGTCGAAAACCTTATTGGTTTAGCGTTCTGGTCATCTTCAGGCTGGAGTGCCCTTGTTGGAGAGTGGGCCGATGGATGTTGAGACATCTTGGTCTGATTTGATCTATGTTCGTCATTTGCAGAATCATTTGATTTAATATCAAAAACGAGAGGTCTAAGTGCATCAGAGGCTGTCCATATTAGGTTTGTGACTGCTTTTGGGAATAGGTGAATACAGATTCGATCTGTTTCGTCTTCTTTTGGGAAAGCCACGATTTTAATGTCTTTTGGCTCTACAACGCGTAGTTGTGGTACATTGTGGGATAGTTTCATAAGGTTAGATCTGTTTAGAATAAGACCGTCCTTTGCTTTCAGTACTCGCTCAATTACGAGTTTATGGTCAGTCTGCCTCTCCCCTCTTGTTCTTTGGTCTTGAGGGCGGATGTTAGCTTGAGCTCTTGGAGCTCTTGTATCTTTTCTTAGGTTTTCACGTCGTGGGGGGGGTCTCTCTTTTGATGGTGGTGTTGGTTTGAGTGATCCAACATTGCTTTGAGTAGTTGCTGTTGTCTGATCTCATTTGAATTTTTACGTTCCAACAGGTCTCTTTCTTCTTGGAGAGTACAGAATGGGGGAGCTGTTGTCTCTCTTGGATTGGATTCCTCATCGTAACCTTCTGATTTATGCGTCTCCTGTAGGCCTTGTGGTTTCAAATTCCAAATAAAGTGAGAGGTTCCTCCACTTGAGGTGTGTTTACGCAGCGGTAAGTTTTTAGTCTTCTTGTTTTGTGTCCCGACCAAAGGTTTTTGTTTTTTAGTGGAGCTCTCAGATATTTGTTTGGGTCTAGCTCCCATTTCCTTTTCTTTTGGTTCCTTTGAGATCTCTGAATTGAATAAAGGAAATAGTTCTGTCTTTAGATTTGGTTTAGATGGGTTTTTGACGTGGCCAGTCGTAGAGTTTATTATCGCTGCCTAGATGGCCGGTCTTGAGGCAGGTCCAGTTTTAACTCTATTCTCTGGGTTTTCCTTTCTATTGGTGTTTTGGGAATCCGTTGTCATTGGAACCGTTTTTTTTGTCTGCGTGTTTATGTCCGGTATTTTTATCCCTGCTTCACTGTCTTTGTCCAGGCGGCGCCATATGTTTTCAGTGGAAGTACTTTTGCAGTTTGACCTTGATGCTTGCGTGCGTCTGGTTTCAGGAGAGTTATTGAATCACTGAAACAGTGGAGGAAGGCCCTTTTATCCTCTCGAGCATCTTCCATTAGGTCAATGAGCGTTTTGAAAATAACATTTTCGTTTCTTTCTCTCTAACTCTCTTTTCTTTGATGTCATCAATGTAAGATTCTACGTATATTAATTTAGATTGTATTAGAGCTAGTAGGGTAGACGGATCTTTGTAGTTTTCCTGAAGAACTTCGTATAGTTTAAGAAATGGTGCCATGGTTATTGTTACATAGATCCAACAGCGGCCTGCAGGTTGGCACAGGCCTCAGAGTTTGCTTGTAATATTGCTGGAACAATGTTATCATGGGCAGGTTCTCTCTGGCCCTGCTTTTTGGGGACTTTTGTAGGAGTGAACTCGTTTTCTTCAGCCAAGCTTTCAATTGCAATTGGGTCTGGATCAGCATCCTTTTCTTTCTGTTTTGTTGTCTGTTTCTGGGGTCCATTTTTTGGTGCAGATGTGGATGAATAATCAGGGTAATACTGTTTTTTTTGCGCTGTTATTTGATTTGTGGTTTTAGATTTTTTTTCTGGGGCCATCTGTGAGATTGATACATTTAAGTCCACTTCTCCAATACATGGTTGGGTCTGATTGAGTGAGGAGTGGAGGTTTTTGTTGGGCAGCTGAACTCCGCCATGGCCTCAGCGTCTGTAGTTGGACTGTTTGGTGTTTGTCCTTGACTCGCATCTTGTGGGTTTGAGGCTAGAGGTTTAATGGTGGCTGTTCCAACCTCAGAGGAATCTTTCTCTTGGCGGGGAAAGCTGCAAGGGATGTTGTTTTCTAAGGGGAGGCTGAGTAGCTCCCTATTCCTAGTCTGATTCGATGTCCATTTGGTTTGATCAGAAAGTCTAGTCGCTTGAAGTAGTTCTTGATCAGTGACTTCCAATTCGGTCCGTTCTGCATCAGGTATTGTTGAGCTGAGCTCTCTATTTGGGTCTGAGGCTATTTTCAGTGGGAGACATAGGTCTTTCGTATTGAAATGCCATCTGATCTTCTTTATGTCCGAAAGGGAGTTTGCTCTTGCTTTATTCCTTTGAGCAGAGTTTGGGAAATGTAATTTGTTTGCTCTGAGTCCACCCTTTTTCACGGCTGCTGGGCTGAGATGTGGCGTGTTTGTTAGCGCGGTTAGCTTTGGTGGAAGTTTCATACTGCTATTTGTGTTGCTTGCAAACGCGTTCAGCAGGGGAAGTTGTTGAGTCCTCAAGGGGTCTAATTCTTTACTGGGGGGAGCAATGTCTTGAGCTTTCCTGACGTTGTGCTTGGGCTGGGAGTGGTCAGTGCCACTCGGTAATTCTCCCATAGCGTCCATGTATAAGGGAGAATTTAAACTTCCACAAGATTCTCCGTCTCTCTTTTTGTGCAGAGATTGTGGAAAATTAAAGAAGGCCTCTTCTTGCGGTACACAGAATGCATCCTCACTATCACATGCTGAGTCTGGCTTGCCAGATCTCGATCCCAGACCTCGCCCACACCTCTCCCCCGAGTCCACAGACTGTGTCGCCCGCTCATCGCTCAGGACGCCAGGATCATGCCGAGCATGCGCGACTGCTCCAGCCGCGCCCACACACATGCTTCGCGGTGAGCAGTTGGAGTCGGCGTTCGATGGGGCAGTTCGGAGTTCCCGGGGAGACGTGCACCCAACTGGTGAGGAGGGGGGGTCGAGGTGAACTGCGCGTCGCACACAATAGGACAAGGATGGTTAGTGGTTTGGCATGTACCTTGTGTGTCAGTTGCCGCAATGTTCTTGTGGGGATGGATTCCCTGCTGAGATAGACATGCTTCGGTGTGTCCGGGTTGATTCGCGGTTGCAGCGCCCTCTTTGTTAGGCGCATGGCAAATACACATGAGTCCATTACTCAGTTGCTCGCAGTCATTGGGGGCATAACAAGTGTTGATGTTGACAGGAGATGCAGGAGCAGAGAGCGCGGAAAGACGCTCCTCATCTTCCTCATGAACGGCACTTTGATTGCAGGCGCCAGACTTTTTTGTACGACTCCGTGTATGAGAGGCTTGTTTTTTTGGATAGGTTAACAAAGTTAGTTTTGGATCCATGGCGCTTTTTGCCCCCTCTCTGCTAACTCTCTGCAGAGAAGTGCAAATCCGTACTTAACACAGGTCTACTAGACCTTGAGAAGCGTGTGTCCAGATCAAAGAGATTGCAGTGATAAATATTAAACTTCAACTCTGCAGTCTCTGGCAACACTCCACAAATGAGATGACTAGATCTGTATCTTTAGAAATACGCTGGGCCAGATAAGAGTGCCAGGTGTAAGGATCAGTCACCAATCAATGATCACAATGGGTTTTAAGTGTTTATTACCATATGGCATCTGGCAGCCGTCCACGGCGAACAGCCAAACAGCACCAGCCCTTCTGCCAACCAGGGATTACGCCGCACGGGTGGCTTTGCGGCAAGTTTGTAGCTCCTCGGCCAGTCACGTAACTGTGTCATGTATCCCTCAGCGGCTCCGCCTCCCTGTGGACAGCAAGAGCCCAGCGCTCGGAATGCTGTATGGAGGGGGAGCAGGCTGACTTGAAAGCAGGTCAAATGATTAGCACAGCGTCCTGCAGGCCAAACGCACGAGTAAGACACTGCCTTCACTCCACGCCGCATGGGCTGCTTTGCGGCAAGTTTGTAGCTCCTCGGCCAGTCACGTAACCGTGTCACGTGTCCCTCAGCGGCTCTGCCTCCCTGTGGACAGCAAGAGCCAGCGCTCGGAATGCTGTATGGAGGGGGAGCAGGCTGACTTGAAAGCAGGTCAAATGATTAGCACAGCGCTCTGCAGGTCAAACGCACAAGTAAGTAACTGCCTTTAATTCCTTGCCGCACGGGCAGCTTTGTGCAAGTTTGTAGCTCCTCGGCCAGTCACGTGACCATGTCACGTGTCCCTCAGCGGCTCCACCTCCCTGTGGACAGCAAGAGCCCAGCGCTCGGAATGCTGTATGGAGGGGGAGCAGGCTGAGTTGAAAGCAGGTCAAATGATTAGCACAGCGTCCTGCAGGTCAAACGCACGAGTAAGACACTGAATTCACTCCACGCCACACGGGTGGCTTTGCGTCAAGTTTGTAGCTCCTCGGCCAGTCACGTGACTGTGTCACGTGTTCCTCAGCAGCTCCGCCTCCCTGTGGACAGCAAGAGCCCAGTGCTCGGAATGCTGTATGGAGGGGGAGCATACTGACTTGAAAGCAGGTCAAATGATTAGCGCAGCGTCCTGCAGGTCAAACGCACGAGTAAGACACTGCCTTCACTACACCTTGCTCAGGAAATGAGTGATGCAGATCGGGCGATAGCTGGAGAGGAAGGATCAGCAGAGGGCTTCTTTAGCAGGTGGTGCACAAGGGAGTGCTTAAGGGGGTGGGGAAGGTTCCAGAGCCAAAGGAGTGATTACAGAAATCGGCCAAGGCTGGAGCAAGGGTGTCAATGTGGTCCTTGACGGTTTTGGATGAACAGTGGAGAACCTGTTTTGACGAGACTTTCATAGATCAGACTTGTCTAGAAACATTGTCAGGGGTGAACATGGAAGAGGAAGAGAAGGGTGGAGGAGAGACGGGCACAGGCAGGCCTGGAGTGGAGGAGGAGGAGGAAGAGGAAGAGAGAGAGGACAGGATGTCCTGAGTTTTAGTGATGAAATGAGAAGCCAATGCCATACAGCAGGCCTGGGAAGGAACAGGAGAGTTAGATAATGCAGCAGGATTGGCCAGCTGCTTGCAGATTTTGAAGAGTTGTTGTTACATGCCACAGAGACACGGGCTTGGATGTGGGCTATCTTCCTGGCGAGGACAGAGAGTCTATATTGCCTTCGGAGCAGGTGGCAGGCCAGTTTGACAGAGGGTTCACCTAATGCCCTCCACTTCCTCTCAGCCACCCTGCACTTGCGTTTGAGGGTTACAAGGTCGAAGTCGTACCAAGAATTGCACTTGGATTTGGGCTTCAAGCAGATCCTCATGGCATGGGCAAGTACATCAAGGGTGTTGGAGATAGAGAGATGATAGTTAGAAAGGGCTGTGGCAGTGTGTGAGCCAGCCAACGGTGCAGAAGGAGGAGAGAAAGTAGCTACGAAAGCCTCCGTTGATACACGCTTCATGAGTCGGATGTCTGAGAAGGTAAGTGGCAGTGCTGGAGTCAGCTTGGCCTAAGGTGAAGAGTGCGAGAGTGGGAAGAAAAGGAGAAAGTGAGCACTCCAGGAGAGACGAATGGTGAGAGGGTTGTAGAGGGGGAGATCTGAGGAGATCAGAACATCCAGGGTGTGCCCTACTGAGTGAGACAGCCAGAGGGAATAATAGAGAGTGAGAGAGAGTCGTAGAGGTCGCGAAGAATCCTGAAGAGGGGCAGTTAGCATCCAGGTTGATGTTAAGATCTCTGAGGAGGAGAAGTTGAGAGGTAGAGGTGAGGAGAGAGGAGGAAAGGTCCATCCACTCAGAGAGGAAGGGGGCGACCTGGCCAGGCGGCCTGTAGATAGTGGCCACAGTGAGAGAAAGGCCAGGAGAGATAGAGAGCCTGCAGACTAGGCATTCAAAGGAGAAGTAGTCCATCATAGGAATGATAGAAGCAAGGATCCACTCCGGGAAGATCAAGGCTACACCCCCAATGGAATGGTTGTTTCTGGGTTTGGAGAGGATCTTGTATCCATCAGCAAGTAGAGGGTCAAATCTCGTGACAGATCTGGCCATAAACCAAGTCTCGGTCAGACCGAGTACATTCAAATCGAGTTCTTCCAGGAGATGGCAGATGTCAGAGGAGTGTTTGGCAGCTGAGCAAGTGTTGAGAGTAGCAATGTGGAGCAGGTTGCCCCTTTTGAAGGACTTCCATGGAGGGGTACAGATCAGAGATATGCCCTGCGGAAGTGTTGCAAGTGTCCAAGGATGGGCAGAGGAGGAAGGAGGAGAAGACAGGGTAGCCAGAGAGGAGGAGGTGGGTGCCATAGGGGTGGCGAAGAAGGAGGCTACAGGGTGGCCAGAGAAGCAGCAGAGGCAGCCATAGAGGTGGCAGAGGATGGAGGTGGCAGAGGAGCCAGAGAGGGGAAAGAAGGGACAGCAGGAGAAGAAAGGATGTTGATAAGGCACGGTAAGCGCCTATCGAAAAGGAGGAGGTTGGCCTGAGGGAATTGGACCATGACTGTGCCATTTAGGTAGACATTAATGATTGTCTTGGGGGAGTCGAAGGGGGCCAGGAGGGCCCCCCCACCGGGTGCCACCATTAATGGGTGAAGAGGAAAAAGGAGACAGAACAGAGACCATATGTGGGGTCCATTGGTCTGGAGAGGGAACGAAAAAGACAATGTCGCTAAGGGTCTGTCTGGAGGAAGCACTGGTGTAGATATTTGCGATAGGGAGGCCTGGGTTGGAGACCAGGATGTCCCTTTTGAGCTTCTTCTTGCCAGACTTAGTGATAGGGATATGATGATCAATAGAAAAGCAGTAAGAGAAGGTAGGAGAAACAGAAAGCACCCTAGAGGGTTCAGAGAGGAAGAGGGGAGGGGATAGAGGGTCTGGGGGAGAGAAGGCTGGGAAGGAGGCAGGCCAGGTGGAATCACTAGGGGAGACAGGGGAGGAGGAGGGGCACACAGAGTACAAAACAGCAGACAGAAATCAGATGCAATACATAGACAAAGTCAATCACCAACAGAACCAGAAGTAAAGAATGAACACAGCAGGTATGAAGGCCATATAATGTAACCAAACAACCTTGGAGAAACAAAAACGATAAGAACAGAACAATCCCCAAAGGAACCTAAAAGTAAGATTGAACACAGCAGGAATACAGGCAATGCAATGTGAGCCAACAACCGTGGAGAACAAAAGATCGAGAACAGTACACACATGTTCTGGGGAGGGAGCTAAGAAAGAGGGGGAGGGAGAAGTCCCAGAGGGAATGCGGCGAGCGCATCGACTAAGAGCAGGAGGGGTGCGCATGGCTGAGAAGCGAGAGAGCGCATGCGGCCTAAGTTGTGAGGGGGCAACGTGACATAAAATGAGCAGGGGATGCACGCAGCCTAAGTAAGAGGAGACGCATGCAGGTTAGAGATGCGAGGGAGTGCACACAGCCTACGTTGTGAGGGAGTGAACACCACTAAAGGTAAGAGGAGGCAACATGACCTAAAATGAGCAGGGGATGCACGCAGCCTAAGTAAGAGGAGACGCACGCAGGTTAGAGATGCGAGGGAGTGCATGCAGCCTAAGTTGTGAGGGAGTGAACACCACTTAAAGTAAGAGGGGGCGCACGGAGACTAGAGTCATGAGGGAGTGCACGCAGCCTAAGGTGCAAAGGAGTGCACACAGCCTAAGTTGTGAGGGAGTGAACGCAACCTAAATTAGGATTGGGCGCATGCCGCCTAGAGTAGCGACGGAGCGCACGCAGCCTAAGATGCGAGAGAGCGCATGCAACTTAGGTTGCGAGGGAGAGAACGCAACCTAAGTAAGAGAAGGCGAATGCAGCTAAAGATGTGAGGGTGGGTTGCGAGGGAACACAAGAAGGCAGGGTGGAGTGGGGGGTGCGAGGACAGGTCACAGGGGAAAGAACAACACGTGAGCAAGAGTGAGAAGGGGCACCTGGTCTGGCGGGGTAGTATGGAGTGTAGCAAGCTAACTCTCCTCGGCCTTCTTACCTGGCAGCCGCAGACAGGAGGGTGAGGTCATCCTGTCTATGCTGCAACCCCATCACCGCCAAACAACTGTGTCTCTCAACACTACAGCCTTGTCCTGCGAGGGCTTTGCTGCAGAGGGTCTGTACCTCGGTTCTTATAGGCACCGAAGCATGGACATAGCGAAGCGTGCTACGTATAGTCGGGCAGCATCTCCTGGTGATTCCGGCAATCCCATCCATGGAGTCGCATGGGACATACCACTTACGGAAACGGTAGGGGCTGTTTGCCGGTATCCTGCTGGAATTACCGGCGGGACACGTGCAAACTCATAATGAGCCCCTATGTCTCATTTTCTACCAGCATGGCATTGAGGCCTGTTAAATGAATGGGAAATGGCTGCTTCACTTTTTGCTCCCAAGAAGCATGGAATGTTAGCCCTCTAGGTCTTTAGTAGAACTCTGTGGTTATCTTCGTTGTCCTTCTCTGTTTTTCTTTCCTTTTCCCCTGGAGGTTCTGGAATGAGTGTATAATGACTGTTAGCTGAGCTGAAGGGAAGTTCTGCACTGCGGCCACTCTTGCATCCATTAACTTTATGTGAATACGAAGGATTATACACATCAGGACTACAACAAATAGTTTATGCATTATATTATATAGAATTTCTACATTGCCACAGCAACGTTTGTCGGTGAGTCTAACAAATTGATTTTAACTTGAGAATCAGAGTTAATATCAAAAATGCAAATGTATGTAATTTCTGATTTCTATGTTTTCTGATTTCATTTGAAACGCCCACTATGCAGACTAAATTGCAGCAAGCCGCAATGCACAAACAGGAAAAGATATGTCAACCGAGATGACAGAACATGTTAGCAGAACAGCAGTGTCTTAAGAGCTTTACGGAAAGGTAGGTACTTGTGCATTTTACACAAGACACTTGGTAGCTCATTCAAAAATTGAGGGGCAGCCACAAACAAACTGTAGTAACTCATACATTTAAAAATTGATCGATTTAGGTATTGCTAAAAGTAACAGATTCTCAGGTCATAGTAATCAGAGAGGTCTACAAGAATGAATGTTAGCATCTGAATACTTAGGGACAAAGCCATGCAAGCAAATTGAAAACAGTCCTGCATTTGACCAGAAACCAGTGCAAGGAGTTCTGAACGAGAAAATAGATTAATGTTTAGAAAGACCAAAAACCAAGTTAACCACAACATTCCACATTCTGTGAAGGTGCTGGAGTTTATATTCCATTATACAAAACAATTGGCATAACAGAATTTGGAAATTACGAGAGAACTGACTAACATGGTATGACAATCGGTGTCAAGGTAAAGTAGAATGTGCTGAACAAGACAGAGTTCATGGAATTACCATTTTGTCACTTTGCTCCTTTGCTGGTGCTCCTGGTTTTCTCATGAAAAAGAAGGAATTCCCAATGGCCTTCCAAAGGGGAGCTACAATGACTGCACTGCCCATGGGCGGGCTTTTGCCAGTGCTGAGTGATTCTGACATAAAATCCGCAGACTGGTGTCATAGGCAATGTAGTATGAAGCTAATGGATGGCCTGGGGGGGGAAAGGCTGAGCAAGGGAACATAGTTCACATTCAATATCATTCACCATGGCTCATTCCCGTTGCCATCCATCGCTGATTTTATTTTACCGATTTTTATTGTGTTCACTTTTGTAAAGTTGAATATTAATCTGCAAACAGTAGAAACGGGAATACACATGAGCATCTCTTGATATTATAAGCATGGCACATGGAATCTAGTACACTGGTGGTCTGTGTTTATTTAAAGGTACTGTAAGAGGGGTAAACACTGAAAAAGACAGTCCAAACCCTTTTAATAGAGATGTCACAATAAAGACACTCCATTGTCAGTAATACCATGGGTGTGTTACTTTGCCTAAAAGTCAAAACAAGTCATTGGTTGGCTGCGACTAGTGTTCTTTTAGTTGCTTCAAGACATCAATACAAAAGCACTACAATAATATTAAGCATGGCAAATTCAAGAAAAGTTGTGGCAGGGGTGAGAGTCAGACACAACTCCATACATGACAAAGCACATGCACTTGTTTTTGCCTGAGCTGAGTGCTGGTGATGGCTGGCATCAAAGGCAATGCAACAAATCTTGCATCTGGGATAGCTGAGGGGAAAAGTAGAGCTATGGCTAACAATTGCCGTTTTCTGTGATTTGCCACATTTCAAACCCCTTTGCCATCCAACATCGATTTCTTTATACTTGTTTCATTTTATTTGCTTTTGTTATTAAAGCTTGTTTAATGTGCAGACAGCAGAAATTCAAAAAAGCATATGCCACGCTTGTTGACATCATAATCGTGTCATGGGCAATGCAGTACACTGGCGGCCTGCCGGTGGCTAATGCTCCCACTCCTTAACAAGCACCATGAAGATAAAGCCACATATCACAGTGTTCTCTGCTACATCTACACTGCAGGTCTCACTTGCATAGTGTTGAATTGACAAAGTGCAATCCATTTGTGCCACTGATTGAGTGCTCATGAGAGCAGGTTTGAATACCTCTGCCAAACCTTTTTTGGAATTGGCCTTTTTAAAATTGTGCGGGACAACTACAGCATTACAAATAAACAGCTAGTAAGTGGTGTTGCTTGTTTTATTTTGTTGCAGGTAATGACTTGTAGCTGCATTGGTTCACAAGGCAGCGCGTCTGTGGCTCTGGACAACCAAAGCAGACTTTATGTGGAAGGTGACGAACCATGTAAAAGTTCTTTGCTTCCATGGTTGGAGAGTCCTGCAGTCCAATGCCAAGAAGAACAGCAATATCATACTGTACTGAACAATAATGGTAAGGAGAGGACACGAGTATACTAGGTGGGCAGTACAGAACCTATTCTGTCAGTGCAGGTTTGGTGGGCAGCTCGTCGGTGTCCTTAGGCATCAGAGCCTATTTGCGCTTTGAGAGTGGGAATGGTCTCCCAAGCTCTGGCCAGTCAAGGCAGAGTTTGAATTTCAGGGCATGGGTCTTCCAAATGAGTGTGCTTTCATGATCAGGGAATAGTCCAGTGCCGAAAAGAATGGTGATACATTTGAATACTGCAAGAACTATGGCTTTTGTCTGTACTGCATGAACATTTTAATGCTAATTTTGGCACTCTTCCAGATGTGTAGAAGGCACAATGAGTACATGTAGAGAACCCGTTCTTCCCTTCCTTCCTAATATCTTCAATGCTTCCTTCCAGGAAGGTCTATTCCTATAATGCTAATAGTATGTTATCATTTGATCTTTAATGAAGAAACTTCTCATCAAGTACAGACCCATAACACCCTTAACTCAAGCCTCCAAAAGCCTGGATTGCTTAGCTGCCCAGCAGCTGCAAGAAAATGGTCTTAACTTCTCGATCCTAGACCAATACGCATCAGGGTTCAGATCAGGCCATGGTAATGATGTTGGAATGGTAAAACCACTAGGCTATGCTTTTTAGATCCGTTTGCAGTCTTCAGTAGCATAGATCACAAGAGCCTTATCAACATCTGCAGAGGATTCCACTCCATACCCTTGAGACAAAAAAACATGGCGGTAATGGCATTAGAGCATTTTTTTGCAGTAATAATAATGGAACTATTGCTTTGTTTAACACATTCCTAAATTTCGACTTTGAAAGCGCAGTTTAGGATTTTTTGTAGTTTAAATATTTATTAAGATCTGCAAGTATACTAGGTTCATACAATAAGTAGAACTGCAGATACAAGTCAATCAATGCCACTTAATTGCTAGAGTAAGAAGTTCATCTACAACATATTTAAGCAATATAGGAACCTCATATGAAGTATATAAATGCTATCGACTAATGCATGAAATGCAAATCAAAATGAACTCATAGTTATATGAAGCATTTATGATATACATTAAATACGAACAAAGACACACATGACTACCATGAACAAAAGGAAGGGAGGGGATGGGGCATTAATTATTAAGGTGTGAAATATAATCTTTTCCATTAACTAGGCATTGCATTTTCCCAAAAATCCAGAAATGGTTCCCATTTTAATTCATGCTTGTACTGCAATAGTGGGGACATAGCATTGCATTTTTCCATCCAATGGATGTTGCATACTGAATTCCACTATAATCTATGGCAATGAAGAGGTCAAACAAATAACATGTATTCTTATCAATAGCAGGTTGGATAACTTTGCTACCATGAAAAAGAACAGTAAAGGAGAAATCCAATTGTACCTGAAAAATACGCTCAAGAGTCTCCCAAACCATTTGCCAGAACACTTTCACATGAATACATTCAAAAACAATATGTTTGAAAGATGCCTGATACAAAGACTACTCTAACATTTGTCATTTGGAGAGAATCCACCTTTGGAGAGCATTAGTGGACTGATGAAGGCCCTATGGTGGAAGAAATACAGTGTTTGAAGTAAACTAGCTGAAACAATCGCTTTAGATATATCAGTCCACATAGAAGGCCATACCAGTTAGGAGTCATTTATGGAGCAATCTTGGCTCCAACTCTCTTGACATTTGAGTAGGACTCTGTCAGTTGACATGGAAGAACAGACTTTGTAGAACATGGAAGCTGTAACATTAGGATTAGATAGATGAAGTAGTCTTTGAGCTTGATAACTATTTGTATTACAAATTAACAGATGATAGATTTCCATAATAGCATCTAGTAAACTTACATATTGCTGTAGAAAGGACATTGACGCATGAAATTTGGTTATGAACTCATCAAAAGTAAGAGGAATACCTTGAATTAACAGCTGACCCACATATTTAATACCAAGAGCTAGCCATAGTCTCCAGCATATAGTCCTATTGTTAATCTTTATCTGAGGATTCATCCAAATATCTGTGATATAAACTGGGAAATGTTTGTACTCAACGAGAATAAGTATGATTGAAGGTACATATTAGAATCATTAATAATAGTACTAGTAAAGCATCTGTTGTTACAGATCCATAGTCCATAAGAACATGCAGGGAGACAATCGCTCTCTCTATAAGAAAGCATTTTGGCACATTAGGATTAGTTGGAATGAATCATAACTGAGCCTGTCATAGAACAAAGGTTGAGTGATATTTTTTATAATCCGGGAAGCCAACTCCACCCTCAGTTCTTAGCTTCTTGAATTTACACAAAGAAATTCTCTGTTTCCTTTTACCCCAGAGACATTTGAGGATACAAGAGTCTTATGATTTAAATAAAAGAGGCAGGAATAGGAATAGGTAGCATGTATAGAGAATAGAGTATAATAAGTGAGATCATCATTTTAACAGCTCCAAGACTACCCCACCAAGATAGGAAAAGGGGGGACCATGTATTTGTGAATTCCTTCAGCCTAGTTAGTATATTTGCTGTATTTTGCTTAATAATATTCTTGGTTGAAGATGTTATATGAATACCTAGATACTTCATACCTGCTGGGCACCATCTCATTCCAGAACTCAAAATGTGGTCTTTGGTGCAATGTCAGTTAAGTGGTAGAATTTCAGACTTTTCTGTGTTAAGCTTGTACCCTGATGCAAGGGAGAATTGCGTGATAATGCGAGTCAGATGGTGTAAACAAGTGTCTGTTAAATTCAATAAAAGTAGTACATCATCTGCATAAGCAGCCATTTTAATCGTAATACCTTTATACTGAATATAAAGTATATTGCCATCCTGTCTTATTGCTTCTAGAAAGGGTTCCAATGCCAGGATAAACAGAAGGGGGGAGAGAGGACAGCCCCGATGAGTACCTCTATGGAGAGGAATAAAGGAGGACATGTGATTATTTATAAAAACCGATGTTGTGGGATTAGAATACAGTACTTTGGCCATTGATATAAATAGATTGGGAATTCCATGCCAAGTAAGAGCCTCATCATTACGTTCCATTGCACCCTATCAAAGGCCTTTTCAGCTTCTAGTGCTATTGTCACACATGAATTAGGAGAATTTTGAATGATGCTAAGAATGTGTGTAAAGAGTCTAATATTGGCTGAAGACAGTCTGCCTTTGGCATAACCCACCTGGTCATTTTTAATTCAATTTGGAAGGAAGGGGATAAGACTATTGGTTAGGATTTTGGCAAAAACTTTAATTCAGGGTGTTTGTTGGGTTTAGGGAATACAATAAGCATTGCTTCAGACAAAGATCCAGTGGCTCTTTCATTAGTAATGAAGGAAGTATATAGTTCATTAACCTTAGGAACCAGTATATCCTTGAAGTGGGCATAATACTCAATTGAGAAACCATCTGGGGCTGGGGCTTTGCCCTTTTTGAGGTCTTTATAGCTCTATAGATTTCATTTGAAGATATGGGAGTATTTAACAGTTGGAGGTTGGAATTTACATATGAGTTGCAATGCATAGGCTTAAGGATGTCTGATGCATGGGTACTATTGAGCAATGCTTCAGACAAGTATAACTTTTGATATACATTTGAGAAGACTTGTACAATGTCCTTGTCATAAAGGACTATATTGCCATTGTGATCTTTAATAACAGTAATCTTTGCTTTATCCTTTTTTGATTTGAGATATGATGCTAATGATTTCACAGATTTGTTAGAAAACTGATCAATCTTTGAGTTATACTTTCAAAGATTGGCACATGGGTATTCTGTAGCAAAGTTATTATACTGTGTTCTAAGTTTAATGATTTTCTGAAGAGTTGAGGCAGAATTAGTACGTATGTATTCTGATTGTTATCTTCTGTTTCTCTTTGGAGTTTTTTCTTTTTTAGTGGCAGTATAGGATATAATGTTTCCTCTTAATATCGCTTTATAACAATCCCAGTTATAATGTATGGATGTATCAGCAGGAGAATTTTCTGCGAAAAATGGGTATGCTGTTGATGGATGAATCTTAAAAATTGTTTATCTTTTAAAAGAGCTGAATTGCCCCTCAATCTATTATGTTGATGTATATTTTGTGCATTGTATAATTTGATATGAACAGAAGCGTGATCTGACAAAGTAATGCATTCTATCTTGGCATCTAATAAATGGTTAGTCAAGGATTTGGATACAAAGACTTAATCAATTCTTGAGAAGGAGTTAGGAGGAGGGGAATAGAAGGTATAGTCCAAATCGGAGGGATGGTGATACGCCATGCATCAATGAGACCTAATTCAGAGACAATGTTTGCAAATTGTAGATGGGATTTAGTAGTTTTAAAACGTACATTAGACTTCTTGCCGAGGAGGGGGTCCATGATCTCATTACAATTTCCACATACAATGAGGTTATTAGGATAAGATTTGAAAATATAATTTCTTAACTGAGTCCAGAAGGCAGGGTCAGCATTGGCGGGGCCATACACACTTAAAATAGAAGTTTAACCAAAACCCATCTTCCTACATCATCTGACTCTGTTGATAAGACCTTGCATTGAAGATGTTTATTAATAGTGATGATAACTCCATTCTTCTTTCCATCTGTGGCACTCGAAAAAAACTTGACCCACCCATAAACGTTTCAATTTGACAGCTTTAGCCTGTCGGAGGTGAGATTCTTGTAAGCATACAATGGATGGTTTAGCCCTATTGAGGTGTGAGAGAATTTTCTGCCATTTAACAGGATTATGTAGCCCTTTCACGTTCCATGTGGTTATGTTAAGTGTCATGGGCAACAGTGACGGTAGTATATACAAACTGGTAGACTATAGTAATGTACTGGTAAATTGAAACACGTACAGGAAGCAGACATAAGGAAGAGAGGAAGACAAGCAAAAAGTACATGGAATTTAGCAATTTCCTACAAAAGAACTAGTATAGAAAGGAGTAGTGGATAACGGGACACAGCCACTCCAAACCATGTGTAAGAGAAGAAAATGAGAATTGGGCAATAAGGCCAAATACTCCCAGCGCTTGCGACGCGATTAACGGCATCTGTGCATCTGCGGTCAATTGTTGATGTATGAGTGCCTTGCCCAGCACCCACAGTGTAAGCAAAATAGAACAATTGCAACAATCAAACTGCGCCACACACGAAAGATTTTAGCCAATCAGTACAAGTGTACAATTGTTTAATTTATGTCATGAACAGCCTGACACGTGTTTCGAGCGTAGCTCTTCCTCTGAGGCTGTTAAAAGTTCATACAATCAATCATTGTGTGAAAGTGCACATGATAATGCACAAAAACCATTCAGAATGAATGGGCCAAATGTTGATGGACAACAGGTTATCAGCATAGTGTAACAATACCCAATACACAAGTATCAGGCATCAAATGTCAGCATACAAGAACCACATTTATACAAAATTGTTTGAATATGAGTTTGACAAATGGTATTCATGTAACATTCATAAAAGAAGCAATATTCATATTACCCAGTCAAGGATGGCATCAGAGTAATCCAAAACAACGGAAAAAATAAAAAAAGGGGAGGAAAAAATGAAATAAAGCCTGCAGTTAGCCAGATTGGTGGGTGGGCAGTCGCGATAAAGCTCTGTGCAAAAAACATAAATCATAATCACAAATGCATGTGCCAAAAAAGAGAGAATCATATTTACCATGCAATCCTGTCCAACTTGGACCACTAATAATTAAGAAAAGGGATAAGTATCAATAGAAAACCAAAAGAGGTGATATGTAGCGCTGCAAAATACCAAGACTTGTCACTTACCCAATAAAGAAGTTGTGTAAATCACAGAGCGAAATCAAAATCCGTAACTGAAAGAAAATAACAAATCCACACTAAAATATCTTCCTCTCCACCACCTGGAGAAATATACTCTAAATTGAAAAACATGAGGATTTTCCCTGAGTTAGCTTGTAATAGCCAATTATAATTGGGTCTACGATGTGCAGCAATTCCAGAATGCCAGCATAGTATGGCAAATTCAATGTCAACAAACCGTCACAATCAGGATTATATCCGTATACCCAACGAACATCAATGCGAAGACAAAAATAGAGAGAGACAAAAGCCAAATTAGCTTCAAGAATTAGAGTGTGAGCAAGTAAAGAAATGCATGAAAACAGGGACTGGGAGCAAGTCCACACGACCTGCTTACCTGCCGTTCGGCTAGGGAATGAGTTCAAGGGAGAGCGCGCAGCCGCGTCTCCTGAGCTCTATAGCTGTGAGCTGTAGCGAAACGCTACAACGCCGACGGTGAAACCAGTACACCGCCATCTTGAGAGGATCGTGGCGCATACATATTGCACCTGATCCTGTGAAAACATGTAATGAAATTAACCCGTTTTTTAAGCCGAGGAGAAAAAATAAATTAAAATGAAACCTAATATGATGGGCTACTCAAAATCGCTTATGTGAAACATAAACATGTAATTGATGAACAAGCCATAGGGCAAAGAAACCAATGCCAACAAGCAGGCATATGGAGCCGCTGCACAAATTGAGTCTCGAATTATGTTCAATACAATATAATCAACACAGTGATACCCAACCATAATTATTTGCACAGAACTCACCATGAGCGCCCAGTCACTCGAATAAATGATACGTGCTGCCATTATAAAAGACTTTCATGTACAGCAAGTAAACAACAGCAATTCTGACTTGTCACTGGTAGTATAATTGAGCAAACTATATATATATCACCTGTAGATGTTAACACTGCAAGAATGAAACTTGCACAGAAGCATATTCATAAAGCATAATAATATTGAAACTCACGACAAACTAAAGATATTAACTAGAACAAAGAGTCATGAAAAACAAAGCTAAATGAAAACAAAGGCAACATCATCTGTATGGATAAAAGTATGTCACAGAAACACATGAAACTCATGATCGGAATTAAGGCCTCTCGTGACCATTCTATGTTTGCAAATGAGACGTGCTTCTGATTGTCTATGCTTCAGTTCAATATTACCCCCCCCTCTTGCGCAAGGAGACCTGATATAGTCCTGTAAAACTAATATCCTTGGCATTATCCATTTGATGACAGGTCTGCCAATGATTGGCCAGCGAATATTTAGAATCTTGTTTAGACAAAGTGGAAAAATGTTCACGAATGCAAATCCTGAGTGGCCTAATTGTACTACCAATATACATTAGGCCACAAACACAGATAATACAGTACACTACAAATTTCGAATTGCAGTTAATAAATGCATTAATTACATGTTTGCCAGTTATACCAAAGTCAACAATCTCAGTCTCCCAAGTGTGCATGCACATATTGCAGCTCCCACATTTGTGAAAACCTTTGTCCTTGCCTTGTGATAGCCATGTCTCCCCGCTTATATTTTGAGACATAAAGGATGGACATAATATGTTCTTAAGTGTTGGTGCTCTGCTAAATGTAATTGAAGGATTAGGTTCTAGATATTTGATCAAGTCCTGATCTAATTGAAGTAAATGCCAGTGGCGTTTCAGAATCGCATAAATGTTGTTGCTGTCACTGTTATACCGTGTAATAAGTCTGATTTTATGTGAGCGCTCTGGAACAGAGTTGGATTTGTTTTTAGGTGCTAGCAAGTCAGCTCTCTTCATACTTGACACTTCACGCTCTGCTCGAGTAAGCAGGGCTGTCAGAAGATGTTGTGAGGCCCGGGGCAAAACATTTGGTGAGGCCCCCTTACAATTATTTGCACTCGGCCAGTGGCGGCACATCCGCAAACAGGAGACTCGAGAAATCTATGCACTGGTCACCTGGTAAGCTCTGAATTCGGGCCCAGGTCCCTGCCTGTCCTGTTGCAATACCGCACTGCCTCTTGGCTCCCCTGCACTTGAGGTCTGTATCTGTAACCCTATAGTCCCCGCTCTTGCTCTTATTCTCCACCCGTTGGCTGAACTTGTGAGTACCCACACTTGCCACCCGTTGTCTGCACTCTTGGTTCTCCTTTGTTCCTGCACTTCTACATCCTATCCCACCCTCGGCACTTCTCCCCTCCCCCCTTCCCTGCTCTTGCACGATCTGAATGACACAAGGCCTAGTAAGATCTGTGTTTTGTCCTACTCTTTTGTTTCTCCCTCCTTGCCTTGTAACGCCTAGAAACACTTGTGTACAGGCACATTATAAATGCCATATCATATCATTAAGGAGCACCCTGCCCCTGTGTGCGCATTTAAACACACATCATACACAGTGACAAATGATGTACAGTGGAGGCTGGTACATTTCTGAATTTAAGAGGCTTAAATGTTTGTGCCGATTAGGCAGGATCAACAGAGCACAGTGAGGGAGCCCAAACCAAACAAGGGTTGCTTTAGGGGGGTTCTCACTCCCAAGAAAATGTTTGAAACATTGGGTTAAAAGTATACACTTTACAGCACTTTCTTTGCAAAATTCGGTAGAAATCCATACAGTTTGCAATTGGTTTTGTATGGAAGCACATGGAAATTCCCA